>NC_137192.1:14287131-14629631 GCF_960531495.2 Zeus faber
AGAGAGGAGGAGAGAGGGGGGGGAGAGAGAGTGAGAGAGAGGGGGGGGGGGAGAGAGAGAGAGAGAGAGAGGTGTGGGCGCGCTAGACGAGAGCGAGCGAGCGAGCGAGCGGCTCCGCAGTGTGTGTGCAAGCTGCAGCATCTCCGCTCCATCATGAATCCACGGCCACGCACCGACACCGCAGGCGACGCGGACATAAAGTAACTTGCACAACGCGCGCCTCCGATTCCCAACCGATACACCTCCCACCCGAGCACCCAACACCCGCGACTGGAGTCTTTAATGGAAAATGGCGATAGGCGCTCGGTGTTGCGGCGTCGTCTGCTTGGTATCTCTCCAGATCGTCGTGATGCTCGGTGCGTCGCGGCCCGGAGCCGAGGCGCTTATCTTCCCCCAGCATTACACGTGAGTATCCCGCTCACATCGAGACGGCATCGGGGGTTGTTTGTTTTGGGGGGGTTTTTTTGCGTTAGTTGAACTGAACTTAAAAGGAGCTCGGTCCGCATACGGAGCAGCCACTTCGCAGCCACCTCGGTTGATGCGCTTCATGGCATCTGACAGGTCTGAGGGTGAGTCCTCTTTTTTTTTTTTTCAAGGTGCGGGCTTCAGCGTGCAAGGCGGGGAGAGGGGGGGGGGGGGGGGTTGATAAACACTGCCCAGCCGTTCAGTGCTTTACTTTTACCGTCAGCCTATTTATTTCTCCATTCTGCAGAAATGATTCATTTCACCGCAGAATTCCAACGACAACGGAAATCAGGTGATTGATGCCTTCAGGGATGGGGCTCAGTCCGGGCTGTTTGTTCAGGGCTCTTAGTAGCCCGACATATGCTGGGACATCTCAGCGATTTTTTTTTTTAAGACAGGAATTTGTAAGACTGCCTCCCTGTCTGCCATCAGACATTATACTGTATATGTCTAATGGCGTCTTTTTTGTAAGGGGAGGGAAAATAGAGCCATTTAGTTTGATCTTTTCGGCTTTGATTCGACTGAGAAACCGCCTGTGTTGTTGAGAAGGCATTGTTTTGATTGTCCAATCACACCTTGAGCGATGATACTCCAGCACATCAATCCCCCCGCGTCAAAATAAAAGTGGTCGCATGTGTCTTCCTCCTTTTTTCTTGTGTACTCCCAGTAACACATTTATAAAATCATGGCCTCAGTTTATATATATATATATATATTTTTATTTTTTATTTTTATTTTTATTTTTTTAATGTTTTTATTTATTTATTTATTTATTTTATATATATTTTTTTAAATTTTGTCAAAACATTCACGTTTTAGCCTCCCTAAAAAAAATCCGTAACAGGTGTATCACATCATTGCAGAGGGGGCAAAAGAAAGGAACGAAGACTGGCTTGTTTAAGGTTTTGCAGAGTTCATACATTTTTCTGCGCAAAGAAACGAACAAAACATGGTTATTTAGGCGATCTTTTACACTACATAAATATTATTGTATAGAATAGGCCTCATCGGTTTGTATTGTACTTAAATTGTCAATGTGTTTTTTTGAAATGTAAATGTAATTTTTTTCCCCATTGATCGCCAAGGTTGACTTTCTGGAGTCTTTGTTTTATTATATGAATCTCTTACTATATCCTTTCACCTGTCTTTAGCGGCTATTTGTTAATAGTTTCTTTCTAAAAACATTTCTGACAGTCCTAAAATGAATTAACATCCTCGCCTGGCGCTGTCGCTTTTGTCACGTTTCCAGTTTAGAACACAGCGCAGGTCATACAGGTTTCTCAGGTCCAATATTTCCCTGAGTCCCATCTGCATATAAGCCATCTCAATTTAAAAAAAAAGATCCTATTCTAAGATGTCAGCTGATAGCCTTCAACCCATCACTCTTTAAGTACAGCTGGCACTTAAATTGAGACCAGGGTGATCTGGGCCCTCCTCCAGGCTCTGCACTGGAGGCACAGCTCACCAGATGGGACCGCCATCTCTGGGTTCCACCAAAGGACTTCTGGCCAATGGCAGCTGCAGATACTAAGTGTGTTGACCAATCAGAAACAGGGTGGACAGTGTTGTGTGTGTGTGTGTGTGTGTGTGTGCGTGCGCGCACGCGCATCGATGATGAATGAGGTGACTGCAAGTGGTGGTAGCAGCTCTCCACTCCATTCCACCTTTTTTTTTTTTTCTGCTGAGTACCTTGAAACAGCAGCGCCGGCTTCCTCCTATATGGCCCAACGAGCCGAGCCACCGTTCCAATTAAGAATTAATACTGCAGCAGTCAGGATTTACTCCCTCTCCTTCTTTTCCCCGCCCCACGCCTCCCACCCGTTCAATGCATTAATACCTCTATAACACTCTCTCTCCCATTCTTTTCCCAGGGCTGTTCCATTTGTTCTATCTTTTCTTGCTTCTACTCCACCCTACCAACCTTTCGCTCCCTTCTCTGTAAGCAAATATGGGTCACAGCATGTAGCACTGCTCTTCAGCCCGTCCCAGAGTGTGTGTGTGTGTGTATGTGTGTGTGCGTGTGTTTGTGTGTGTGTGCGTGTGTGTGCGTGTGTGTGCGTGTGCGTGCGTGTGTGTGTGTGTGAGTGACAGGTAGGAGTGTAGAGGCGGAAGTACGCTGCTCAGCTGCTCCATCGCAGTGCTGTGATAGAGATGTCTGGCGTCCCAAAGGGCTTCAGAGCGGAGGAAATGGAGCGCTCTCTCTCTCTCAAAAAAAAAAGGAAAGAACTTCAGCTACTCCAAGTCGCTGGGTTAAAAGCGATCCGGAGTTATTTTGGCTGTAGCCACGCAACATAACAACCCCTGCCCGTACGCACACAACATCATTTTGGGCTCAAAAAAAGGCCTCTCCAAGTAGATTGATGATGCAATGGGAAACAGTGGGCTGTCATTTTCAAACCATATATGAAAATCAGAAGATACGTCTTCATTCAAAGTGAAGTGGTTTGATAACAGTGGACATTTGTAATGGATAAGATAAGGAATGAGGTTTAGGAGGTGGTAGAGGTTATGAAAGACATTTTTTAGAGGTTATGAAAGACATTTTTTTGTCCAACAACATAACTGTAAGACAAAGGTATTGAGGGAGTTATTTGTACTTCTCATTCTTAGTGAAGATCTTGTTATTATGAATATGTCAAATCCAAAATCTAGGAAGAAATGAACTTGTGTTAATTTACTCCAGAATAAAATGAAGCCCAGTTCAGTCTGTGCACAGTCGATATGTTGAATTCCAAGTATTCTATTAATAACAAATGCGTTGAGCAAGTGCAGAACGGGATAATAATTCTTTAAAAGAGGCCACGTCAAATAATCAGTTAAATGAGCCGGTAATGATACCGTTAATTTGACCTCTCCTTTTTTAATTATAGCGACTGGAAATGATTCTCTGGGCTATCATTTAGATAACGGTTTATGAAAATGACTCTATTCTTTCTCTCACAAGATCTTATTATTTCCATTCATAACAATGAGCAGTGTCATGGCAACCTCACCGCTCATCTGAGTTTGTTGTTACTGATACAGTATCCCTATAGAGCTCATTTTAAAGTGAAGACAATAGTGTCAATGTGTTTTATTAGGTCGGCACAACTTGTGAGATGCATCCGATTCAAATTGCCAAATGATTATAGTTCATGATCTGCCTCTCTAAAGTAAAAACATATTCTTGTTCTCGAATTGCCTTACATTTACTTCTTTTTACTTTCTCTTGATCTGATCTGGTCTGATCTTACAAAACAGAAAATGCATTTCATTTTTTTTTTAATCCTACAGTGAGTGTAAGACCCTGCATGGCACATCTTATTTTTGTTATTGTTGTTTAACCACTGATGATGGTTGAAGCTAGATTTGTCACATTCCGTTCCACTTCAGATAATACTCGTATTTCTTTCTTCTTTAATTCCCTCGTTCTTGAATAACAATAACTCCACCGTGTTTATTTGCAGGATAATGCACTGGGCCAGGCGTATTGAGCAGGAGATTGACAGGGTTTTTCAGCAGATCACCGGAGCTCAGCAGCTAAAAGGGGTGAGTGTCAAAACATACGTCATATTCATTGTTTTTTATCCTTTCTATGCGTCGGGCACAATTTACCGCCGCTACTGTTTGTGATGAAGCTAAAGGGCTGGATCCAAGCAGCAAAGCAAACACAGTAAACAACCTCTTGTAAACCCATTGTAGAGTATTGTTCCATTTCCTCTGTCATTATATATTCAGCGGATTCATTGTCACGTCACAGACAACCAATAATTCCCTGCTTTGTTTTCCCCGGATGGATATAAAACCCTTTTATTCAAACCCATTTGAGGAAATGGGCTCTGCTGTTTGAATTTTTTGTGGCTGGATCTCTGAAGCTCATTCTATGTTTGCTGTAATTATGATATGTGCACGGCACAAGAAGTTGTTAAAGTGCTCTGGGCAATGGTCAATGTTGAGTAATAATAATAATAATAATAATAATAATAATAATAATAATAATATTATAAATAAACATCAGCTGTAGAACTTTACAGCTATGAAACTGAGGAGGAAGCATTTTTATTTTTTTCTCAATGACCTTAGCTGTCCCTTGTTTGGGGATTTCAAGCCTGGCATTCAGAGTTTCTCCCTAAAAAGGTACATGTCAAATGAAAAGATTTAAGATCATCTGTTGGAGGGTAATGATTCCTATTTTGGGAAAGTGTGTGTGTGTGTGTGTGTGTGTGTGTGTGTGTGTGTGTGTGTGTGTGTGTGTGTGTGTGTGTGTGTGTGCGTGTGTGCGTGTGTGCGTGCGTGCGTGCGTGTGAGAACAACGTTCTCCTGTAGTGGACGAGGGCAAGAGGAGAGATGTGATGCGGGTGTTGGTTTTGCAGTACAAAAACACCTGGTCAACCAAATGGCAAGCCTACCCAAGAGTATAAGCGACCGTTTAATGACCCTAAAGCTGCATCTATTGGGTACTAAGGAGGCCACCATGATTAGTGCCTATGCCCCAACCATGACCAACTCTGACAAAATCAAAACCAAGTTTTATGCTGACCTGGAGGTCATCATTGCTGCCACAACCAGCTCTGACAAACTCCTGATACTTGGCAACTTAACATATTGTATGTGACAAATAAACCTCTTGAATCTTGAATCTTGAACTTCAATGCCAGAGTTGGAAATGACAATCCATCTTGCAATGGAGTCATAGGTGCACCTGGCGTTGGAAAATGTAACAGAAGTTGCCTTCTGCTGCTGAAAACATGCTCCAAGTTTGACCTGCACATCACCAACACAATATTCCAACAACCAAAGCGCAATAGATCTTCATGGATGCATCCATGTTTGCACCACTGGCACTTGATTGACTATGTCATCGTGAGGCGGAGAGACTGGCACAATGTCAGGCTGACTAAGGCTCTGCTTGGTGCTGAATGTTGGACTGTCCATCATCTCATCATTTCCAAACTTCACCTCCGGATCAAGCCTCCCAGACGCCTCAAAGACGTGTCAAGTGTCTTGACGTCACACACTTACAACAGACCACACCCGTCTGGACCTTGTTGAGGCTCTAGACCATCGCCTGGAGTCTCTAGGCTTTGAGCATGAAGATGCTGAGGCAGACTGTACTTCCCTCAAGACCGTGCTGCATTCTACAGCCCTTGAATCACTTGATGTTCCCATAAGTATACATTGAGATTGGTTTGATGAGAACGATGCGGAAATCCAAGCACTCCTTGATGGAAAAACATCACCTGCATAAAGCGTACCTGAATGACAGCAGCTCAAGTTTAAATAAAACTGCCTTCCTCAACATTCGCAGGGTTGTCCAGCAGAGACTCAGATTCATGCAAGACGCCTGGCTGTGGGGTGGAGGTGGGCTGAACACTTCAGCACAGTCCTCAAACAACCATCCTGCCTATATGAGGAGGCAAGTGCGAGACGTCCTCAAGTTGAAGAAAATAAACGGTCCCTTGCTCTTCCACCTTCCATTGAGGAAACCAGGAAAGTCCTAGGCCTCCTCTCGTCAGACAAAGCTCCAGGGTCCTATGCCATCCCAGCGGAAATCTACAAGGTTGGAGGGCCTCACTTAGTGGAGAAACTGACCGACCCCTTCCACTCTCTGTGGAATTTAGAAGCCGTTCCCAAGGAGTTCAAGGATGCCTCTATAATCCATCTCTACATGAGCAAAGTCAATCGCCAAGGCCTGCGGCATCCATAGAAGCTTCTCCCTACTATCCGTTGCTTGCAAAATCTTGGAAAGAATCCTTTTGCAAATCTGCCATAGGAAAGGCTTATGGCTGCACCTCAGAGCTCTACCTCCTCCCTTACCTGTCCAGTGTGCCACAGAGAACCCCGGGCTCAGATTGGTCCCTTCGGTCATCGCCGCACTCACCCAAACCCAACACTACGAGATGTGCCACGGTCATCATCAACGGTGATGGACGAACAAGAGAGAGTGTGCGTGCGTGTGTGTGGGTGTGTGTGTTGGGGGAGAGAGGGTAGACTGTTGGTCGTCACACGTGTCCCTGTTAGTGTCGGAGCAGAGCAGATGGTCAAGCAGCCTGAAATAAAGCCCACTGTAGTAGGAGACTTGCTTTTTTTATTCATTCACCAGTAATCCCCTCCTGCAAACGAGTAGCGACAGCAACAGACGATGTCCTCCACAATTTGAAATGCAAAGCAATATGCCGCCACAGAATCCCTGTTTCCTGCATCAGCACTCAGCTGTGAAATGCAGCAAATGAGAAAAAACAATGCTTCTTTCGCCATTCGATGAGCTTGTTGAAATGTTGGATTTAGTCCACAGCTTTTGAATTCACCCGCATACCGTCCCTGGCATGCACAGATGGGCTCAAAAACTCAATTCGGTTCAGTAACTCAATACCTTCTCTCCTTTGAAATGAAAAGTGAATATTTCAGATTTCGGCAAGGTATTCTGTATCATTGCCATTTGCATCGGCTCGCCATCGCCGTCATCCCGGCTGCTTTGCGGGATACAATGCTTCTCCACGGAGAAGAGACTGTTTACCAGAACACACAGTTTATGATTGCACCAATCTGTTTTGTCAAAAGCAG
Source organism: Zeus faber (assembly GCF_960531495.2). Classification (NCBI taxonomy): domain Eukaryota; kingdom Metazoa; phylum Chordata; class Actinopteri; order Zeiformes; family Zeidae; genus Zeus; species Zeus faber. The sequence goes on from NC_137192.1 coordinate 14,294,140, forward strand.
GTTGCATAAATCATTCAACAGAGTTTATTCACCCAGGGCCACCGTACACTACGAGGGATTGGAGTATTTGATGTTTTCAGTTCACTGATTCCGCTCATCTGCTCTGTGACATCTTCGGCCAAGGGGTAGTTTCAATCTGCTGCCGGAACTCTGTTTGGGGCAGTCAGTGGGTGCCAGCTGGAGATTTGATGCGCTTGTAGTTTAACCCTTTCCACACATACATGTTGAGCTCTCAAAACAAACATCCGCCTCTGATTTTTCCACAGGCGTTGTTTAATGATGTGCGTCATTCATTTGCAGATATACAATGAAAAGAGACGACAGTTCAGCCTGGTAAAGAATCAACCCCGTGACATCGTGGAGAAGGTGGCGTCTGACATCGAGAAGCTTCTAGCGAAGAAGCGCAAAGCTCTCGATGTAAGTCATGTTCACATTTCATCTTCTGTGTCAGCCGTTGGTAAATGGTCCATGTGCGATGACGTGAAATAACACACAGTGCAGCTTAAAGGGCGCTACAGTAGTTCAGTAGGTTTAATAGATAAACATTATGACTATATGATTTTTACTGTATACAGTTGATATTGTAGATGCTATGGACCTCACAGAAAAGTATGTTTGGACTTCATGACCCGTTTTCATTTTCAATGACTTTAGGTTTTGTCATTGCAGCCTCTGACGAGGCAGTTTTCAAATAAACAATTGAAAATGTCAAGGCATTTAATGACTACTGATCAGTTTTATTACACAAATAGTTGTGTTACTTGTAATTATAAAACAGATGTTAGGGGGATGGTAGCTCAGGAGGTGGAGCTGGTCGTCTCGTAATCTAAAGGTTCCTGGTTAAATCCCAGGCTCCTCCTGCTAGCATGCTGTAGTGTCCTTGAGCAAGACACTTAACTCCTGATGATTGTAAGTCGCTTTGGATCAAAGCGTCTGCTAAATGTTTGTTTTTGACTTTCAGAGGTTAGCCAGTGAGGCAGAGCGTCTTCAGCGAGAGCATTTATGGCAGGACGGCATCAAGGTAAATCATGAAACGCGAAGCAGCATTTGGCCTACATACCACTCCACAGTCTTATTTTAGGTACATTCTATAGAACATAAATGCCACAGCATTCCAGTTCTAGCAAAGCATGCTTAACCGAAAAAAAACCTCATTGTGCTTCCATTTGCAACAAACACTGAGAATGAGACAAAGTGATGTAATCTGCACCTTCCTTGCTCGATGTCTTGACCGTTTGGATCCATACTGTATGGCACTGTGCTTACTCTTGCTTTCTAGAACAGTGTTGTCTCCATCATATCCTGGTGTCAGAACAGCGGGGAGAAATATGTAGGCTCACAGAGAAGTTATTCTGCACCAACGTTATAGTTGGCATACAGAGAAAGACGCACTATTTCGACAGTAATGCGAGTATAAAAGTCTCTGCTTTGATTGATTAAGAATCTGGACTGCAACCATTGCTATGAACAAATACACAGAACAATACAAATTCCAGAGTGCAGAGTCCCTACATTACTGATGGACCGATTTGTTGAAGCAAAATCAGGAGCCAACGCAGAACAAGCGTTTTTTTAACTTTCCACTGCTATTATATAAACACAGAGACAGAAAGCGCCGGTTTGAGGCCTGGAATAAGCTGATGAAAGCGACTGATCCTGCCGAGCTCCGCAAGTCATTGACATTCCACTTTTCTCCTTGGTTTGGCTCATTAGCCCAGTGATCTGGGAAGTCACCCCTTCCTTCCACACGACCTTGTCCTTCCCCGGGCGGTTTATCTCTCTGCAATCCTCACGACTGTAGGGCTCCTCGTGCACGAACCGGCAGGAGCCCATCCCAGCGATCTCCCAACTTCCATCCAGCTCCACCCGGATGGAGCAGGATGCAGAAATATATCAATCCAAAGAACTATAACCCATATTAAAATGTTCGTTCATTCACGTACACCCGTTATTTAAGATGATGGTTTTTGGATGAGAATTCAGTAATTCAGAAACTGTCATTATTAAATGACTGTTTGACCTCCACACTAACAAAACTAAAATCCAAAAATTGAATGATCATCCACGAAGAGGCTGCCACTGTCTCAGGGTGTTTTTTTTCCGTAACATTATCCACTTTATCCACTGTTTTCCTTTTTAGGAGTTGGACATGGCTTATTATGACTCAAAGGCAGAGCTGGACTATGTGAGTAGCGGAAAATAAATCCACTCCTCCACTATGTTTATTTTTAGCAGAGGTGGACAATTCTATGTTCACAGAGAAAAAAGTCCTACCAGGGTTTTGCTCCAGTCATGCACTGAGCTGATTCCACTCATTAGTTTTACCTCCAGGTCGTGTTCCTTAATCAATCCAGATGATTGATTTGGCGACTTGGGAATGCGGAATGCGGGAATGCGGAATGTTCATCTCTGAGTTTACAGTACATGGATTCAATGTTTAAATGTACTAAATCTTTCCGAATGTAATCATTTTGTTGGAATTATCCCTCTTAAAGTCCCTGCAAAGTCAATTCTGAGATTTGTTTCCGGACCCATTATACACGTTAGAAAGTAATCGCTTAAAACATGTAAAAAGACTGAACTATGTAGTACTGAATTGTGGAGTTCGACCGCTAAACAGTTGTTGTGGTCCTGGTCAGTGGTTCTCTCCCTCAATCGCAAGGAGTTACTACTGTACAGCCTGCACCGGTTTGCCTTCTTGCTGTGACGCCTACATCCCTCAAATGCTTCTTCCCCTGGATGCCAGACTTTACAGCTCGGCTCTCCTGAATTAAATTTCCGTTCTGGGGGAGCCACCACGATCCCCGCAACAGATATCCCATTTTTTTTTCATGTTCTATTTTTAACTTGAGAACGAAATCAAAACAGCCCGTAATGGGTTTTCTGATTTTTGGATTTGTGTAAGTATGTATTGGATTAGTGGTAATTGACACTTGAGAGAGGCGGCTGCTCTCGTGCGATTGGGCTCAGCAGCTTCAGTGGACACGCCCACAGTGAGCAGAGAGTACAGCCTTTTTTTTTCCAAGATTTTGAAACCTCATTATATATTCTTGCGATTTTTATAATCATTCAATCAAAAGCTGTTAATAACACATTTTTCTATGGTGGGACAAACTCAGAACACATATTTATCGCGGCTTTACAGCGACTTTAAGGGCTTTAAGAAGCTAGAAAACATAAATTGAGATGAGTTATGGGAAATGCTTATGGTTCTCTGAATAACAAACTTCATGCTTGCCCCATAGTACTCCATGGATGGAGATGGAGAGATGGAAAATCCATCCCATATTAAGTTGGAGTTTGTGTACGATCCGAACTTCAAAAACAATGTCAACTACTCCTACACTGCGGTTCAGATCCCAACAGACATTTATAAAGGAGGTAACTGTATCCATCAATGAATAGATCGATTTCAATGAAATTATATTTATTTATTTAATGCTCAATTCTATGACTTTTTAAAATGTATTTATTTATTTATTTGTTTGTTTGTTTTGTCTTTTTGTTTATTTGTTTGTTTATTTGTTTGTTTGTTTATTTATTATTTTATTATTGAGTTTTATTTTATTTTATTTCATTTAACTTTATTTTTATTTTATTCGAGTGACTGCAATTATTCAAATAGCTCTATGATATCATTGTAAAACCCCTGTGAATTGGTCCTCCCTCAGCCCCAGTTATTCTGAATGAGCTGAACTGGACGCAGGCCCTGGAAAAGGTGTTTATGGAGAACAGTCGGGAGGATCCCTCGCTCCTGTGGCAGGCGTTTGGGAGTGCCACAGGCGTCACACGCTACTACCCAGGTAATGCTAAACGACACAACAAAGCAGATGAGCGAAACAAGACGACAACTCAGATGACTAATAGCGCACAATGTGTAATAAGGTTGGATTATGACGTAATGGGAGGCATGTTATCCTGTTTTTCTGCAGCCACACCTTGGAGAGCCCCTGATAAAATTGACCTCTATGATGTTAGAAGGAGGCCCTGGTACAGTATGCTGCTTGTTTTTCTATAATATATTCTATTATATATATATATATATATATATATATATATATATATACAGTTGGATGACAATCTTCTTTGCATTTTTCTTCTGTGCTGCAGGTACATTCAGGGAGCCTCGTCACCAAAAGATATGGTTATTCTTGTGGATGTGTAAGTATTATATAAGGAGGAATTCATTTATTATGGCTATGAATTGAGTGCACCTTATTGACATTTTTTTAAATGTTTCTTTCCTTTCAACTCAAATTTATTATATTAGTTTAATGCAATTTTACTGCATCTGTTCACCAAAGTGAAGACAACATATGGTAGCACACGGTGAAGCCTCCCAGCATGGTGTTTTAACGACTGCTTTGTTATCACAGTAACTCGGCCCTTAAGTCGAATGTAACTACAGTACACATTTAACCAGAACTACAACAAATTATGTTTGGGATGCGGTTTCTAAACCGCATCCCAAACATTTACCTCTTACATCAAAAATATGTTTCTTTTAATCAAAACGAGCCATGAGTCATCGTTTCTGTGTTAGGATCACACATGTGCCGCCCCTGCCTTCCATATTTGATATGCCTGCGTCTGTGATGACGTGGCGGTGTATTCCTCAGGAGCGGCAGCGTGAGCGGCCTTACTCTGAAGCTCATCAAGGCGTCGGTGATGGAGATGTTGGACACGTTGTCCGACGACGACTACGTCAACGTGGCCCGGGTTCGTGTGGCCTCTCCGACCCCCTCCATCACGTTGATTTTCTTTGTCGGTGCACACACTATATTATGTCTCTTGGAGTGGAAATCCGTGAGGTTGTCAGTGTTGGTTCAAACCTCTGGGTTTGCCCAGATCTCCGCTGTAAGATGGTCGACTTATTTTCTGGAGAGCCATGCCTTCTTTTGATGTGTTTCTTGTGGTGGTGGTGGTGGTGGGGGCTGCCTTTCACTTCTTGAGCGTGCTCTTTGTATCCTTGACGGGAAAGGCGGATCCCACCGCCAACAATGGAAACAGCATATAGAGGAGTACATGCATAATGTAAAATACAGTGAAGGCCTGTTCTTTTAAGTGCCAGCTAAAAAAAAGTACCAAATATGGGATTAACTTGACAAAATAATCGTACGGATTACCGCTTTAGCTTTTATAGGCCTTGGTTCCTCGGTGAGTTGGATAATGGACACTTCACCTGCTCTGTTTCAGTTCAATGAGAAGGCGGAGGCCGTGGTTCCTTGCTTTAAACACCTTGTTCAGGCCAACGTGCGCAACAAAAAGATCTTCAAAGACGCGGTGCAGCAAATGCAAGCTAAAGGCACGACTGACTACAAGTCTGGCTTCCATTTCGCCTTCCATCAGCTTTTGAATGTAGGTTGCACATTGATGAAATTTCGTCACTGATTATTTATCAAGTGTGACACTCTGTTTGTTTGCTGACTAGCTCAAATGGCACAGTTTTATCAAAACTCCTCTGTCATCTTCAGCCACATTGGTGTTTGTTCACCGGCCCCTTTCCGTTGCACTTTGTCTTTTTCAGAAGACAAATGTCCCGCGGGCAAACTGCAACAAAATCATCATGCTTTTTACGGACGGAGGAGAGGACAGAGCCCAGGACATCTTTGTGCAATACAACTGGCCCAACAAAACGGTGAGTTCCCTCTGAGTCTGGGAAAATCAGAAAGGCAAACACGTATCCCTTTCTCTGGCGCAGCTATAATTAGCCTGAAATGCGGTTTCATTTGGTTCAATCTCATTTTTGATAATGAACGTTTGATCGTTTCCTGTTCTCAAGGTCCGAGTGTTTACCTTCTCTGTTGGTCAACACAACTATGACGTCACACCCTTACAGTGGATTGCCTGCACCAACAAAGGTAAGTCAATTTATATAGATTATCTTCTCATTTGTTCGCTATGTCCTATTTGCTGGAAAAATAAGTTAATAGTTTGATGATTTTAGCTCTATTTTAGTGTAATCACCAATCAATATCATTGTAAGAATGTAATTGCTCCATGATGTAGCAGCAACAACAAATTGTTTAGAAAGTATGAACTACTGTCCCATATAGAACCTTCTTAACATGCATTTGGTAATATTTGTGAATACTTTTCAATATTTGGAAAGATACATTGTAAGAACTAATCTGCGGAGCATTGGTTCTGAAAGTGAAGACCACATTTGTTGTCTGATTGTCCGGGCTGTTTCTGGAGCTATTTTCACCCGAGATGATTGTTACGATAGCACTTGGAAACACTCGCAGTGGTGAAGCAGCTCTGGCTGTGCGTAGCGCCAGTGTTTGTAATCTGCACAAGGCATCATATCTGCTTGTCATATCTCTGGATAAGCAGATCCCTGGCACGTCTAAAACACGGCTCTGAAATAACCCTCTCGGGAACACCAGGCCGCTGACAAAACAAGGAAAACAGAGCAGGAAGCAGAGAAACTAACACGAACTGTGAGGGTGTAAATGCATCAAAAATGACCTGTAATGATCGTTTTTTTTCAGAGTTTGGCCTGAAATTAAAATTTTAGAGAAATTGGGCAAAAAACAAATTTTTTTTCCCACTTAAAATTCCCTTTTTGTAGAATTGAAATGGCTAGTTCACAGTTGAATTAGCAGCCAGAAAATACGGCATCTTGATCAACTGTTTCAGTGTAAATCAATAGCATCCCTCCGACACTCTTCTTCTTCTCCCTCCCTCTATCGCTCCCTCTCTCTACCCCAAACCCCCCCCTCTCTCTCTCGCTCTCGCTCTCTCTCTCTCTCTCGCTCTCTCTCTCTCTCTCTCTCTCTCTCTCTCTCTCTCTGTGTTCCTCTTGTTTCTCTTCTTACCTTTCATACCAGGTTACTATTTTGAAATTCGTTCCATCTGTGCTATCAGGATTAACACCCAGGTGGGTCTCTCTCGTGCATCTCTCACAGCTGATCCACACACAGTTTCTCCACCTTTCCTTGTGACGTTACCTTCCCGACGAGACGAATTCCACATATTTGTGCGCCTAATTGCCCCGCTCCCCGGCTGCTGTTGGTTGTTGTGTGTTTTTATTATTTTTTAAATTCCTGCGTGTTGTCAGGAGTACCTCGACGTGCTGGGCCGCCCCATGGTGCTGGCAGGCAGCGTGGCCAAGCAAGTGCAGTGGACCAACGTCTATCAGGACGCCCTGGTGAGACTGTGTGGGCGCTGTTTGTATACAATAACGTCCAGACTAAAATGGTCCCCAAACCCAAATATATAGTCATTTATTAAATAAATGACTATATATTTGGGTTTGGGGACCATTTCAGTGCACCAATAAATGAGACCAAAATTTGGTCTCATTTATTGGGTCTCGGACTAGAATAAATGTTATACGTTTTTTGTTTTTTTTTCTTTAAACAGTCACCTCATCAATATTTGAGATATTATATGATGTGTTCATACATTTTCATTTTGTCTATAATTTACAAGTTTGATAGAATAATCGGGCTATGACACAGAAAGGACACAAGAGGGAGTAAGAAGTCAATAAGTAAATCACTCTTCACTGTCCTTTAGGCCTATTAATGCTGTGTTCAGACTCTGCCCCGGTGTACATAAATGTGTAGATCTTATTAACGCATCTTATTAGTTGGGAGACTGTAATTGATCTCAACACACACACACACACACACACACACACACACACACATAATTCTCTAAAGCTTTGTCAAATCGGTTGAAAATATCTAGATTATATTAAAAAAATGTCTGTCTGTACGCATGGAGTCTCTCATGTAGGCTATTGGAAAATGAGGCCAGATACTTCTACTGGAGATGCAGCTATAATTAAACTAAGTTTCAAATCAATGAGGCCTCATTTAAATTAATTCTGTGTACTTACAGCTAGGATAGGACTATTAGGACTATCACATTGTAACTGGACCCTTCCCACATTCCCGCTCTGTGACCGCACGTACCGCATTTTTATTTTGTACCTATTCCATTGCACACGAAGGCGTGTGCAATAGAATAGGTACAATTTGTCGTCATCTTTATCTGTTTTTATTAGGATTTTTTTGTTTGTATATCTGTGCATTTAATTACACATCACATCACACATCGTTTAAAAAAGAAAGCATTGTGACAGCCCCACCCAAGAAATTGGGCCAGCATTATATTACGTTTTATAGATATAGATGGAGATGTAGTAAAGGCACTAGACAGTTTTTGCAATTTGTTTTTCCTTTTAGGGTCTTGGGATGGTGGTCACTGGGACTTTACCTGTTTTTAATCTCACCATGGATGGAAACTCACAGGTATGTCTGTAACAATGAGCAGTGTTTGTTTTTTAATGTTGCACGATGCTGCTATCGTATCGAAAATATTCACGCAATAAGTGAACCCTCCTTGCTGCTGCTGCGTTAACATGTGCTCGTATGGTGAAACTCTTGTTCTTTCACCAGAACCAGCTTATTTTGGGCGTGATGGGGGTCGACGTTCACCTGGACGAGATAAAAAGGCTGACGCCGCGATACAAAGTGAGCGCCTCATGCACGTTATTTGTCTTTTATCTTGTCCTTATTTATCCGACCCTGTTCTGCACCACCAGCAGCACAGCCTTCACCGCGACTGGTTTTTACTTTGCTCCTCCTCTTTGCAGCTCGGTGCCAACGGATACATATTTGCCATCGATCCAAACGGTTATCTTCTTCTGCACCCCAACCTGCAGCCCAAGGTTATTCATATGTCAACTGCTCTTCTCGCTGTCGTAATCTCTCCAATGCTGTTTAAAAGTATTTTTAATGTGTTACTTGATCCACCTGATTCCATTCAGCTCGACGATCTCCCAGAACCCGTGACTCTGGACTTCCTGGATGCAGAAGTGGAAGACGGCAATAAAGAGGAGGTGAGCACTCAGTGCAAAGTGGTGCCGGGGAAATTCTGCTCTTCGAGGCATTTGATGCTGTTTACCGGCATCACGCTTCCGCTGGCGGTTATCCCTAGATCAGCGGTGAAGCGGCATGTGTACTGTTCTACAGGATACGGTACAAACGATCCCTCCTTTTCCGTCCTCCAGATACGAAGACAAATGATCGATGGAAGGCCGGGTGAAATGCAGGTTAAAACCCTTGTGAAGTCGATCGACGAGGTGAGCCTTGGCTCCGCTGCGCGATGTGCTCAGCTTCTTTTTAGCGTGAAGCTCAGGGCCTTTATGTTGCTCAAGTCTAAATTGCACATGCACATATTTTCAGATTAGATTCATACAGACATATGGAAATGATCTTGAATCTTAAGCTTGAAAAATGCTTTACTTTTGTGATATTATAATTATAATGATAATAATAATATCTCTCCCATTTAAGCAATACATCGACGAGGCGTACAGGGGTTACACCTGGACGCCCATCAACGGAACAGATTACAGGTGAGGGCTCAGCGGTATTGCTTATTGGATGCTTACACCGTGGGCGAGTGCTATGCGGTGAGAGTGTAAACCACTGTTGTGAGGATGCCTGATACTGTGTTTTTTTCCCCCGTTTCAATCTTGTCAACCTCCCTCCCGTTTTGCTGTGCTGCCACCTGCAGTCTGGGCTTGGTACTACCGCCCTACAACGAGTACTTCATTCAGGCCGACCTGAGCGACGTGATACTGCAGCTCCAATGTGAGTACTTCCAACCGGATACATATAGGCTGAAAACCCCTGAATGTGGATTGAGAAAGTATAATTTTTGCTTATTCTCTTTTCATTTATTCGATTATTTATTAGATCATCTATTAGATTAGCTTTAACTTATTGTCATTGCATAGAGTATAAGTACTGAGGCAACAAAATGCATTTCTCTGCATTTTACCCATCCTAGTATCCGACGTATCTTGGAGCAGTGGGCTGTCGTATTAAAACGCTGTTTCTTGATGCAATATTGCAGATTTGCAGTCTTTGTTACCCAGCTCCTTCGAATCATCAGGACACGTGTTTCTGGCTCCAAGGTAATCTTATTTCTTTCTCGGTTTCTGGAACTGAAACTGAAAATGTTTAAATGTGTACTGGGACAGTCTGCATTTCAGTGGTGGCCAACCTGGTTTTATCGGTGGGGGGTAAGTGCGATCCTTGTACTGCTCTGCAGAACCACAAAGTATCCCAAAATGGTACAAAAGCCTCAGATTTAATTAACCCATTCGACCAAGAATGAAGGGAAAATAAAATGTTAAATCAAAGAAATTCTGTATATTTCTTTATCCGTTCATTTTTAATGAATCCTTTCTTCAATGTTGCGCATGTGGCCCCTGGACACAGCAGGTTGGCCACCACTCCTCCATCTCCTTCAACCTCCTCCTTTCCTCCCTTTCTCCTTTGGGCCCCTCTCTTTCAACTGTGACAGCTGGAATTAAAGAAAGCCTCCATTTTAATCTGTTTCCACCCCAGGGAGTACTGCAAGCGTCTGCACCTCTCCGACAACAACACCCAGTTTTTGGAGAACTTCCTGTCTCTCATGGTGGACCTCACGCCAGAGTCCGAAGACTGTGAGTACCGCGAATGAACGACGCCTGGCGGATCCCGCCCCCCTCCCTCCTCCTCGGGGAGTCCGAGGTCATGTTGGTGTTCTGTGTTCCCAGGTGACCAGGGCCTCATTCACAATCTCATCTTGGATTCCAGCATCATCGGACAGCTCGCTTCCAGGGTGTGGAAGAACGAAGATCTGAATTCGTGAGTCGAGTTAACGTCATCGCAGCGACTTCGCTGCGCGAGTAAATCTTTTGAACGGGCGGTGTTGTGTGAGCGTGTGGATAGTGTGCTTCCCGCTCGACGAGGAGAGTTCCGATGAATCTCTGCGTTTTCAAATTGCTCGTCTCCCACGTTATGGAGGCATTGAAATCTTTCACGGAAATTTCCCAGGTACGGCTTCTTGGCTGTCTTTGCCTCGACGGACGGCGGCGTGACAAGAGTGTTTCCGAATGTGTAAGTGAGACGACCTCCTCCCGATTTACGGGAGCTTCAATATTCCTACTTTTGCCTCCCTCCCGCCTGCGTGACGTGACTTTGTCGTGATAACGCTTCGTTGTGCGTCTTCATCTATTCCGTAGGGCCGCCGATTCATGGGATGAGGACCCCGAACCCTACAACTCCAATTATTTCAGACGCAGCCTGGACAACAGGGGCTACATATTCAGGGCTCCACCGCGATCCTGTGAGTACCAGTCCATGGGTGGATGGTGCTCTCGGTGTTGATCACTTGGTCACGTTGAACACGCGGCGACCCCACTGTATGTGCTTTAATAAAGCCCCCCCTTTCCCCCTCTGTCTCCTTTCTCTGTGAACAGCCGCGGACGACCCGGTGGGATCAGAGAACGGCACAGTTGGAATCCTGGTCAGCTCGGCTGTGGAGGTCAATCTCGGGGGCAAACTTCTTAAGCCCGCAGGTATGGATTATCCTTATAGTTGAAATGCGTGGTCGTCCCTCTGCGGTTTTTAGTGCAGACGCCTTGGTCCCTCTCCTCCTTCCGGATGTCCTTGCCCTGTCTTTGTTGCGCTCTGCTCGTGTCTAATCCTCTGAATCCCACCATCAATCACCAGTGGTGGGAGTCAAACTGGATTTGGAAGCGTGGGTGGACAAGTTTAAGATCCTGGCCAGCAACGTGTCCGACAGCCGCCAGGGATCACACAAGGTACATTTATACACCTCCTCTATACAAACTCCTCATTGTTGGGTTTCGGTTTGTTGTACCGAATTGACTTTTTTCTTTTTTTTCCAAATTTTTCCACAGTGCGGGCCTTCCAGAAGTTGTGAAATGGACTGCGAGGTGAACACAGATGTAAGGGCCGTTCTCCTTTTTACCCAGAACCGTAGAGCTGCACCACAGCGAGACACTAAATAGAAGGAGAGAGACTGCGTGTGCCTTGGCGGGAGGCCGGCAATAATCTCTGTTGATTTATTTGACCTTATGTCCGAGGGTCTGCGCTGGTATGAGGAGTGGGGGGCACAGTACGGATCCATGCGGGCCATCTGGTTCCCGTGGGATTACAGCTAACCGGCTAGAGTTACCGCCAGTCACTCTCTACACTTGTTAGGAATCTTAGCGGAGGATGGGGGGGGGGGCTACCCCACTGGCATGTGATTATGTTTAAAGTTGTCATCCTTTTTATGTCTGTCACTTCGAAAGTGGTTATGGTGTAGCTCAGTGCAGACCGTAAAAATGTCAAACAAAATATAACTTTAGTCTTTAGCACGACAACGGGATCTAAAGCTATAATGGTGGAGAACTTCTGTGTGTGATTGTCACTTGTATTATCCACATTAGGCTTGGTGCTACAGTGAGATCAACTGTGCATTGTTGGTTTTTAGGACCTGCTGTGTTATCTAATCGATGACGGGGGGTTCCTGGTTATGTCCAATCAGAGGGATCATTGGAAAAAGGTAGGTCGATGGTCTGTGGAGGGTTATGATATGATATGAGTGTTTTGGTGAGGCAGCCAAACCAGAAATGATAAGAGCAAAATAAATCACTGAGGTGTCATTTCTTTCGTGGTTTTGTAGATTTGTTTTCCTTGAATTCCTTTTCCTCACAGATGAACCATTCAACGTCATTTACCAATTGAAAATACATATTTTTTACAATGTACAATTGTAGAGATTACATCAGCTATGTTCATGGCTATGTACCATCTGCATCGTTTTTTTTTTAAATTCTTATATGTAACTGACAATTTTTTTTTATCCATATATTGGTATCCATATATTTATCCATGTTTATTTTTTCTTTCTTTTTTTTGGCCTGCCACCACCTCCCTCTTTGGAGGACAACTTCATTACATTATACTTATATTAATATGTCTATATTTACACTTAGCCCTTGGCATTATTATCTCTTTGAAAGGAGGATAATCAACAAAAAATAAAATAGGTCATTGACAAAACAACACAATTAACGGCATTGGGAGTGTGTGTGTGTGTGTGTGTGTGTGTGTGTGTGTGGTTTAATATCTAACAGTTATGAGTAAAGTGTAATTTTGAGTGTACGTGTGTGTGTTAGTGTTACTGTGAATGTGTGTTTTAAATAGTTAGTGTTTCTTAACTTTACAAGAAATAATTTTTAAAAAGAACGGTGGCAACCCGCTGCATTGTTTCACTGATCCGTTTTCACTCCCACCTTAAAATGTCCTCGTGTTCCTCTGCTGAAGGTGGGCCTTTTCTTCGGGGATGTGGACCCCTATCTGATGCACGCTCTCTACAACAACTCCATCTACGCCCGGCGCCAGTCCTTCCAGTATCAGTCCGCCTGCGAACCCATCAGCAGCAGCCACACGGGGGCGGCAGCGAGGGGCATCTTTGTGGTAGGAGGAGAGGACGGGCGCGCCTTTAACGGCCTTATCAAAAAATCATCATTTATAGCTGTTCATAACACTTTACCATTAAGAAACTTAGCGCTCTGCTGCAACTTACAGTAGGTGCAGTCCAAAGTCTGAAATTGCAAAAGAAACCCCCAAAAAACAACAGATGAAACTCTTGAAACCTTTTGAAACAGCTATGAATGATGTGCACCAACATTTTAATGAGGCCTTGAAAAACTTAGGAACTGATCCTTCAACTCCATCCAATTCGTGCCATGCAACACTTTCACACTTCCTCTCTTGGTTTGACTGCGGCTGCTTCCCCCTTTCTCCTTTTCCCCCTCGTCACGTCACCTCCAGCCCTCGGTGGCCGACATCTTGAGCTTGGCCTGGTGGACCTCCGCCGTGGCATGGTAAGACTCGGCCGAGACGCTGAGACGTCCGCACTGAGTGAGTTGTTCCCCCGCCTCAAATGCAGCCTTTGAACCGCCTCCAGAGAGTAAGCGGATCCACAGTCTGACATATCACAACGGGGGGGAGCGACGTTCTGAGTGCTCCGCCGCATCCACCCTTTTTAAGACCTGATGTTGTTCCAGCCTTGACGTGCCGGATTGTCGCTTGCACACTGTGTTCAGGGAATCTGTAATCTGATCGCTCCTCCAGGTCTGTGGTCCAGCAGTTTCTCTACGGACTGGCCTACAGAAGCTGGATCTTCCTGGGTGAGCTTGGGAAAGCAAATAAGGGATTTCTGTGTTTCTGAATAATGGCAAACATTAATGAATGTGGATTGAAGGTTTTCAACCCCGCCACGCCCTTTTATGATGCAGGATGCAGTTTTCACAGGGTGTCTTCAAATGTCTTCAACTCAGTTTTGCGAATATTAGGCCTAAAAAAGTCATTAAATAGCCTTCAATTTTAATTTGATGAGGTCTTAATTTCAACATAAGCATTTTGTTTGATTTTATTGATCCATATATTTATTTTTATGAGAATGAGTTATCTTCTTCTTGCTATACTTCGTTGGAAAAATGCCTATTCTCGATGAACCCAACTCACTTCATACTTACCTGTCGAGAGAAATCCAAGAAATTACGTGTCATCTGTGGAAGTAGCATTGTACCAAATATAAAGCTATGTACCTATGTACTTACCCGCTATACTTGATTGAATACGAGAGAGATTATTTGTTCAAATTCTGTCAGTAAATCTCATGAAAATATGTCTAAAAAATAAAAGGTCTTTAAAAAATGTAAAATGAAACTTCCTGCTTGTTCCGCAGGAGACTCTGTGGTGGACGGCTTTGAGACCAAGGACAGCAGCTGCGTGACCATTCAAAGCCAGTTCTACTTCACCAACACCACCAACTCATACAACATTCTGCAGGACTGTGGAAACTGTTCAAGGTGTGTGTTTTGTGTTGTCATGACAACCGGCGCACCGTGTCAGCGCTTTCCCCGACCCGACGGAACGACTCCTCTTGTGTTTCCCTCAGGTTGTTCTACGCCAAGAGGATAGAAGGCACCAACCTGCTGTTCGTGGTCGCCGAGACGCTGCCCTGCAGCTCCTGCGAGATAGAGCGACTGACCCAGCTCCGGACGGAGTGTATCCTTCCCAGTCAGGCGCCGGACACGGCTGCGCTGGCGTTTTTAGGAGACGTTCGACGAGTGCTTGAGCTGAAGCGTTTCGATCCTTTAACGTGACCCGTCAGTCCAGGAGGAAAATCCCTGCGAGGTCCTGAGCAGCGCTCGCTACCGGAAAGGCCCGGTGGCCTGCTTCGACTACAGCGCGTGGGTGAGGAAACGCCTCGTGCATCCCATAAAGATCCTCCAGAGAGATCTCTGTAAGAAAAAAAAAAAAAAAGTATGCTTCCTCTTCACCTCTGTTGCAGGAGAACACATCGGAATGTGGGCGCGGTCGCTCTCTGCGCTCCTCTCTCGGAACCCTCCTCTCGCTCCAGCTCGTCCTGAGAGTCGCTTCCGCGGCGGCACCCTGATCGCATCCCCCGCCGAGGTCGCTCTCGCCGGCTTCTCCCTCTTTTTTCTTTTTTTTAAATTTATTTTTCAGTTTCTGTTTCACGTTCAACGTCAGAGACTTTTGATCCACCTCCGACCCCCCCCCCGCTCGCTCTCTCTTTTCAACACGCGTTCTCCGGTCCAGGAAGCCCAACCATTTATCTTTGATCGTGTTTTAGTGTTTTACAACGAAAAACATAGAAGATCACGGTTGATTTGGATCCAGGTTTCCCGATCCAAGAGGCTGCTGGTGGTAACGACGTGTCGGGGACAACCGCTGACGAACTGCATTACGAATGTTTAAGCCCAATTTTATTTGCCAAACTCTTTCCTAAAGGTGACTTTCATCATGGAGAACATATCAGAGGAAGCACTTCTTCTGTTTTTTTTTTTTTTTTGTCTTTTTAGGTTGTTGTAACTTTGTTTAGAGTTTGTTTTTACCGACACGCTTCCAACAGTATTCGGTGTCTATGCTTGGTTATGGAACTTTATCATTTGGTATTATCTTGAAGTGCTTCCACGTGTAAATTACGGAGGCGGAACGATGCCGAGCGAACGAATCGGCCAAATTCGCGGCGCGCGCCTCCTCGCCGCCTCCCGCCGAACGGGGTCGACAGGACGGGACTGACGACACGGAGGTGCGTGCGGTGAACTCTGCATGCCGCCGCTTTTAAACCAGTGCAATAACGCTATTATTGGAACACTATTTCTGTGGTGACTTGGTAGCTGTCGATTAAACGATCAAATTATAACAGCCATTTACAACAAGTCATTTACACACCACGTCATCATGTTATCGATTTTAAGCTTCGACGGTGTGATCGACGTAGTCCTGATCCCACCGTGATCCGTGGCTGACGTGGCGCTCGGTGTACTTCCTGCATTTTGTCTCTCGGCGGAGTGAAGGTCGGGCTTCAGTCTCCTCTTGTATCTTGCATCGCCACTAATTGTCAAAGCTAAAGTTATGCACTTGTGAATGCCTGCGTCTGGGGAATGTAGCTTTGCGGCGTGAGCAGCGTCCAGTATCAGCGTTATGGGATGTAGCTTGAGCCTTTTTGTTGTGTCCCTATTCCCCCAAGGTTTTCGTTGGAAAGTGACGCTTTTGACGAATCCTTCAACACTTTGGCGGACCGTCCTCCCGCTGTCGCCCACCGGTACAGTCGATCTTTATTGCTTGAAAGTAAACAAACTCAACAGCTGACGCAAGTAAACTGTACAGACGAGTGAATGAAGAGAAGTGGAAGAAAGACCGGCAGTGTCACCAGGAGACTGGTCGGCCGTCCATGAGTTGATTTAGACGTGTGTGATGAGCGATTTTTCAGTAGAGATGCACAGAAAACATTTATTTACTGAGCGTTCACTCTGTGCCAGTGCTCGGTGCCAACACTGAGCACTGGCACAAATACCGATTTCTCATTTACAATATTACTGCGACGAATGACTTTGAGGATTCGGTAGGTTTAATTGTTTCCGGCATTTTATTTCCTGTTTGGTTTAATCCAGACCAGACGTGACGCAAAACTGTCACCGAGTTCCCGAAATCAAACGTGTAATGAGAACTCAGTGCAACTGCTTCTTGTTCCGTCTGCATTTTCGTAGCAGTGAACGCAGTGAAACCGTCGCCCTGCATCCCTGTATTTCAGTTGTGATTAACTTGGGCCTCTGTGTCGCTTTGAATGTCAATTTTGAATTCCTCTTTTAGATACTTTTTTTTTTTCCTCCCCTAAACGTTTGTGAGGCACTCTGTCCTCGTTTTTTTGCCCGGTGTTCCACCCAGTAGTGCCTTGTCGCACTCCTATTGGACGGCCAGGACCTCTGGATCTGAGACGGGGACAGTGATCCTGCCGGCCACGAAAGAAAAGGAAATAAATAGACTTCCAAGCGACGGGGGGAACGCCAACCAAAGGGAAAGCACAGTTGAGTGAGGGGGCACCGTCGGGAGTACAAATACTCCACCCTCTGATCGAGCATGCTCCCCTCTTTGTCTTTTTATAGAAGGATGTCTGAAGCGTTTCGCAGCCGGAGAAATGTCCAGCTGCCCTCATCTCGTGCTAAGTGTCTTTCCTCTCTACATTGCGGTGCGGCCCTTGAGTCGCCGCTCAGACGCCCTCCGTCTCCATCCGCCTGTGAATCCTCTAGTTGAAGCCTGTCTGAAATGTGTGGGGGTGTTTTTTGTTGTTTTTTTTTTTCTCTCCCCGTAACGACCGGCTGAAACCCAGCGGTCGTTTATGCGGCGGCGCCGGTCATGCATCCCACGGCTGAACTTAACGCAAAGAGCGACCTCGAGACGAGAAGTGTGTGAAGCTCCGCCCCGTTTGGAGATCTCAGCAAAAACACTGCTTTAAAAAAAAAAATAGAAAAACAAAAAAAAAAGAAATTCAATATGATGTATTCGGGTTTCACTTCAAGTGATGTTGCATTGTTGACAGAACTTCCATACTCAGTACATTGAAGTAGGGCATTTTGTGAAACTCTTTATAGCCTACGATGTATTGGTATCGTTGACATCAATGTTGTCGTTTGCAATGTTTGGTTTTAAAATACTTACCTGCATGATATCTCGGAGAAAAAAAGTTCTAGATTTATGTACATCGGTGTAATGACGGATATTTGACATTCCTTTTCGCAACTCGCGCCCCAGCATCGCGGAGACGTACGGGGGGATGCTGTGGGCGTTCGGAGTCAGGCTTCAGAGGGATCTTCTGCACTAAAGAGAAACTTTGAACGTTTGACTTCAGTGAAGCCCAATTTGCAGTGTTCCCCCCCCCCATAAGCAAAAGCACAGAACGGTTTATGAGCAACCTACTGCCTACTCGACTTAACTACGGAATTAGGACACGACGCCTCCAAGTGTAATAACATTGCGGTTTGTTTTGATTGTTTTAAGGCTTTGTGAGGGGATGGAAATAATGCAGAATTACAGCGTCGACCCAACAGAGTCTGTGACCTTTGCAGGCACAGTACACGTTTACTTATTTATGTTGGGTTTTCTTCTTTTTCAATCTATTTATTTAAGTTGAGTGTTCACAGACAGTATTTTGAGCTAGAGAGGAACTGAATGTTTTCTGAACTTTGCGTGCGGCGACTGAGCAGTCCCCCCCCCCCCAATAAAAACAAAAAACGGACACAAAAAAAACCCCCAACCTGTTCCTGCCAGTTAATGAAATAAGAATGTTAATTTTATTTGCTGTAACTTTGCTTTTGTTGTTGCTGAAACTGTTTACTCGGGAGATTTCCTCTATTTGTGCCAGTCTCTGACGTCACCTCATTTTTGTACAGAGGGTTCAACGCAGTCTGCGGGCAAACTTTGTAAAGTTTTTGTCAGTCAGAGTACAAAACTGATAACTAAATGTTTATATCTGATATTGGTGAATAAATGCTATTGATATTTTTCACTCGCGCTCAGTATCCTGATTGAAATAGCCGCTTATGAAAACCTTTGCAGGGGGAATGCCGGTCCAAGTTGAGGCCAAAGCAGAACGATAAATGATCCAATTCAAGATAAGTCTGGGATGAGAGGGACGGATGTTGTGGTTGGAATTGATCTTGACAGAATAGAAACGTTGCTGCATATTCAACGGCCGAGGTATTTCAATTCGTCTTGTCCAGCCTTGGTTCTTTTGCTCTCAAGTCGTGTTCACGCGCATATCTTAGGTTAAAGATATTTCCTGTCGCTTCAAAATCCTCGCTGTTTCACGCGGTGAGGTTCCGTCTCTATGTTTCTCGTCATTATTTCAGGTGAGTCACGTTCAAGTGGCTGGGAGAAGGAGTTGACCCCTGACCCCTGTTCTAAATGTTTACAAACACATCAAACCAAGATGATAAAAAGAGGATAAAATACAGCATGCCTAGATACTTGACTATTTTTAAGTACAGTGTTTCTATTTTAATGTGAAAACTACGAGTTACACCTGTACAGCTGCTGGATAACGCAAATATCGAATGAGCCGATCATGAGTCAGCAACTCGGCAAATAAAGCAGCACGCCTGATCTAGAAGTTCAGTTTGTCGTTCAGCCCAAACAGCACAATGGGGAGGAAACCTGATCCGAGCGATTTTGACCCTGGACCCGGGGTCGGCGTATGTTTTGAGTATCTCATCAACTGTTGATCTCCTGCAATTTTCACGCCTCTAGTTTCCAGATAGACTAAAGAGTTAAAAGAGAAAGAGATCATCCAACGAGCGGGAGTTCTGCAGGTGAAAACACCTCAAAGAACCAGGTGTTCCAACCACGGTGAAGAGCAGGTCAACGTCTCTGAACCACAGCACATGGAACCTCGGATGAAGACACAAGACAGGGTACTGGTCCTGAGGCTCAGCAGGACCGGGCCATCTCACGGGGAACTGTGAAACGCGCCCACGATGGCGCCGGATTTTCGAGAGCTCGTGCAGCTGTCTCATCCGTCACCTGATTGAAGGAACCTCAGCAGTGACTTGGATGGGAAAATAATCGTGACGACAGCACTGGCGGTCTGAACCCGTTGCACTACAGAGTCCCCCTGGCTTCCACCCTCTCTTCAGATGATCGTCACTGGGTTCTCTTGACACGAGCGCTACTTTTAAAAATGAAGCCGCAGCCTCATAAACCAGCAGGCTGACGGGCTACTCTTACTCTAGTGTATTTTTGGGAAAAAAAAACCCCCAGAGTCGAGGGGGGAAACTGAGAAAAAGGGTGTGAAAGCTTGAACCTCCAAATGTTGCAAGTTGATCCAGTTTTGCTCTTTCGTTTCCATTCGAGCTTCAATCTCAATGAGTTCAGTGGAGTCCTCAGTCTCCGGATCTCAATCCAGTAGAGCGGCTTTGGGGCGTGGTGGAACGACAAACCTGCAGCAACTCTGATGCTGCCTTGTAAAAATTCAAAACAATTTTTGGCGGGCAAACACCGGCTGCGGATGACGGCACGGTTCCCTTTCCCGCGGCCACCAATTTGCTGCGGGAAATTGCCGCGAATCGGCCTAATCAGCGCGGGGAGCTTTCTTACCGTTTCTGTCGGCGCACGGGCTCCTGAGTATCCCAGGAGCGGAGGGAATGGCGAATGGAGGACTATTAATGACGTTATTATTCACAGCGACACCTGGGAGCGGCATATGCGGCATGTGGGCGCTGTGCTTGAGTCCCTGTGGCGGGCTGTGCTCACCACTAACCCAAAGAAGTGTGCCGTGGGACGGCGGGAGATACGGTATCTCGGGTACCAGGCAAAGGCATGGTCTGATCCCAGCTTGATAAAACCCTGCGGTCGCAAACACGCCAAGACCCAAGACCAAGGAGGTGAGGCAGTTCTTGGGGCTGGCCGGCTAGCCGGGAGGTTTGTCCCCAACTTTTCAGAGCTAACCAGCCCCTTGACAGACTTAACTCGAAAAAGGTGCTCCAGATCTGGCCCAGTGGTCAGAAGTGCCAGCAAGTGTTTGTGAGGGTAAGTCAGCTCTCTGTGGGAAGCCAGTGCTGTTTAACTGAACATCTCTCTCCCTTTCTGTCTGCAGACCGACGTGTCGAACAGAGGGCTGGGCGCAGTCCTGTCCCCGGAGGTGGACGGGACCGAGCGTCCACTGCTGTACCTCAGCCCCAAGCTCTCAGAGTGGGAGTCGAGGTACAGCACGGTGGAGAAGGAGTGCCTAGCTACAAAATGGGCAGTCGGTTCCCTCCGCTACTACCTCCTGGGACGAGCTTTCACCCTCTGTTCAGACCACGCCCCACTCCACCGCATGAAGGACAAACGTCCGGATCACCCGGTGGTACCTGGCTCTCCAGCCCCTTAACTTCCAGGTTGCCACAGGCCAGCCACGCAGATGGTGACTTTCTCTCCTGCTCTGGGGGGGCCGGGGGGGAGTCGGCCGTCAGGTGGGGGTATGTGGCGGACAAAGGGGTGTGGCCAAGCACCGGCTGTGGATGACAACACGGTTCCCTTTCCCGCAGCCACCAAGCTGCCTCGAATCGGCCCAATTAGCGCCTGCACGGTGCTCATCGATCGTTCTCGAGGCAGGTTGTTTTCTTAATGTTTCTGTCTTACAGAGGAGATCGGCGCACGGGCTTGTGAGCAGCCCAGGAGCGGAACGCCATTCCTCCTGCGTCCGAGAGGACTATTATTATTATTAGATTAAATTAATAAATCCTCAGTCATATACTGTATATAATTGTGGCCTGCGTGCCGGATAATGAAATGTACAATACAACTCTCGCCATCGGTACACGACTAAAAAAAAGTTTCTGCTCTAAGTTGTAATCTTCTATCCAGCAGGCATAGTGCCCTGTTATGTGGCTCAAAGACAAATAGCCTATTTATTTCCCCATGATATCAGAGCGTCGGTGTCTGGCTCAGGCCTGTGTGTGAATGTTATTGTCTGACAGATGTGAGATCATGCGAGACAGTTATCCCCTAAACAAGAGCTCATCCCACACAATTTCCAGTCACACACTCAGGAACAGCAGAAGAAGCAAGAGGCAGGAGGATTCACTCGATTCCACACCACAGAATATCCTTCCTACCGGAGGTAAAAACCTTCCATTTTACGAGAGGTACTAACACTCCTTTCAAATTGGGTTTGGATTGGGGGTTCTGATGATAGGATACTGAACGTGAAATGTTTATAAAAGCTTTGTAGATTGAAATATTAACCTTTTTCAGGGTTTGGGTATAAATCTTTGAGAATTCCTTCCATGACAAGGAGAATTTACGACCACAACTATATATATATATATATATATATATATATATATATATATATATATATATATATATTCTATACTTAATCAATTTCAACAGTATATATATATATACAGTGTGTATATACATATATTTACAGTAAATATTAGCCTTTGAAATATCAATACATAAAATGTCAGCCGGCATTCTTGTTATAATGAATTCATGTGTCTTTGAAATGAGAAGTTGAAGGATACGTTGTTCTCTCACTTTGTTAGTCTGGATAATATTATATATAACAAAATTAAGAGATGTTTTTTCCTTTTTTCAAATTAATAAAAAAAAAATTTGTTGCATACATGGTAACACAGAGGCCATTAAACAGTAAGTTTACTGTATATTAGTAACAAAACCCCAATGTAATTTCCTCATAAGAAAAGTGAAGTTGAGTGGGAATTACCGGGGAATTACTGGGTTGGACAACTTCAACCTCAAGTAATTTAATTTAATGTTAACATAATAATTTCGATGTATAGTAGTTGAAATGACATTGTAGTGATGGCTACGGCTGCTTACCAAATTGTTCATTGGCCTTATTTAGCCTTGCCTTTTCAACCAGAGAATGGAGGGAAAAAAGGAACAAAAGAGACCTCAGAATGAGAAAAATAATTTATTTAATGTAGGCCTACATTATCTGATGAGAGCAGTGAAAAGTCATATTTTATGACTCTCATCGACTTCTCTCATTGAGGAGGGAGATTATTCCTCTTCTTCCTTTCCCTAAAACAGATAAATGGTTTACAAATGACATTGTGTTTGCAGATAAAAATGAATTAACATATCAAACAAAAACCTGAAATCATACTGTCACAAACTAAAATTATTTTGCTTTCTTGTTACCATTCATATTAGTGTATATGGTTAACGATGAGTGACGTATAGTTGAAACGGTTATTTATGCTTTTCTTATTTCAAGGATCGGTGACATACCTTGCCAATTTCCCGGCTTTTGGCCCTCAGCTTGTTGACCTGGGACTCAGCGATGTCCGCACGTTCTTGAGCCTCTTCCATCTCATGCTGCACCTTCCTGTACCTGGACAGGTGGGTGTTGGCCTGCTCCTCCTGTTAAGGAATGAAGATATTATATCATTAAGGCTGGGTCTCAAACCTTGGGGGCCCACCAACCACAAGGCAAATCTGGTGCAATGACTAGGGTAGCAGGCAGACTGGGCCTAGACGTGCTGGTCACTGGCAACAGAAACTGGCATCCGACATTGTCAGGGTCGCGTCTGCACACGGCATCGGCTCTGGAACCGATGCCAACCGACGCCTGATTCCCGCACAGGGGGAGAGAGGCGCTGGCTGGGGGTGGTGATATTCACCAGCCCCTGGCTCAGGAACCAATAGAAAGTGAATGAGAGGCTGGGAATGAGTGTCAGCACCTCCAAATCTGAGGCCATGGTTCTCGCCCGGAATAGGCCGACCCAAGGGGAGGAGTTTCGGTATGTCAGCGTTGTATTTTTGAGTGAGGGTAAGAAGGAGCAGCATCTACAGTAATGCAGGCACTGTTCCGCACCATGGAGGTGAACAGGGAGGAAAGCCCTCAATTTCCCTTTCAATCTTTGTCCCAACCCTCATCTATGGTGACAAGCTTGAAAAAAGCATCAGGCATCTGTCTACCATTTGAGACTGTCTGGGTTGATATACAGGTTAAGATTAAAAAATGAAATACAAAAAGTAACCACCTAGGTTTCTCATAAACAACATACGTTGTTTAATATGAAAGTCATTCACGATAGAATACTGTTGTCGCTTTACACTCCCAGGTGTGACTGTAGAGAACTGTCAGAGTTTTGGAGAGGATAGACACCAGAAGATGGACTTACAGCCTCCTCAGCCTGTCTCTTGTAGGACTTCACTTTCAGCTGCAATTTGTCCACCAGGTCCTGCAGTCTAGTGATGTTTTTCTTATCTTCCTCAGTCTGGAAATGATAGGAGCTTGTTAATGGACTTTACTAACATGAAACAATATAAACAAACCCTCTTGTGAAAACCAATCCCTCCTGTGAATACAATCTACCTGATAAGTGAGCTCCTTGACTCTTCTCTCATATTTACGGACACCTTTAATAGCATCTGCACCGCGTCTTTGCTCCGATTCAACTTCGGTCTCAAGCTCACGGACCTAAAACAAAACCCAGTAAAAGCTTTAAATGACATTTGAAACAATTAGTATGAATAAAGTTGACGGATTAATTCATTTTTAGTACTCTACCCTAGCCTCCAGTTTTTGGAGCTGCTTCTTGCCACCCTTCAAGGCCAGGTTCTCAGCCTCGTCCAGGCGGTGCTGCAGGTCCTTGACTGTGACCTCCAGGTTCTTCTTCATCCTCTCCAGGTGAGAGCTGGTGTCCTGCTCCTTCTTCAGCTCCTCTGCCATCATGGCGGCCTGAAATCAAAGACCCGATTACTGGTTTTGGTTTATGGCATCTAAATAAAAACAATCATCAAAAGCTGAAAAAGGGAAGCATTATATATAATATGCAGAATGAACTCACATCAGTGATGGCTTTCTTTGCCTTTTCTTCAGCATTTCTTGCTTCCTGGACGGTATCTTCCACCTCGCCTTGGATCTGGACAAGGTCAGCCTCCAGCTTCTTCTTAGTGTTGATGAGGCTGGTATTCTAACGGTTTTGTAAAGGAATTGTCTATCATTTTACATGAATTGTATTTATTTAAAATAAAAAAACAAACTCTAAAACAAACTCTTTACAATACCTGGGAGTGCAGCAGTCCCACGCGCTCGCTGGCGTCCGTCAGCTCCTGTTCAGCCACTTTGCGGCCTCTCTCCGTCTGCTCCAGAGCAACTCTCAGCTCCTCGATCTCAGCCAGCATCAGGTTGTTCCTGCGCTCCACCATGGCAACTTGCTCCCTCATGTCTTCTTGTCCTCTGAGGGCATCATCAAGGTGCAGTTGGGCATCCTGAAACAAACAGACTTTAAATGCCTGTATAAATGCAAGTATTTTTAAGTTAGATATCGAGGTTTGTACGTGATTCCCGTACCTTAAGCTGTGCCTGGACATTCCTGAGCTGTTTCTGGGCTTCCACGGCCATGCGGTTGGCGTGGCTCAGCTGAATCTCCATCTCGTTCAGATCCCCCTCCATCTTCTTCTTGATTCTCATGGCATCGTTCCTGCTCCTGACCTCGGCGTCCAGAGTGCTCTGCATGGACTCGATCACCCTCTGGCTGTTCCTCTTGATCTGCTCTATCTCCTCGTCCTTCTCTGCAATCTTTCTGTCAACTTCACTTTTGACCTGGGTGAGCTCCAGCTGCACACGAATAATCTTTGATTCTTCATGTTCCAGTGTAGCCTGTAAAAAAAGGGCCAAATGTAACATCAACCCCAAAGCAAGTGTGTCCTCGTGTTAGACCATGCTCATGCGATAATGGAGTTATCATTGTGAAAATGATTTATGATAATACTAGTCTTTTGCAGTGTGTGCAGCATAGTATCAAAGATTTTTTTTTTTTACAATATGAAATTTACCTCTGCTTCTTCCAGAGCAGTGTGAATTTCTGACTTCTCAATCTCAACGGCCTTCTTTCCTTTTTCGAGCTCGTGAATGGTCTTACCCGTCTCTCCGATTTGTTCCGTTAAGTCAGAGATTTCCTCTGTGGGAGTTTAAGCAGAATATTGCGCCTGTGAACATTTTTGAATCCTCTTTTCCGTTTATCCTCTGAGAGCCCAACGTGGGGTTATGTAGCTTACGCTGCAGGTTCTTGTTCTCCCTCTTCAGGGTCTCAAGGTGGTCCAGAGCCTCTTCGTAGGAGTTCTTCATCTTGAACATCTCGGTGCTCAGGGAGCGAGCCTCCTTCAGAGATCCTTCCAGCTCGGCCTGGCTCTCCTCATATTTCTGCTTCCATTCTGCAAGGACCTGAAAGTACGACAAGGGGAAAAATGAGCTTTCTAATTTAGATTGCTATTCAATTCATATTTGGAACTAATATATATAAAGAAAGAAAACCTTTACCTTGTCGAAGTTTCTCTGCTTCTTGTCGAGGTTAGCAGCCAGAGCATTAGCTCTCTCCACATCGATCATCAGGTCTTCCACCTCACCCTGCAGTCTCTGTTTAGTCTTCTCCAGAGAGGCACATTTGGCATTCACAGCCTCAATGGACTCCTCAGCATCCTGAAGACGCTGGGCGAGCTTCTTCCTGTGATGGTTGTTTCATGTTGCAGTATCATTACCAAATTGAAAATGGATAAATGGACAGCATTTAAATAATGTATTTCTAGTCGCTCCATCATTTAAACATCAATGCCCCTCAGACATACACTAATGGGGAAGGTAAATCCTGCAAGGCTCCAAGCAGCTCACTAGGAGCAGTTAGGCAATGTCTTGTTCAATGAGGCTTTGTACAAAAAAGATTAGACCAGCAACTCCTCCAACTGCCGGATGACTGTTCTACCTCCTGCATTTCCGTTGATTATAGATTAAAACAAATGTATTGACTTACTTTGCATCTTCCAGTTCTTCAGTGCGCTGAATGGCATCGGTCTCGTATTTGCTCCTCCACTGAGCCACCTCGCTGTTGGCCTTGGACAGGGCGCGCTGCAGCTCAGACTTGGCCTCCTGCTCCTCCTCGTACTGCTCTCTGAGCAGGTCGCAGTCATGGCGAGCCGACTGAACACCATGGGCCAAGGCGTTCTTGGCCTGTGATTTAAATCAAGAGACCATAACATCGGTTACCACGTTTTATGATTTTCCAGATGATGATCACAGTCCTTTCCTCAACCATTACCTTCACTTCCTCTTCAATGTGTCTCTTCAGCTCCTCAATCTGCTGTGTATAAGCCTGCTTGCCCCTCGTCAACTGAGATACAAGAGCTTCCTTTTCTTCAAGCTGACGCCCAAATTCACCTGATCAAACATTATTTTAAAGACAACAATTTTAGGAGAAATCCAAATAACATCGTGTTTTTGATGGTTTAGAATGTCACTGTGTATTCAGACGTGGCACTTTATCAAAATTGAATACCATTTTCAGTTTGAAGTCTTGCTCTTTGCGCACTCATGTCAGTTAGCTGACGCACGTGTTCGTCATTCCTGGTTTTAAGCTCACTCAGTTGATCTTCTAAAGTCCTGCACATCTTTTCAAGATTGCCCTACGGAGAAGTTATATCAATTAGTATTTCTTCCAAATGCTTTTAATTGTGCTCCCAGTTCTGTGGCAGATGAGGAAGCCTTACTTTTGATTTCGCAACAGCCTCCATATTGCTCGAGAGGTCATCAATCTCCATCTTGTACTCGCTCTTCTCTTTCTCCAGCTTCTGTTTGACACGCTGGAGGTTGTCGATTTGCTCTCCCAGTTCAGCCACACTGTCCGCTTGCTTCTTACGGAGAGACGCGGCGGTGGCTTCGTGCTGGAGCGTGGACTCTTCCAGGTCGCGACGCAGCTTCTGGAACTCGGCCTCGCGCTTCTTGTTCATCTCGATCTGCACCGACGTGGCTCCACCAGCTTCCTCCAGCCTCTCGCTGATCTCCTCCAGTTCCCTGGAAAGGTCGGCTCTCTGCTTCTCCACCTTGGCCCGGGCGGCTCTCTCAGCCTCAATCTCCTCCTCCAGCTCCTCAATACGAGCCTGTGATACCAAAGTGTTGCGTTTATGTCAAAAACGAGTCGCCCAATATATTAAATAATTATTAGATAAGATGAATTATGCTGTACTGTACCTGCAGCTCTTTGATTTTCTTCTGAAGCTGAATTCCAAGAATCTGTTCGTCCTCTATCCTGCTGATCAGCTGGCTGGTCTCAAAGTCCTTCCTATTTATTGAAAAATCAGTAACACATATAATAAGTACATATTCACTCGGTGGAAAATCTCAACTAGGTACATTTTTAATCACAACATACTTTTTGAGCTTTTCATCACTTTGCTGCTTGTCGTTCTCCAGATCCATTATGGATTCATGGGCCAACTTCAGATCTCCTTCAAGCTTCCTTTTGGATCGCTCAAGGTCCATACGGAGCTTCTTCTCCTGCTC
This sequence comes from Zeus faber, assembly GCF_960531495.2. Lineage (NCBI taxonomy): Eukaryota > Metazoa > Chordata > Actinopteri > Zeiformes > Zeidae > Zeus > Zeus faber. The sequence continues at coordinate 14,322,112 of NC_137192.1, forward strand.
CAGAGAACCTTCAAGCTGTCAAAGAGGATTTTTTTTTTAGTATGCGTTATATTGACATCATTGGCATGCTATCTCTATTCAAGTGTTTTCAGAAGTAGATGTCTCACGTCATCCACTTGCTGTTCCAGCTTCGACTTAGCCTTGGTCAGAGTGTTGACTTTGTCTTCCTCTGCCTGGAGGTCGTCGAGGGTCTGCTGGTGGGCCTCTTGGAGGGCTTTCTTCTCCTTGCTCAGCTTGGCAATGGTCTCATCTTGAGAAGCCATTTCCTCAACCAAATTTTTAACCTTAGGAAACATTGCACGTCACTGCTAGTGTAAGTATATAAGAATGCTTGTTCTTACTGTAAGTGTGCATGGTAGCGGGTGACGTGTTTGCATGCGCTGAACACATTTCCGTTACCTTGTTCTCGGTGGCGTGTTTCTCCTTCTCTACTTTGGCCAGTGTGAGCTCCAAGTCATCAATGTCTTTCTTCAGCTCGGAACATTCGTCCTCCAGCTTCCTCTTCTTGGCAGTCAGCTCAGCATTGACTTCCTCCTCATCCTCCAGTCTCTCCGCTGTCTCTTTGACTTTAGCTTCAAGCTGGATCTTACTCTTAATGAGCCCTTCACACCTTTCCTCTGCGTCGGAAAGATTTTCACCTTCCTAAAGGTAAATAGAGTCAGTTTTACATTGGTTATTAAAACTGATTTTTTAAAATCGAAACAAACATAACTATTGTAGTGATCCCACTTACAGACTGCACTTGCAGCAGGAGGTCATTCTTCTCCTGGAGCAGAGAAACCATCTTTTCTTCAAGTTCCTTCTTCTTGGCCAGAGCCTTCGCGAGATCTTCCTTTGTTTTTTCAAAGTCGTCCTTCATCTGGGCCATCTCCTTTTCAGTCTCGGCGCTCTTAAGAAGAGGCTTGATTTTGAAGTAGAGCTTCATCCATGGCCAGGTTTTGACATTCATGAAGGAACGGATGTTGTACTGAATGGAATATATTGCCTCCCTGGTCATACCAAACACAGAGGAAAACAGTCAGATTCAGATTGTCATGTCATGGCTACTTTAGAAGCATCACACTGGTCTGAATTATTTTTATATGGTCTCACCTCACCTATAGATCCAACAGTGCACAAAAAATCTCACAACACCACAACCAACATCCATGATAAACAACATCAGATCATTCAAATTAGGCTTGCTCTCTACTACCTTCTGCCCCTCACAGAAACAAGACTAAGATTTTACCTCCTCTCCATCATTTTGCTGAATTCCTTTCTCATGACGTATCCCCTGCAAAGAGCTTGAGTCATGGTCACCAGGGAAGCCAGTTTCTCATCTCTCATCTCCTCCAAAGTACCCAGAAGACCCGCTTTGAAGAACACCTGAGAGTCGTTTATGGACAGGTTAATGATTAGTAGCTCCATCTTCATGACACTGCAACAGGCAAAGTTGGCCTCCTGAGGAAATTGTTCTCCACTACCTTGGTGTGACCGAACTTGTACTGAGTGTGGTCCACATTGATCGATCCCAGGAGTTTCTCTGAGGCCTTCTTGTTGTCAATGAACTGTCCCTCAGGGATGATACTGGCATTCAATACTTTGTATCTAAAGAATATTTACAACAATGAACACCCATTAGATATTATGAAGAATGGAACCACTATGTCATTATCCGACATTTTCATATATCGTGCTTTTAACGAAAAATGTATCTATTTCTTAAACAATAATACAATTCCAAACACCTCTGCTTGAAGTCACCATAGAGGATTCTGCTGGGGAAGCCTTTCCTGCAGATTCTGATTCCCTCCAGTACACCATTACACCTCAGCTGGTGGATGACCAGGAAGTTCTCCATCAGACCTATAAGGCATTTTTTTTTTTTTAATACGTGCTTTAAGACCCCCATAATAGAACTCTATTATGAATATCCCCATAATAGAGTTTTGTCACAGCATATAATTGCTATTTGTTTTAAAGTTTAATCAATTTATCAACGCCTTGACAATACCTGGTGTCTTTGACTCATTGGGAATCAGGCAGCGCACAAAATGAGGATGTGTGCTCCTCAGATTTGTCATCAGCTTTCCGAGATTCTCCTGAAGGGAGCAGAGGAAAAACATATTATAAATGAAGGCTTAAAGTAAAGCATATTTGTTAAGTGTTTAAACATTGTCTGTAAGAAAACTGCCATTTTACCCTGAAAAGAGCTGACACAGTCTGGAAAGAGCCACCCTTCTTCTTGCCTCCTTTCTTGCTGCCACTTTCAGCTGCCAGTTGAATGCAATCGCAATATTGTTATTACAGCGAACATCATTATAGTGGACCTTTATATAATACAATAGTTTTGTTAAATCTCAAAGAATATACCTTCTGTTGCGGCATGGGCTGCATAAAGGAAGGCAAGCAGCTTGACTGAGGCCTTCTGATAGAGCTGAACAGCTGAGTCGTTCAGGGGGTCCTTGTTCTTGTCCAGCCAGCCTGTGACGTTGTAGTCCACAGTGCCAGCATAGTGCACCAGGGCGAAGTGAGCCTCAGCTTTGCCTTTGGCTGGCTTTGGCTTTTCAAACGCCTTGGTTTTGCCGAGGTGCTGATCGTAAAGTTTGTTCTTGAAGGTGGTGTCCGAAGCCTTGGGGAACATGCACTCCTCTTCAAGGATGGAGAAGATGCCCATTGGCTGTTGTGGTGAAAATCATGATCAAACACAACTGTTCATTCATTTGACTAAAACAGGTTCCTCATCTCATCTCAACGCCTGCGGTCGCCCAAAGAAGCCCGTCAAAACTGTGTCAAGGTATTTTAAGAATGCACACACACACACACATCTTGTAATTGTGTCTATATTTGTGTACTATTTTTTGTTAATTGGAGATATGATCTAATTAACTCTGAGAGTACAGTGTGCTACTAACCTTCTCAATAAGCTCAATGCAGGCAGCCAAGTCCATGCCAAAGTCAATAAACTCCCATTCAATGCCCTCTTTCTTGTACTCCTCTTGCTCCAGGACAAACATGTGGTGGTTGAAGAACTGTTGCAGTTTCTCATTGGTGAAGTTGATGCACAGCTGCTCCAAGCTGTTGTACTGATTTTTGAAAAGCAAGTCAAACACATACTTCATATTAGACTCGCAAACGATCACCCACGGCAATGACTACATAGTAATATAGCGAATTATAGTATAATGAACTCGTGATTATTAATCATACTAAATACAGTTTCATATTTATTATGACTTTGTCTCATGTACCCACATCAAAGATTTCAAATCCAGCGATATCCAGCACGCCAATGAAGAACTGCCGTGGCTGCTTGGTGTCCAGCATCTCATTGATCCTGATGACCATCCACAAGAACATCTTTTCATAGACAGACTTGCAGAGCGCCATCACAGAGTTGTTGACCTGGTTGAGGGAAACAGATCTAAAGTTAACAGTGATGTAACGATGAGATGTTTGTAGCTTCACACCTTTCGTCAAATATTGTGAAAGTGCAACATTTAGTATTTGTCGTTCATAGGCTTTCTACTACTACTACTACTACTACTACTTCATGTAAACTCTTAATAATGTCATGAAGGAGAGTTATCTGCGATTTAGAACGGTATCACACAAGACATCAATAGAAAAAAGCAACACAGAGGTTACTAGTACTATTCACGATTGTTAAGTGTCCCCCCTTCCCCAATATCCAATCTCGATTTGACCAGAAAAAAACCAAAACTATTTAAACAGTATCTGAGGTACTTTACCTGCGGCACAGTCTGGCCCTTGGTCACAAACTCATTCCCCACTTTCACCCTCGGGTAGCACAGAGCCTTCAGCAGATCGGCAGAGTTCAGGCCCATGAGGTAGGAGATTTTATCAGCAACTGTAAAAGAGGAGAAATAAATCAGACACATTTCTAAGCGTGAATCTTTTCGTAGGGCTGTTAGGTGCTACGCCTTGTCGGGTTTTACGGCTTTCAAATACCAAGTAAGTACGATGTCAACAGACAAGAGCTCCGTACCCTCGGTGCCGTCGGGCTCCGCCTGCTCCTCACGCTGCTTCTGCTTGAACTTCATGTTCCCGTGGTGCATCACAGCGCCGGTCAGCTTGTAGATGCCGAACTTCTCATCCCCGGTGAAGCCCAGGATGTCAATGGCCGTCTGTGAGTATTAAACAGAACACAGATATATATATATATATATATTTAATCACACATTCATTTATATGACCCTGTAGGGTCATGCACATGCTCATGTACTTTTTGCGGAAACTGTGAAACATTCTCACATCGGTGGCAATGAACTCCTCAATGTCATTGATGCTCTTGACAGTGATTTCACCCTGACTGATCATGTGGTAGTCGTACGGGTTGGTGGTGATCAGGAGAGCCTCTGCAAGAGTAAAACACAACGTGTCGCACTGTGTCTCGAACAAGGGGATGCGGGTGGTTCCTTTTAAAACCACACCCACCTAGAAGCTCAGGTTTGTGTCCAGTCATGAGCTGATAGAAGATGTGGTAGCTCCTCTCAGCAGACAGCTGGAATGTCACTCTGGACTTCTCCAGCAGGTCTGTTGTTCAAATAGAAGGCAGGATCACAATCAAACCCTTAAACTAAAAGGTCATATAATATAAAACAAATAAGGGTAATTACATTAAGTGGACTTACATGTTTCAATGTCCGCCGAGGCTAACTTCCCAGTTGTTCCGAAATGGATTCTGATGAATTTACCCTGCAGAGGTTTGAAAGAATATGACGTTGTAGTTTTTAGTAGTTTTTAGACGTTGTAGTAATAGTTTGTATTTTATTTTGTGTCAATTGTTCAAAGAGGTTCGAGTGAATACTTACAAAACGGGAGGAGTTGTCATTCCTCACAGTCTTAGCGTTTCCATAGGCCTCCAGCAGAGGATTGGCTGCGATGATCTGATCTTCCAGTGAGCCCTGGAGTGTGACAAAAATACGGGTTAAATGTCCAACATGGAGACTTAATAGGTCACAGATCCATCATGGAGAGTGTAAAGCACAGTGATTGGTCAACACGGCCCTGCAGCAAGGAGGTTAGCAGTTTGATCATTTGCAGGACCCAACATCTCACATTTTACAATTTTATCATTTGTAATAAATATACAAGGCATACGTGTATCTTGCCAGCAGCAGGCTCAGGTTTCTTGGCGCCTCCAGCCACTGCGATTGTCGCAAAGTACTGGATGACACGCTTGGTGTTCACAGTCTTCCCTGCACCAGATTCTCCACTTTGAGGAACAAAACAAACAAAAAAAAGAAAACAAAGGACAATTAGGCCTGGAAAGAGCCACCATTGGTTTCAAATGTGGTTTAAATAGGTTCTAGATATTGTTGTATCGTATGCTGTCCAAAGCCTTCCCATCCCCGCCATCTCATCAAAATGATCGTCCGATGGGATTTTCCATTAACACGCGCCCTGCCAGCCGCTATTTCATGCAGACACGCCATCAACACAATCGTAGTTCTGAACCAAAAAAGTGAACTTACGTGATGAGGACGGATTGATTTTCACGGTCTGCGAGGAAAATGGTGTCAGGGAAGTTTGTGTGATAACGGCAACACGAACAACAAGACAGAGAGGAAAGCGTTGCAATGTCAATGGTTTTGAGTTCCCCTACCGGTGAGCATGAACTGATAGGCGTTGTCCGAGATGGAGAAGATGTGGGGCGGAGCCTCGATCCTCTTCTTCCCTCTGTACGCGCCCACGACCACAGTGTCGTACACTGGGAGCCACTTGTAGGGGTTCACCGTGACGCAGAACAGCCCCGAGTAGGTCTGTAGCAGTGAAAGTATATTTACACATCGTGTCACTCATATTCCACATCTACAGTAACGTGATATGAAATGTTTAGACTCACGTAGATCATCCATGCCGCGTAACGCTCTTTGAGGTTGTACAGCACAGCGGGCTCGTTGAGGTGGGTCATCATGGCCATGTCCTCAATCTTATCGTATTTGGGAGGATTCATGGGGTGGATGTCGTCCTCTTTTACGGTGAGGGACTGCCACGCGACGGACAATGTTAGGTTACGGAGTTGTCATTCGTAGAAAAACCATGAATCATTATTCATATTGAAGAGTCAGTGTTGAAAATTGGAGGGAATTCAAAACCAGTCATTCATTGAATTGACACAGACAGTAAAACGATAAGCGTTCTAAGCTCGACAACATTCAAATAAAAGGCAGCGCGCGGCCGTTTTGCACGGCGCGACCGGGCGGCGCGACGGCTCATTTTGCTCTCACCTTTCCGCCGAGAGTCTCCACGGTGGCTTTGCCTCCTTCCCTCTTCACCAGCTTCCCCTTGACGTACATCTCGCCGGGCTCCGCCACGAAGTACGCCGTCTTGGCGTCAAACGGGGTGTTCTGGGCCTCGATCCTCTCCCTCTCCGGCTTGCGCAGGAAGACGGCCGCCGGGCCAAAACACTGCATTTCCGCGTCCGTGCTCATGATGGCACCTTTCTCTGGGATGGAAGAACAACGGAAGGAGTCACACCCGTTTCGTCGAAGAGGTAATCAAAAAAAAAAAATGCCTGCGGATGCTCTCTCGTATTTAATGTCACACCCAAACTAGATTGATTTCACAGCCTTAGATATAAACATGCACACTTATTTGTAAATAAAAAGATGGTCCATAATGGACCACGAGTGTATTCAGACAACTTTGAATTGAGGTGAAAAAAAAATCGATTTACCTTTTTCCCCCTCACCCAAGAACAGATAATGACGACGACCTGAGGATTCTGGGGAAGATAAGCCGTTCAAGTTTTTAACAACGACTACTTGATCTACTGTGATTATTGTAATCTATCGTCATTGTTTACTCAGACACGCTGCCCTGCCGTCGTTCTGAATGGAAACCTCTTGGCAGTGAGTGTCGTGCCCTGCATTGTTCTCTGAGCCAACACTAATAAGAGCCACTACTCACCTTGACTGCTGCCGTCAGTGCTCGCAGACGCTCGCTGCCTCTTCTTATATAGAGGGATAAGTGTTCACTCAGCAGAAAGCGGACGCTCTATTTGGGCATGGAGTTTTACACTCTACGGTGTATTTTTGCCTCTGATCTGATCTCTTCCATCCCATATCGCTGCTCGTTCGGCATGGAGAGTAATCATCACGAGCTGAAATCGTTACTTTTGGTTTCATTTGCCGAGACTAGATAATAGGCGTTGATGAACATTTAAATGGAGATGATGGTTCTGTTTTGATAATAAATACTTAATAATTACCCCCCCCCCCCCCCCCCCCTCTCTCAACAGTGAGATAACTGGTGTGTCCACATACAGTTGGTTTTGCATTGAGTGACACTTTTCATCGGACATATAAAATAGTACTTATGTGACGTAAAATATGGTGATTCAAGTCTTTTATTTAGAAATATTAGAAATATTTGAAATTGTATTTCAATTTCACACAGAGACATTGCCTTCTGCGCAAACTGCCGAGGACGTTACGGCGCGGTGAACAATAGATCCTCGGCCTCTTTCTTAAATAATGGCGCTGTACAATGGGCATTGCACGGACCAATTAAAAGTGCAGATTGGATTTCGCCGGCTTTAAATAGATCAAGACACTTGCGTTGTAGCATTTCTGGGCCCTGAGTAAATGTTGTTCTGGGAGGAATATCGGTTACTCGCGTTCAGACATTGTTTTGGTCTTATGTTTACCCTAATCTCCTTAATGCACCTTGGCACTGGGGAAGATCCCAGTTTAGCTGTGGAGAAGCTCTCGTATGCGGCAGGCATCCTGCTGCAGAAGCCTCGCAGCTCGATCGGGTGACAAAGAGGCAGAATTGGGCCGAACAGTTGCCAACCTGAGAACTTGTGAAAATGATGATACCTCACGAGAAGCAGAAGCACTCGCTGGGACCCCCGTTTCATTCATTTCCAAACTTAATTAGGTTACGATTTGTTGGGATTGGGCAGGAAGAGTTATGGAATTAGATCATTTCCATTTCGATCTTTTCCTTTTTGTTTCCTCCCTGTTTTCCTTTAACTTTGTTTGGAATGAGTGAATATGGATGGTGTGCTATTGGAAATAATTTGCAGAATGCAGCGTTTTATATTGAGTCACATAAGGTTTAATTAGATATCTCCCCAAAATTCCGTGAAGCAGCTATAATATAATTATCTCTGTTGTTTAATGCCCAGTGTCCATCACATGGAGAAAAAAAATCCAGAATTAATCCCTTTGTGGATAGTGATGATGCCTGCCGTGTTAAAACAAATGTTCTGGAAGTCCTGGATAATGGTCCCTGGCTACAATCACCCGGTGGTATCTTATGACGCTCACACACTATGCCGCAGGAGAGTTTAAGCGCTCCGCTGCTGATAGAACATTTTTCCTTTGTAGAAATAAAGTGCGAATTGATAGGAACGATGACACATTCCTTCACACCAGCGACCATTTTGCAATTTGTTTTTATCACGTGAAACACAAGTATTTGGATCAGATTCAATTGACAATTATTTATATGCATATTTTTTCAATTGTTTACTATTAGATAACTTGGAAATGATGTTGATATCCAAAGTAATATTTTGCCTTGTTACCCACTCACAGTTCGGAGGAGTGATGCTCAATGTATACAACGTTTTCACTGAGAATAAAATGATTTGAGATCACAATGTCTGCTTCAGTCTCTTCCGCTGCTTATCAATATAAATATTAATATGAATTACTGCCAATTCTATTGTTACTGAGAAATTCAAAACATTTAATATGTAACTAAAGTCAGTGACGTTATGTGTTCATTATATAAAAGGTTTTGCCAAGTACATCATGAAACATGTAACAGTCCCTTACTGGTGGTGTTGCAGGTGGCGGTCCCAGGTTTTGGATTTTTGTTCAATGCTAAGTTTTAAAATTAAGTTTTATCCTTTATATTTCACAAATTGAAAAAAAATAGGAGAAGCTTGTCGGGCAGAAGTTCATGAGTGACTGACTTGACTGACTTGACCTCTTGAGGTATACATACTGTAGATTAGAATGGGTTTCTAATAAAGAAAAAATGTATTTCCAGTGTCTGATGATGTCATCTGAGCTCACGTCCATTATAGTGAGAACAACAGAAATGAAATCGGCCTTCACATGCAATTATCTGCAAGATGCCTTTGAATTTCTCATACAGCTATTTTTAAATGAAGAGAGACCAAGTGCCTGTGAAAATATTCTGTAATATAATACAACATCAACACATTCATGAGTTTAATTTACAGTCATCAGTCAAATTCGTTTTTTAATATTTATTTTTCAGGGTTTTTTCTCTGTTCTCTGTTTTTTCTCTGTTGTCTGCATTGGAGCATTATGACTTTTCTTTTCAGAATGTTTTTCACTCATAGAACCCAGGAATGTTGCACATGGGAGAAATGGGTTCACAAAACTAAAGTTTGCACCACTTTCTCTCGCAACGAAAGAAGAGCTCTTTATTTGGCTCCATTTCTCAGACATAGCCCGTTAACCTTAAAAAAAAAATAAAAAAAAACTCTGCAAGAAAGCTTGGAGAGTTTGCTGCAAAGGAAAGAAAACTTTCCCGCCGGGGGTGCACTGGGCATTGGGAGCGTTTCCTTTTAGTCCAACCTGGCCTCATTGTGAGACGCGGGATCCCTGGAAAACAGCTGGTCGGCAGATCCGTGTCTACCGGTTTTGAGACAGACGCTTGTGTTGTCTCAGGGGTGCAGATGTATTTTGGTACCAGGGCTTTTCATGGTCTTGTTATATTCCACGTTCTGACAGACAAACTGAAGACAAGGCCAACGTCGCAGCTTGACCTTCCATTAGGTCAAGTGTTTGTTCCCCATGGGCAATAAGAGGAGGATCGAATTATATGCCTGGTAGTTTGCATTCTTTCCCTCTTGAAAGATGACACTAAACTGGCAAAGATGGACAGGGGTCATTAGGAACTGAATACTGAGGACTTCACGCCTTACAAATAGGCTTATATATTCAATAAAAATGTGATACTCGATCTCTTATCCTCCAGTGTGCTCCTTTTTTGAAGGAATACAAATATAGCTGTCTCCTCCTCGGTGCTCTCAGAGCTCAGCCATGTGTCTCTCGGCGTCACGCCTTGTTGTGGAACAATCTTTCACATGAAACCGTCACCTTCTCGGTGGGGCTCTGAGAGCCCGTTTTAAAAGACAAAGCACCGTCGTACAGCTTGCTGTTGCGTTATTACAGGTCAAATTGATGTCGTAGTTGAAAAGTGTGTTTATTTCTTAAATGGAATTGACATGTACATTTTTGTGTCAAAGTAAGTAACTTTGATCTGACTTTTTCAAATGCATTGTTTTTAATGCTTTTTTGGGGCATTATGTGTGAAACTGTCTTTTCTTAGGTATTAATAAATAGTGAACTGTAGTTTTGCTATTGATGGGATTCACTGAACAACCAAATCAAACTGTACAATCTTTATCACCTCTTTTTTGGTTATCCTGTCAAATGGGGTGGTCAAATCAGTTTTTAAAATTTAACTATTTATTTTTTATATAGAATAACATAAAGGAATATGCTGTATAATAATGTTTTGCTAAACTCATAATAGAACTATATTGTTGAATATAATGTGAAATATAATAATTTGTACAGGACATAACCATGCCATACATAACCAGCCAAAAAGGCTGAATAATCCTTTATACTAGTCTAGACTTGCTAAAATAGAGCTGCTCAGTCTATTTTGATCACATGACCCTCAACTTAACACGGCGGCACCAGTTATGGAGTTTGCGTGTATAAACTTGGAGGCCAGCAGACTATCAGTGTCATTATCACCATTATTGAAAGATTTGCAGGTGTCATAACCTAGAGGATATTGATGTGACAACGAGCTCACAACGAGGTTCTTTCGATAGTAAAACTGCACAGACAATGAGTTTCCAGGTCCTGTTGATATTGTCCTGTAATTCTACTTCTATGACTTATTGCATTGGAAAAGCTGTCCCTCTGTCTTGATTCACATTGAAATAAATAATGTAGTCTTCCATAATTTAACTTTACTTTACTACATAATGATTTTTTGGGATTGTCGTCTTAAACTTTGTTCCGAACGTGTCAAATATGGGGATTTGATCGGGCGGTGGAAAGAACAAAAGTCCTCACTAGAACATACAGTACATTACATAAACAAGATTACATCAAATTTGCTTGCACCTTTATTAATTGTTGTTGCACATGAGAAGACAATTGGACAAATAAATCATATTGTATGACTTCTTGACACTATGTCTCGTCTAACCTGCGGCGGTCACTCTTCAGCCTCCTTTCCCTTGTGAATACAAAAGAAACATAAATTAGTGAATAAGGATTTACATCTCTATGACGGTTATCCCTGATGGTTTTTAAACTTTTTGTCACGCTCTCAAAAGGATGTTCTGCAAAAAACCCCAAATACAATTAAAATAAATGAATAAATAAAAAAGGTATTTCTTATACTGATACTGAAAATCGGTGACATACCCTGCCAAATTCCCGGCTCTTGGCCCTCAGCTTGTTGACCTGGGACTCAGCGATGTCCGCACGTTCCTGAGCCTCTTCCATCTCATGCTGCACCTTCCTGTACCTGGACAGGTGGGTGTTGGCCTGCTCCTCCTGTTGAACACGGGTACAAGACAATATGTTTGAATATCTCCCTCAAATGATGGTCGTAGAAATCTTAAAACCAAAATGTAATGGCTGTAAAATGTTTTCAATCTCCAGATAGCTGATCTCCAGTATTAAGAGCAGAAATCTGGCAGAAGCACTCACAGACTCCTCAGCCTGTCTCTTGTAGGACTTCATCTTCAGCTGCAGCTTGTCCACCAGGTCCTGCAGTCTAGTGATATTCTTCTTGTCCTCCTCTGCCTGTGGGCGCATCACTATATCAATGCCTTTATGGCAAAAAAATTTAAAAAATCCAAAAAACACATAGCTCCCATATACGAATTATGAGCAGTAATATAATAGAATAAAAAGGGGGGAAAAAAGGTACATGATCCAAATGCCCCTGTATGAATAGTAAAAAAGTGAAAATCACATGTCTCATAAAGTCATCACCAGTGTGGCCCCTGCATGCCTCCTGTGGTACATGGTTATTTTTAGCTTTTAAACCGCTACCTCCAAACTCTTGGTGACTATGCCCTCTATGGGTTCGAAAGGCATTTTACAGCAGGCGTAGTTATTCAAGATTCAAGATTCAAGATTTTTATTTGTCACATACATATACATACTTTCACACATATATGCAGTGAAATGTAATGACCGGAGCGCCGGCGCAGGCGACCGCTAGGGGCGGCGCCACTATCGCCACTATAGTTAGTAAATTATGATCAGTGTTAAGCTGGTGTTCTTACAAGGGACATTGAGAGGGATTCTGTCTTTTATAATGCTGCAGCAAGCATGTAAGATCAATATACTGCAATCCTCCAACTTGTTTACCTGGAAGTTATAACTCAGTGCCCTCTGCATTACAAGGACACCTTGTCTTATTTAAAGAAACTGATTAGGCTGATGGTTAGTAGTAGTAGTATTAGTGGTAGTAGTAGTAGTAGTGGTGGTAGTAGTACTGGTAGTAGTAGTGGTAGTAGTAGTAGTAGTAGTAGTGGTAGTAGTGGTAGTAGTAGTAGTGGTAGTAATAGTAATTGTAGTAGACTTTTTTTTGTACCTGGTAGGTGAGTTCTTTGACTCTGCGTTCATATTTCCGGAGTCCTTTCACAGCCTCTGCGCCGCGTCTCTGTTCAGCTTCAAATTCAGATTCCAACTCGCGAACCTTTAAATCACATTTTCATATCTTCAGCACCAAGGAGATGTGTTAACCTGCTCCTGTAATGAAGGGATATATTCTACACGGTGTCCCCACCCTAGCCTCCAGCTTTTGGAGCTGCTTCTTGCCACCCTTCAAGGCCAGGTTCTCAGCCTCGTCCAGGCGGTGCTGCAGGTCCTTGACTGTGACCTCCAGGTTCTTCTTCATCCTCTCCAGGTGAGAGCTGGTGTCCTGCTCCTTCTTCAGCTCCTCTGCCATCATGGCGGCCTGTGTACAGTTATAATGTGGTGGAATATATTAGCTCATCCGTATTACTGCCTCAATTTGTAATTCCGCACGCCACCAGATGTGCATTTCCAGAAAAGGCTGAATGAAACCTCACATCGGTGATGGCCTTCTTGGCCTTCTCCTCAGCGTTCCTTGCTTCTTGGACAGTGTCTTCAATCTCCCCCTGGATCTGGACCAGGTCTGACTCCAGCTTCTTCTTTGTATTTATCAGATTTGTATTCTACGATTAAAAAGAACAAAACAAAAAAAAAAAAACGTGCCACATGGTTTATTACTTTGACTGCCGTCCCGGGAGTTTCCTCAGGATCTCTCATGATTTAAAGATCTGTTATCTCTACCTGGGAGTGCAGCAGTCCCACGCGCTCGCTGGCGTCCGTCAGCTCTTGTTCAGCCACTTTGCGGCCTCTCTCCGTCTGCTCCAGAGCAACTCTCAGCTCCTCGATCTCAGCCAGCATCAGGTTGTTCCTGCGCTCCACCATGGCAACTTGCTCCTTCATATCAGCTTGTCCTCTGAGGGCATCGTCAAGGTGCAGTTGGGCATCCTGAAACGAAGGGGAATACAGATTTCTTATGAGAATATTTAGTCAACAGGTGACGATGGTGCATCTTTAAGAGGTTTTTTCCCGTACCTTAAGCTGTGCCTGGACATTCCTGAGCTGTTTCTGGGCTTCCACGGCCATGCGGTTGGCGTGGCTCAGCTGAATCTCCATCTCGTTCAGATCCCCCTCCATCTTCTTCTTGATTCTCAGGGCGTCGTTCCTGCTCCTGACCTCGGCGTCCAGCGTGCTCTGCATGGTCTCGATCACCCTCTGGCTGTTCCTCTTGATCTGCTCCATCTCCTCGTCCTTCTCCGCCAGCTTCCTGTCAACTTCACTTTTGATTTGGGTGAGCTCCAGCTGCACGCGAATAATCTTTGTTTCTTCGTGCTCCAGCGTGGCCTGTGTTTAAGTTACACGGAAGAAGGAATGATGACATTAAATATTCTGAATGTTCCTTGCTTATTTACACACAGAATATATCCTCATGAAAACGACATATTAAAACTAATAAAACAAATAAACCACTTTAAATACCTCTGCCTCTTCGAGGGCAGTTTGGATTTCTGCCTTCTCATTTTCCACTGCCTTCTTCCCCTTTTCCAGTTCATGGATTGTCTTTCCTGATTCAGCAATATGTTCAGTCAGGTCGGTAATTTCCTCTGTAAAGGGGACAAGATTGGGATATTCATATGTACTGTTCATATGCATTTTTTGACAAATTAGTGTCAAAGATACCGCGGCAAAGAAACTGTCCAAAACCCTATTCAATAAACCCCAACACAAAAAGATGATGTTGCATACGCTGCAGGTTCTTGTTCTCCCTCTTCAGGGTCTCAAGGTGGTCCAGAGCCTCTTCGTAGGAGTTCTTCATCTTGAACATCTCGGTGCTCAGAGAGCGAGACTCCTTCAGAGATCCTTCCAGCTCGGCCTGGCTCTCCTCATATTTCTGCTTCCATTCTGCAAGGACCTGAAAGTACGACAAGGGGAAAAAAAATGAGCTTTCTATTTGAAATCGCTTTTCCGTTGAACTAATTAGAAAACCTTTACCTTGTCGAAGTTTCTCTGCTTCTTGTCGAGGTTAGCAGCCAGAGCATTAGCTCTCTCCACATCGATCATCAGGTCTTCCACCTCACCCAGCAGTCTCTGTTTAGTCTTCTCCAGAGAGGCACACTTCGCGTTCACAGCCTCAATGGACTCCTCAGCATCCTGAAGACGCTGGGCGAGCTTTTTCCTTTAATAAAGGACATATGTCATATATCAAATGTAATTAACCACACGTGATAATTTCAGTATAAAACACTTACTTTGCATCCTCTAGTTCTTCAGTGCGCTGAATGGCATCTGTCTCGTATTTGCTCCTCCACTGAGCCACCTCGCTGTTGGCCTTGGACATGGCGCGCTGCAGCTCGGACTTGGCCTCCTGCTCCTCCTCGTACTGCTCTCTGAGCAGGTCGCAGTCATGGCGAGACGACTGGACGGAATGAGCCAGAGCGTGCTTTGCCTGGAAACAATGAAAAAGAAGACGTCATCAAACCTTTCATCAGATTTGCATTTTTTTCCCACGGTCTGGGAAAGAAAAAGGTACTCCAAACCAGGGTAGAAGATGACAGTGCTGCTGTACCTTCACTTCCTCCTCCAGGTGCCGTTTGAGCTCCTCAATCTGCTGGATGTAAGCCTGTTTTCCCCTCGTCAGCTGGGAAACGAGAGACTCCTTTTCCTCCAGCTGACGACCATACTCCCCTGGTCGCAGAGAGGGGAAATGACCTCATTCGACTCTTTCCGCTTTACAGTCAAAATGTACCGCCATCGTTTTAAACAGGATTTTCACATTACACTCACCGTTTTCAGTCGTCAGCCTTGCTCTTTGAACATTGATGTCATTTAGCTGACGTATATGCTCTTCATTCTTGGACCTAAATTCACTTAGTTGGTCTTCAAGGGAACGACATATCTTTTCAAGGTTGCCCTGCAAACAATTAATATGAAGCATTATCAGGCCGTGGCTTTATTTACGTCACCACTTTTAGAGCAGGTATTGTAAAGAATATTAGGAGCAACACAGTTCTTTGTATATTTTACTTTTGATTTCGCAACAGCCTCCATATTGCTCGAGAGGTCATCAATCTCCATCTTGTACTCGCTTTTCTCTTTCTCCAGCTTCTGTTTGACACGCTGGAGGTTGTCGATTTGCTCTCCCAGTTCAGCCACACTGTCCGCTTGCTTCTTACGGAGAGCCGCGGCGGTGGCTTCGTGCTGGAGCGTGGACTCTTCCAAGTCGCGACGCAGCTTCTGGAACTCGGCCTCGCGCTTCTTGTTCATCTCGATCTGCACCGACGTGGCTCCACCAGCTTCCTCCAGCCTCTCGCTGATCTCCTCCAGTTCCCTGGAGAGGTCGGCTCTCTGCTTCTCCACCTTGGCCCGGGCGGCTCTCTCAGCCTCAATCTCCTCCTCCAGCTCCTCAATACGAGCCTGTGATACCAAAGTGTTGCGTTTATGTCAAAAAGGAGTCGCCCAATATATTAAATAATTATAAGATAAGATGAATTATGCTGTACTGTACCTGCAGCTCTTTGATTTTCTTCTGAAGCTGAATTCCAAGAATCTGTTCGTCCTCTATCCTGCTGATCAGCTGGCTGGTCTCAAAGTCCTTCCTATTTATTGAAAAATCAGTTACACATATAATAAGTACATATTCACTCGGTGGAAAATCTCAACTAGGTACATTTTTAATCACAACATACTTTTTGAGCTTTTCATCACTTTGCTGCTTGTCGTTCTCCAGATCCATTATGGATTCATGGGCCAACTTCAGATCTCCTTCAAGCTTCCTTTTGGATCGCTCAAGGTCCATACGGAGCTTCTTCTCCTGCTCCAGAGAACCTTCAAGCTGTCAAAGAGGATTTTTTTTTAGTATGCGTTATATTGACATCATTGGCATGCTATCTCTATTCAAGTGTTTTCAGAAGTTGATGTCTCACGTCATCCACTTGCTGTTCCAGCTTGGCCTTGGCCTTGGTCAGAGTGTTGACTTTGTCTTCCTCTGCCTGGAGGTCGTCGAGGGTCTGCTGGTGGGCCTCTTGGAGGGCTTTCTTCTCCTTGCTCAGCTTGGCAATGGTCTCATCTTGAGAAGCCATTTCCTCAACCAAATTTTTAACCTTAGGAAACATTGCATGTCACTGCTAGTGTAAGTATATAAGAATGCTTGTTCTTACTGTAAGTGTGCATGGTAGCGGGTGACGTGTTTGCATGCACTTTCCGTTACCTTGTTCTCGGTGGCGTGTTTCTCCTTCTCCACTTTGGCCAGTGTGAGCTCCAAGTCATCAATGTCTTTCTTCAGCTCGGAACATTCGTCCTCCAACTTCCTCTTCTTGGCAGTCAGCTCAGCATTGACTTCCTCCTCATCCTCCAGTCTCTCCGCTGTCTCTTTGACTTTAGCTTCAAGCTGGATCTTACTCTTAATGAGCCCTTCACACCTTTCCTCTGCATCGGACAAGTTCTCACTCTCCTAAAGTTATAAGAAAGGACATAATAATATATGTGGGTTATATGCATTATAGGTGGTTCGTTCATGAAACAGCAAATCCTGCTCACTCTACGGCATTTGGGCAACTCACAGATTGAACTTGTAGCTGCAAGTCATTCTTTTCCTGGAGCAGGGAAACCATCTTCTCCTCTAGCTCCTTCTTCTTGGCCAGAGCCTTTGCTAGATCTTCCTTTGTTTTTTCAAAGTCCTCTTTCATCTGAGCCATCTCCTTTTCAATCTCGGCGCTCTTAAGAAGAGGCTTGATTTTGAAGTAGAGCTTCATCCATGGCCAGGTTTTGACATTCATGAAGGAACGGATGTTGTACTGAATGGAATAAATTGCCTCCCTGGTCATACCAAACACAGAGGGAAACAGTCAGATTCAGATTGTCATGTCATGGCTACTTTTAATAGCATCACACTGGTCTGAATTATTTTTATATGGTCTCACCTGACCCATAGATCCAAGGAGTGCACAAAAAATCTCACAACAACACAAACAACATCCATGTATATTTGTCTCACATGACTGTACAGGCTGCCTTCTCGCCATCATCTTGGGAAACGCTCTCCTCACAAGGTAACCTCTACAGCTACCTACAAATAACTACCTTATGCTTCCGGCAGGTACAATATAAAGATCTATTTTTTCTTTTTTTACCTCCTCTCCATCATTTGGAGGAACTCTTTTCTCATGACGTATCCCCTGGAAAGAGCTTGAATCATGGTCACCAGCTCAACCAGTTTCTCATCTCTCATCTCCTCCAGCAGACCCAATAGTCCAGCTTTGAAGAACACCTGTTGAAATGACGTGATGCACTTTCACAACACTGCCTTTATTAAGATTTTACCATCGCCGTTCAGATAATATTACCTTCGTTTCGCGCATATTAGCTGTACAAAGTTGTGGATAACGGTGTATAATTTACCTTGGTGTGGCCAAACTTGTACTGTGATTTTTCCACATCGATCGATCCCAGAAGTTTCTCTGAGGCCTTCTTGTTGTCAATGAACTGTCCCTCGGGGATGACACTGGCATTCAATATTTTGTATCTATTTTCAAAGGATAATGGATATATCATCAGTAAATAATACGTTTCCCGACAATGTGTGAGCTATCCTGTTATCTAGGTCTTTTCTCACCTCTGCTTGAAGTCACCATAGAGGATTCTGCTGGGGAAGCCTTTCCTGCAGATTCTGATTCCCTCCAGTACACCATTACACCTCAGCTGGTGGATGACCAGGAAGTTCTCCATCAGACCTTGAGAACACATATAGGCACAATGCCTTGCATTAATCACACCCTCAACACCCGCTTGAGCCATAATATCTATTCCATCAAATAAGTATGAACAGAACTCTATGCCAATAGGTTGTATCGAATAACATTTTGGAATCTGGTAGGTGTACAAACCTGGTGTTTTGGATTCATTCGGAATCAAGCAGCGCACAAAATGTGGATGAGTGCTCCTTAAGTTGGTCATAAGCTTTCCCAAGTTTTCCTGTTGAGAAATAAAATATTATAAAATGTTAACTGTGTGTTTTGCAGTGGCATTTTTTTTTAAACGCCAATATCGACAGCTTATTAAATGGGGCCCATACTATATCCTTTCACAAGTCCTTTCATATGTAAACGTAAGTTTTAAAAAAATTACCCTGAAAAGAGCAGAGACGGTCTGAAAGGAACCACCCTTCTTCTTGGCTCCACCCTTCTTTCCACCTTTTGCTTCTGCAAAACATATTTGCAAATATAGTTAGAGCCTTTGTTTTATTACTGGGTTCAAGCATAAATTCGAACTATAATACTTCTAGCAGGACAAAAGATAATACCATATACTGTAGGCCCCATCGGGCTTCAATAGTCCTCTTTCATATTGCAATTAGATGCAAGCACAAAACACGCTACCTTCGCCTGGTGCCGCATGAGATGCATACAGCATAGCCAGGAGCTTCATTGAGGACTTCTGATAGAGCTGAACCACGGAGTCGTTCAGGGGGTCCTTGTTCTTGTCCAGCCAGCCTGTGACGTTGTAGTCCACAGTGCCAGCATAGTGCACCAGGGCAAAGTGAGCCTCAGCTTTGCCCTTTCCCGGTTTTGGCTTTTCAAACGCCTTGGTTTTGCCGAGGTGCTGATCGTTAAGTTTGTTCTTGAAGGTGGTGTCCGAAGCCTTGGGGAACATGCACTCCTCTTCAAGGATGGAGAAGACGCCCATTGGCTGTCAACAATACAGCGAAACAAGATCACATGTTAAAGAACAACAGTAACAGTTCACTATGGATTACAGATCATTATTGTGAAAGACCTTTGTTTCAATACCTTCTCAATAAGCTCAATGCAGGCAGCCAAGTCCATGCCAAAGTCAATAAAGGTCCATTCAATGCCCTCTTTCTTATACTCCTCTTGCTCCAGGACAAACATGTGGTGGTTGAAGAACTGTTGCAGTTTCTCATTGGTGAAGTTGATGCACAGCTGCTCCAAGCTGTTGTACTTGTGTAGAAAAATCCATGTCATTTTTTTTGTGCTAGTTCATTTTAAATAAGGAAAAAAAAACGACTGCTTTGTATTGGTCACTTACATTGAAGATCTCAAACCCGGCGATGTCCAACACACCAATGAAAAAGTTTCTGGGCTGCTTGGTGTCCAGCATCTCGTTGATTCTAATAACCATCCACAGGAACATTTTCTCATAGACGGACTTGGACAGAGCCATAACTGCATTATGCACCTAGATTGAAAGAGTCAAATGAAGATAATTTTATCCAATCTAGAAATTAACTTTTGTTCAAAATAATTATAATGTGAGAAAGTCATCTACCTGTGGCACAGTTTGACCTTTCGTCACCATTTCATTCCCGACCTTGACTCTTGGATAGCATACCGCCTTCAGCATATCAGCAGAGTTCAGGCCCATGAGATATGCGATTTTATCAGCCACTGAGGAAGACAAAAAAGGTGGGAAAATGACTTTTTTTTGCAGGAAGTTATATGATGACTGGTGCTGGATACTTTGAAAGATAAAATGATGTATATGATACAAATTTAAAGCTTAATAGAATAGCTTGGCATGCTGTCGGTCCCAAAGGTAGCGGTAGTTTTCATTGGAGCTTGATCATACAAATTCCACTACGGATAGCAATTCATTTGAATAGATAGATAGAAGTTAATATTTCATATAGCACCAACAGATGTAGTTTTAAAATCGTATGTATTGAATATTTGAGCACAGTTGAACCATAGTTTAGCTATAATGATGTATTTACCCTCATTGCCGTCGGGCTCCGCCTGCTCCTCACGCTGCTTCTGCTTGAACTTCATGTTCCCGTGATGCATCACAGCGCCGGTCAGCTTGTAGATGCCCAGCTTCTCATCCCCGGTGAAGCCCAGGATGTCAATGGCCGTCTGTGTAAGAAATAGGTCAGTTTCTTGGGTTGTTATTTCAAATATTTGGGGTTAAATGGCACTCGTCTCTTCGTAAAGTCGAAAACACAAAACTGGTAACGGTACACTGGTCCATGAGCTCCATGGGTTTTACCTGTGATGCTGCAACAATTCAATCCTCTAATGGGAATGTATGAAACAGAATCTAATCTTATCTCATTTTACCCTCATTCCACAGTGGTTCTACTTACATCAGTGGCAATGAACTCCTCAACGTCACTGATACTCTTGACGACAATTTCACCCTGACTAATCAAGGGATAGTCATACGGGTTGGTGGTGATCAGGAGAGCCTCTGCAAGATGAATATCAACATCATTTACAACAACATTTATAAATCCATGTGTAGCACATGACATTTTATTGCCAAAAAACTAAAGGCACGTTATTTTAAACTTTCTGACCTAGAAGCTCATGCTTGTGCCCTGTCATGAGCTGATAGAAGATATGGTAGCTTCTTTCAGCGGACAGCTGGAACGTCACCCTGGACTTCTCCAGCAGATCTAAGACACAATGCTTTGAATGAGCAGGGTTTAAAATGGAGTCATGAAGAATCAAGGATGACATGCAAGGAACTTACATGTTTCAATATCAGCTGAAGCCAGCTTTCCAGTCGTCCCGAAATGGATTCTGATGAATTTACCCTAGGGGACAATGGGAAGACCAATTCATGTGAGAGATATGTGTGGTACCTATTTTTCTTT
Source organism: Zeus faber (assembly GCF_960531495.2). NCBI lineage: Eukaryota > Metazoa > Chordata > Actinopteri > Zeiformes > Zeidae > Zeus > Zeus faber. Next base: position 14,343,334 of record NC_137192.1, read on the forward strand.
ATTAATAAATGATTACTAACTGCTTGATGCGTCACAACCGCACAACATTCAGTCACAACCGCACAACATTCAGTATCTGAGGTACAGCAACATTTATGAAGCTTCACTTACAAAGCGAGAAGAGTTGTCATTCCTCACAGTCTTGGCATTACCATAAGCCTCAAGCAGGGGATTAGCTGCAATGATTTGATCTTCCAGTGACCCCTGTAGATTAAACCGGATTACATCAGTTCAGTGCTTTGAAGTTTTGGTTAAAATGATCTCTTAATTCCATATACATATATTTATAGATGACAACTCCACCTGGATTTTGCCAGCAACAGAGTCGGCTTTCTTGCCTCCAGCCACTGCGATTGTGGCAAAGTACTGGATGACACGTTTGGTGTTCACAGTCTTTCCTGCACCAGATTCTCCGCTATAACAGATATTGACATCAACGTATGTGACAGATATTTTTTTCACAAAAAGGAGGGCCAAACTGGTGTGGAATCTATTTAAATCTACTCTGTCAGTGTATACTTACGTAATCAGAATTGACTGATTCTCCCGATCTATGAAAAAAAACCATTGGATCATTGTATCACTTCCTTTGTATTGTTCATTTGGCATTATTGCAATAACTTCTTGATATAATGTTTACCAGTGAGCATGGACTGATAGGCGTTGTCAGAGATAGAGAAGATGTGGGGCGGAGCCTCAATCCTCTTTTTGCCTCTGTACCCTGCCACGACCACAGCGTCGTACACTGGCAGCCACTTGTAGGGGTTCACCGTGACGCAGAACAGCCCAGAGTAGGTCTGTCTCAGAGGACACATATACATAGAGTCAATACACAAGCGTTTGTTTCTGGGAGTTTTTCCTTGCCCGGGTGGAGGTTAAAGCTCTATGTGGAACTTGCGAAGCCCTTTGAGACTCTATCGTGATGAAGCCCTGTAAAAGTAAACTTAACCAGACTTGACGATACATACAGTATCTCATTATATTATGCCCAAACTGTTCGATCTGAAGTGACAATTGCAACTCACGTAGATCATCCATGCTGCATAGCGCTCTTTGAGGTTGTACAGCACAGCGGGCTCGTTGAGGTGGGTCATCATGGCCATGTCCTCAATCTTATCGTACTTGGGCGGATTCATGGGGTAGATGTCATCGTCTTTGACGGTGAGGGTCTGCAGTAACAAACATGAATTAGTAAAACATCAATATGGAGCACTATTTTATATGAGCGCCCAGGGTTAATATATTCATCAGTAATTAATGGGTTGATGAGCTCCAATAGGCAGAATTGAGTGAGGTGAACACTTACTTTTCCACACAGAGTTTTAACGGTGGCTTTGCCCCCATCTTTACTCTGCAGCACTCCCTTCAGGTACATCTCCGTTGGTTCAGCCACATAGTATGCTGTTTTGGCATCGAACGGGATATTCTGGGCCTCGACTCTCTCCCGCTCGGGTTTGCGGAGATATACGGCCGCCGGGCCAAAACACTCCATCTCTGGATCCCCACTCATGATGACTCCGTTTCTAGTCAAATCCAAAAGGACAGAATGAGCTGCAATCAATAAATCAATAAATTCATCAATAAAACGACTCATGCAGACTCAAACATTATTTCAGCATTGTTCAGTTGTAAATCAGTTAAAAGTGTTCATAAAAAAACTCAATGAAAAAACAATAATTTGTGAAATATAATCAAAATTTGGTCGTTAACGTCGTAATCGCAAGCGTTTCATGTACCGTTCTGATGCCAAGTGATGCGGCCGTGGGGATGATGCTTGCCAAGTGAAAACAAAACTCTGGTTAGATTCAAAAATAAATTACTCAAAATCTCGACAATCGCTGTACGAATGTGAAATGATGCACCCACAGAGAACGTGAAATAAAAGTCCTACCTTGGCTGGGCGGTCGTCAGTCGAAAACTTGCTGGGGTTCTGGAGGTGGTTCTTTTATAGCGAGGTCTCTGACCCCCCAACAAAAGTCGCCCTCCTGTTTTGGCCATTGAGCTTATCTTGGATGAACTTCTAGCCACAGATGTCTGGTGCATCACATCATAGGTCCCAGTGTCACTCTATACTGTATAATGAAAACAAACATTAAGTGAAACCCTAGACATAAATAAATGTATCTCAACCAAAAGATGAAGTGCAATGTTGATGCGTTGTTATTCTACCATTTTTTTCCTGTGCGATTTTCTTATGAGAGTTCAGTTTGTAGATATGATTTTTAATGGGAGGGTGATGGCAATAAAGAACGTATACATTTCTGGTGTAAAAAAAAAAAAAAAAAAAAAAAAAAAGAGTTTGCTAACAATAACATGATACTATATACATGTACTGTAGAGGTATGTCCTATGGTACATTCATACTACAGTATATACACAAATGCTGATATAGATATTTAGGATATTTACAAGAAAATGAAGGAATGATCCTATGGACTACTCTGGGAACATTGTTGAGGCTTCCCTCAGGCATCGGGACAAGTGTGGGGCCAAGGCTAAATAAAGACTCTATTATGGCCCATTATGCTCCTGAGCTTTCTCTCCTTTCCTGTGAAAGATGAATCTTAAGATAGTGAGTTAAACGTATTCTCTCGAGGTGTGATTAAGTTGCAATAAAAGGGGATATTCAATATGTCTGGCCTTTCTTTATGGTCTTATTAGGACCGAAAGCAAATTTAGACTCCAGCTCATAATCCCAAGCTCTCACTATTGGGATTGTTGACAAACGCATTGAGCCCTTCTGTTCATTTCATCTCAGATGCTTTTTGGCATCTAGTTACCAAGTGTACCGAGGAGCTTTTCATTTCTGCTTTTAACTATTGTGACAGGGTCAGACACCCACTCAGACCACTTGGGTTAGGCACTGGTCCTTTGTTTTGATGTAGGGGTAAGTAAAAACATGTACTGTATACGTGTTAGTGCGTCAGGTTCTTCACCAGCCTAATGTGTGGTGAATGTTTTTAATTGACTGTTTTCTGCTGATTGTTTGCTGCTGATTCTGGTGCTACAACTGCACATACTTTAGGATGTGATTTCAAATTATGTCAGCCATGTGTGTTAAGTATGAAAGTTCACCTTGATAAGATGGATGGAGAGCTGGGGGATTGGGGGGGTCTAAATTCCATAAATTGTTTCATGGGTTTCATTCAATGTATGTTGTAAATAAATACACAGAAGGATTTTTTTGAATATGTAATTAATCCTATGCAGCATATTTACTGGACCTCATTTTGTAGCAAAGCTGATGTTATATAGAGAATAAAAATTTGAATAATGTAATCCATTCCTACAGTATATAAGGTTTACAGTAGCTGGTTGTGTGTGATACAGTTGGTTCAATTATTATTGAAAAAGTGTACTTATTGTAAGTCACTTTGGACAAAAGAGTCTGAAATATGGTATCACGTAAGGTCTAATAAATGCATAACTGTGGCCGACATCACTGTGATGAATTTAGAATGAAGCAGCTATCTGTGCATGCTTGTGTGTTTGTGTGAATGTGTGTGTGTGTGTGTGTGTGTTTGTGTTTGCTCATATTCCATTATATTCCCATGTGTGTGTGTGTGAGTGTGTGTGTGTGTGTGTGTGTGCATGCGTGCGTGCGTGCGTGCGCTTGTTTACTCAGCACAACATGGACCAGTGAAAGAGAGGAGAGAAACAGAGATGAGATGTTGAGATGTTGGAGAGAAAAAGAGAGAAAGTGGAAATGATGCTTCTCCTTGTTTATTTTTAGGTGCACTGTCAGCTACTTTGAGCACCATGGTGAGGTAGGTTCTACTAAATACTAGAGATAGAGATGTTCCCTCGTAACATCTTTGATCGCTGGTTCCTGCATAAATGCATTAAAATAACAGTGATAGTTATTTAATAATTAATAAGAGATCTGCATGTTTACTTTGGATGGCGGCATATGTGATTTCCTTGGTATTTGTTTGTTTACTATTAAAACTATATTGTCTGTAATTGTGAAATATGTTTGTTTAGAGGTAATTTGTCTTCTAAAAATATTCAGTTATTGTAATACTGAGAATTTAGCAGTCGTTCGTTTTGCATTTTCTTGTTTTATTTTTTATGAATACAGGAAGCACAGTATAAATCTAAGTTATGAGTTCCATACGTTAATAATCAAACAAATAAATGTCTTTGTGAACATTGTTTCTATTGTGTCATCTATGTAAATGTGGCATCACCTGATGGATGATGCCATGTTTTTGGCGTCTGCCTAAACACATTCATCAGCATTAGATCTGCATATTTAAACGAACATGAACTTCTCGAGACTGGTTGGACAACTGACGATTGACCCTACATGCGTTGTGTCTTGTGCCCGCACTTATATTTTAAAGATGAATCTAAGATTGTACAAAACGTCATGAACAACATGGGGATCTACTGCTTGGGTAAGAGGCGTTTTATTATCTTCTTCTGAATTAAATCATGTTAGTGAGCATGGACAAACAGTATGGTCCTTATTAGGTAATACGGACCATGTAGAATACCCGATACATATTTAATAATTGAGAAACAGCACAGAGGGAGACCACAAACAATCAAGCTGGCAGCTTTTTACGCTTCAAGTAGACCACCAACAACAATAGGTAGACTGACACCCTCTGAGGTCATGTATGCATGCTATTGAATTACTATGGTAGTTCCTTGTTGCACATTTGCTGCCATACATCACACATACAACACATGTGAACTCATAGGACGCACAAACACACACACATGTACGCACGCACGCACGCACGCATGCACGCGCTGAAATACACAAATGCACAGATGCCAGACACAAATCATTTGGTGTTGAAGGTTCTAATTCTAAGACAATATCTTCACATCGATACAGTGTCAATGCTTTTCCCTAATCCAATTCAACACATTTAACTGTCTATGTCATAATATGCAGCTAAGGGAATATGGAATTGGCGCATGTGTTTCTTTACTGAGTAGATCTCTATGACTGAAGTTTAGCCCTTCAACTTGAGGTAACCATGGTACAATTATACCAATCAGAACTTTTTGTTTTGTTTAAAAATACCATTGGTTCTCCCTCTGCGCATTTACTTTCACTTTGTTTGAGCAATTTATCAAAAGTATCTAATTGTCATTTGAATAAATTACAGGTTTGGTGATTCCACATGGTGATGGCCGCATGAACAGTTGAGGTTGATCCCACACGAGAGATTATGGTTTATTTGGGGCCGGCTCAAGCTTTTATGGGGCCCTATGCAGGGCAGGGCGGGGTGGGGTGGAGCGGAGGGGGGGTCTGGGGGTTTACGTTGGCATGCGTGAGACGTCACAGATCGCATTGTGATTTTTTTTTTCTTTCAATTAGGAAAATGGAGGAAGATAAATACATGATCTAAAATAATAACAGTTTTTATTTTTTTGTTTGGAGAAACAGGGAATGGGGATGTGCAGTGGGCGGCGCTGATAGGGCCCCCACCATTGGCCGACCATTGGTTTTGTGGTATTTAACTATCTAATCTGACTATAAAAGAAGGAATCTCTGTCTGTCCGTCTGTACATCCTTTGATTGATGTATTGCTGGGGACCCAAGGGCGTGCAGTGTCGAATGTGGTGCAATTTGGGCACGTGACACGTGTAATATGAATAAACTTTGAATAAACTGCAAACAGCGAGCCAGGGACGGAGCAGGGCTTCAGGGCTCTGCGACCGAGTCACAAAGACTGTCTTTCTGTGTATGACTCTAACCGGCAGTTGCATCTTCCATTGGGGAACACAGGACTGAATCATTGACATTTTGTTAACCTGCCAGAGAGTCTTATATTTTGAACGGGCATGCCCTAGTTTTTTAAATTACCTAAATATAAAGGAAGGAATCTCTGTATGTATGTCCTTTCATTATCTCAACAACCATTCATCCAATCTACTTGGCGAGTGCATTGCCAGGGACCCAAGGACGCGGAGTGTCAATTTGGACACACGACACATAAAATATTAATAAACTTTCAATAAACAGCGAACAGTGAACCAGTGGGCGGTTGGGGTTTCCCGTCAAAGCAATCGGCCCACTCCAAACAGCCATGTGCAATATTAATACATCTTGAGTAAACAAGCGAACAGCAAGTTTATCCAAAAGCTGGACTTGGTATGTGTTTTTTTTCCAGTGAAAAAGAGTGTATTTCCCCAGTGTTTTTCACCACGAGTCGCCGCGACTTTCACAAACAGCCATGTTATGAACAGGTTCTGCACTAGTATTATCAGTGTTGATTACGCACATTTTAGTATTTTTGGAGCTTATTGTGCGTAATCACCGGGCGTCATGACATTTCACTGCATACGTATGTTTCCTGGACAAAATTGTATTGAATGTATGAGTGTGAGCGTTAGGGTCACCATGGTGATAATATGATGAACTGATGATAGAACAGATGGATGAATATTCTGCATAATTAAACGTATGTTATTTTTCCCTATTGGAACAGTGTTACTAAAATAAACACTACTACTGTATTTGCTTATCGTCCTTGTCAAACTGGGTTTTTCATTACTGAAGACTTTTTGACTTTTGACATTTTTGGTTTATAAAATTGTCATTGCCAGAAAAAGAAATGCTGTCAAATGCTTCTGTTTTGCAGTTTTCTATTACTATTCTTTTAGAGTCTCACATATTTTTAAAGGAGTGATTCCTATTGTCGATGTTATCATATGACCAAATTTATTGTATGCTATTTGAGGAAGTTCATTATTTTCATTTGTATCATGGATAAAACCACAGCTGCCCAATAAAAGTATTTATATTCCAACTGTGACTCTTTCACATGTGACCACTTGGCGGAGTTGAGGCAACACTGGAAGAAAGGTGTGGAAATAATTATTGAGTCATTAGAAAATACATTTCTAAGAAGAGCAGCTTACTATAATAAGTACAAAAAACATTTGGATATACATTCAATTAGTTATTAGTTTAATTAGTTTGTTCTACCCTCTGATAGTAACTTTCAAAAATCTGAAAGAGGTTTGTATTGTATTGTGTTTCTGTTGGGATCAGAATTGCTTTTCATTTTTGCTTATCATTGTTAACAATGACAAACCACGAGAAAAGGTTTTTCTATCGGAAACTTTATTTTCTATGAACTTTGATGGTCCATAGAAAATGGAAATGTGTTGAAACCTTTCAACTGAAACCTTTCTAAACAGATATCATATAAAACAATATATGTGTCATACATGCAGTTTTTTAAAACTCAAATATGTTTTTACATTAAACAACACACACACACACACACACACACACACACACACACACACACACACACACACACACACGCACACACACACATTATCTTTATGTGTTTAGTCGAAACTGCTGTGACACTATCCCGAATACAATATAAACTAATATAGTTATATTCAGAAATACTGAGCATGAAAGAACTCTCGTAAAATAAAGACAAAAAAACCCACCAAATCAGCGACGCTATAAAGGACGGCGTCTCACCTCTCCTGAAGAATATCAGCTTGCTCATACTATGAATTAGGAAGGAGAGCCTCGTCGCCAAACAAAAACAAATAGGTCAGGCTGCTGTTAATAGCACCACCATTTAATACAATACAAGTGTGAGCAGCGTATAATTAGTACAAATACGTTCTTAAAGCAAGCACAACACCTAACGGTTGTGATTTATATCTGTTAGATTAACCACTGCAGCACAGTCAAATAGTGAAATATAAACTTCAACAAAATCTTTTTTTCCCCCCAAGTTTCCAAGAAAAAGAATCATGTGACTAATCCAAACAGTCCAGACATCCAAACAGAAGGAATAACCAATAGTCGCAACCATCACAAATACCCCACCCCAAACTCCCAACTACCATCCAGTCTCAGCATTTTCCTTGACACAATAAAAAACCCAACTGAAACCCTTCACCTGTAATCCTTTTAAACTATCATCATGTTAAATACAAACTCAAATTCAAGGTTTTGTAACTGGCTCCACCTACAGTTACCTTTCGAATCCCACTTTACTCAGCTGTTAATAAAAAGTTCTTCCAGTAAGTATTTAAATACATCTCAGAACATTGTAAGACAATGCCAACTAACTGAAATGAACGTGACGAAAAAGTGCATTGAAAAATCTAATTAAATCTGTCATTAAGGACAACTTTTTCATATGATGAAGAAACAAGGGCTTAAATATTAAGCAATTAATAACATATTTAAGTTTTATGTTTGAATAGGTGTCAGTCAAAGGTGACCATATCAATTCAAAGTTGTTATGCTATATCACATATTTTCAGATATAACATGTAGTAACTGCAATAACACTGCAAACATTATAAAAAAAAGAAAAGAAAACAAAGCCACATTATTTCAAGCACACCGGATGTAAAAGGCACTGAAAATGTACTTACAAAGTCAGATCTACATGTACGTGTTATTGATATTCTAAATGTAATGTCCACACCCTTTGTGGCCAGCTGGACGACTGGAATGTTACTTGTAATTCACCTTGGATCGTGATCCTCAGAACAGTTGTCGCTGCTCGACAAATGAAGAACATGACACTGGGAGATCAAACGCCCTGAAAACACAATAAGCCTCTTGAGCATCCAGCATTTGGACGAACATCAACATTGCTGCAGCTATTTTTGAATATTGTCCTAATAAGAAAGAAGTAATTCAGAGCAGGTATCGAGTATCACATTTTTATTGAAGACAGGAGCTCATTATATCTTGGGGGTAAGCACTTAAGAATCTTTTCTTCTTAGCCCACGGTCATGTGCAAATAAGCATCGTTCCTATGGAAAGCTTGTGAAGTTGGCATCCAACCGCACGTTGTTTGCCATATCCTTGAAAAACAGCCCAGTGAATCCTTCTTACAGAGAACTGCATCTGCCAATCCGTCTTTATCTTTACAGGAAACAACCCTTGATTATTTCAACAATGTGAGCGAAGGGTGTTCGAAAAAGGGAGACTTAAGTGATGTGTGAAGTGGAAACACTGAGGGAGGTTGTCAGGGTGACTTCTACGTCTTTCTCTGTGGCCAGGCGGGCCACAGCTGTCGACCATGCCGTGGAAACTTATCTCTTGGCAATCTCTGCTTTTCCTTGGATTTCACTGGCACCAATTTATATCTTTTTATTACAATCACTGACTTGCATGACTTTAAAGACTTCTGCAACAGTATATCAGTGACACCTCAAGGCTTCCCCACAGCAAGGGTCTTAAGTCATGCCCAAAAGCAATAAAATATGAATTCAAAATTTTTTGGGCTGTTACCAATTTTTTACTATAATACTTTTTTATTATAAATATGTACATTTCTGTGTAAAATAAAGATTTAAGAGTATGTATTTTACACAAGTCACATTATTTTACACAAGCCATATGTACGCATGTATGTATGTATTGTAATAATTTGTATGCAAATGTATGTTTAAATGCTAAACTATGTACAATAGACACAAATAAATTTAACCCTGTGACTGACAGTAAGACAATAATAGTTGTTCCACTGCTTTCTTCTAGAAGCTAGGAGGCCAACATCACAAGATCGTTAAAAAGAAAATGTCGTCTGGAAAAGCAGCCAAGGCTCCAGCCTTTCTGCTTTCTCAGACTGGTAATGATGTAGTATGCAAGACATGACAAGAGCATAGCAAGATGACAACTGGAGGTAAGAACTACAAGCCCCATGCCAGACCAATACATGGCCAAATAGAGCAAGATACGTGGGGTGAGCTCCACTTCTCCCTATATAAAAGGCCAAGAAACTGCCCTTCGACAGAAGACACCCAGCAAAGGTAAGCTGCTAATAAGACAACACATTCACTGACTTGGTCAGACTGTGTAGCGGATAGATAATGTTGCATATCAAAATAACAAACAAACAAATACAACAACAAAAGAATCGTCATTTAATTGTACTGTCAGCCTGTCAGGAACTAAAAACTTTAAATAGTTGCCACTGTGAACAGGAAATAATTTTCTTATTATTTTGTATTTGTTTGTTTTATTGTTTTTTAGTATTCTTTACAGAGCCTGCCAGAAAAACAACTCAGCTCACCTGGTGCCGTCCAAGGTAAATATTTAATTATGTAACTGTCATAGAAATTTAAACGAAGCTGAGAAATAAAAAAATGCATATTACATATTCCTTTAATATTTATATAATATGTCCATCACATAATATTCAATAGTTTTGGCGGCTAGGCCCAATTATACACAATTATACAAGAGGTTATAGTCATTTTTTATTAAACTTAATTTCCCAATAGAGAAAGCCATTGTAATCCTAACTAATTGTGCATCTATTAAACAACTACCTATACCCATTCTATTAAAGACTTAATGTAAAAACTGCATTAAAATGAAAAAATAGTTCAGTAAGTAACTAAGACTGTATCATTTGCAGTAAAGAGCCATCATGGGTGACGCAGAGATGGAGTGTTTTGGCCCGGCGTCCATATACCTCCGGAAGCCAGAAAAGGAGCGAATTGAAGCCCAGAACACTCCGTTTGATGCAAAATCAGCTTACTTTGTGGCTGAGCCGAAAGAGATGTACCTCAAGGGGAAACTTATGATGAGAGAGGGTGGCAAAGCCACTGTGGAAACTCTTTGCGGTCAAGTAAGTCGATCAAATCTAAACAACCATTCCTCTAGTGTCTTTAAGTGTCTACAAATGATTCCTGTAAGTCATTATTTCATGTATTGTTATTATTTTCCAGACGATCACTGTAAAAGATGTTGACATCCACCCCATGAATCCTCCTAAATATGATAAGATTGAGGACATGGCGATGATGACCCACCTCAACGAGCCCGCTGTGCTGTACAACCTCAAAGAGCGTTATGCAGCATGGATGATCTACGTGAGTGTTGTGGGGGAGTGGGGTGTCGCTGAAAGTTATTTCCAAACAACAGGGTGTCTCAAAACCAGGCAATACCATCAGGACTCAATATGAAATAGGATTTTAGCTGCTGGTCAAATATTCACTATGTCTATTTTACAATAATAATAATAATAATAATAATAATAATAATAATAATAACAACCTTTATTTGTAGAGCACCTGTCATACACAGCGTCTAACTCAAGGTGCTGTACATTATCAGATAGTGACATTAACAGCAAAGCAAGATGTATTGACTATGCTCTCAGTCCCTTGCCAGAGAGAAGCAGAGGACTGTATGAAATAATAGAGTTGCGAAATAATTGTGCAACAATATTCAATATGGTTACAGACCTACTCTGGGCTGTTCTGCGTCACGGTGAACCCCTACAAGTGGCTCCCAGTGTACGACACTGTGGTCGTGTCAGGGTACAGAGGCAAAAAGAGGATTGAGGCTCCACCCCACATCTTCTCTATCTCTGACAATGCCTATCAATTCATGCTCACTGGTAACAAACCTCATCACCTAAATCCGTCACGAAAAACTTTGCTGCAGTATGAGTAAAGTTCAAACAATTATATTTTGTTTTCTTACAGATAGAGAAAACCAGTCTATCCTGATTACGTAAGTACCATAGATTAAAAAAAAAAAAAAGCACAACTACACACAAGGAACCAAACCAAACAAAGCACTGGGCTTCAGATGCTAAGTTTCAGTGTTTGTAATTTTAACCAACATCTCTGGCTTGCCCCAGTGGAGAATCTGGTGCAGGGAAGACTGTGAACACCAAGCGTGTCATCCAGTACTTTGCGACAATCGCAGTGGCTGGAGGCGCCAAGAAAGCTGAGCCTGCTGCTGGCAAGATACACGTATGCCTTGTATATTTATTACAAATGATAAAATTGAAAAATGGGCTTTGTGTGCTGAGCACGTTTCTGGCAAGATGCAGGGTGAAATAATGAAAAATATTTTGAATTGAAATGAGAGTATTTTTTCCCTAAGAATAACATGATGTTTTATCAAGGGCTCACTGGAAGATCAAATCATTGCGGCAAACCCACTGTTAGAAGCTTATGGCAATGCCAAGACTGTGAGAAATGACAACTCTTCCCGTTTTGTAAGTTCATTTCGGCTTGATTACACTTTAATTCTAAAATATTTGTTATATAGTATGTAAATACATTTGGCAAGCCATACTCTAACTTCCATCTATATCTTTCTTGGAATAGGGAAAGTTTATCAGAATTCACTTTGGGACCACTGGAAAGTTGGCCTCAGCTGACATTGAAACATGTAAGTTTTTTTTTTTTCTTACATTCAATACTTCTGTGCATAATACTGTTTTTCAAAGTTGAAATCTAAATGAATTTAATCCCCATATAGATCTACTGGAAAAGTCTAGAGTGACATTCCAACTTTCTGCTGAGAGAAGCTACCATATATTCTATCAGCTCATGACTGGACACAAACCTGAGCTTATAGGTGTGAGATTAATTCATTTTAAATAGACTGCATTTAGAAGACATAATTGTTCTGCTTTAAGTGAGCGGTGTTATTAACTAATCATGATTTTTTACAGAGGCTCTCCTGATCACCACCAACCCGTACGACTACCACATGATCAGTCAGGGTGAAATCACTGTCAAGAGCATCAATGACATTGAGGAGTTCATTGCCACTGATGTAAGCTTACTGCATAATTGATGAATGAAATTGTGGACATCCATTATGCCATCAGCTTTTATGAATAAATTATATAGATACTTGTTAGAGGTTAACAGAATTTGAACTTGCTATATTGTTTTTCGTAATGTCTGTTTTTTTTTGTTTCTCTGATGGTCATGGGGATGGCGTGAATTATCATGAATTATCGCTAATCAGATTCATGCAATGAGATCGCTTTTGACATGAATAGTTTTGCAGACTTAAGTTTGATGATTTTGATACAGACAGCCATTGACATCCTCGGCTTCACTATGGAAGAAAAGATAGCTATCTACAAGCTGACTGGTGCTGTGATGCATCACGGCAATATGAAGTTCAAGCAGAAGCAGCGTGAGGAGCAGGCAGAGCCTGACGGCACTGAGGGTAGGCAGTTTGTAAAGCTGGCAGTTCTTGTGGTGTACTGATTAGCCGTTATATCAACATTTTATTAATCAATAACTTGATTTTTCTGATTTTAGTGGCAGATAAAATCGCCTATCTCATGGGCCTAAACTCTGCCGACTTGCTCAAAGCTCTGTGCTACCCCAGAGTGAAGGTTGGAAATGAGTATGTAACCAAAGGGCAAACTGTGCCCCAGGTAAGGAATGGCATCATGAATAAACCAAGTGACCGTCCCCTTGTTTATTGGTCTTTCAAATAAAATCTGTGGTCTTTAAATCATGCTCTGGATGTCATTATCATTCTTTGTCATTTACTTTTTAAGGTTCATAATGCGGTTATGGCTCTGTGCAAGTCTGTCTATGAGAAAATGTTCTTGTGGATGGTCGTCAGAATCAACGAGATGCTGGACACCAGGCAGCCCAGAAGTTTCTTCATTGGAGTGTTGGACATTGCTGGGTTTGAAATCTTTGATGTAGGTATATCTGGCAGATTTCCTGCAGATTCATCTTGTAATTAGTGAAGGGAATAGTGGCTGACACCAAACTTTTGCAGAGAGCAAAAGTCAACATAAAAATTGATGGGACCTAAAAACTGTAACTAAACTGAAAAATGATGGGACCTTTTTCTGTAGGGAACAGGCTGAATAGAAATTAATTTCCTTAAAGTTTGCAGTGAATGTCCCAAAAGTGAAACCACTTAACTGTGAGCACCTTTACATATTTAAATGTCTTTAGTATAACAGCTTGGAGCAGCTGTGCATCAACTTCACCAATGAGAAACTGCAACAGTTCTTCAACCACCACATGTTTGTCCTGGAGCAAGAGGAGTACAAGAAAGAGGGCATTGAATGGATCTTTATTGACTTTGGCATGGACTTGGCTGCCTGCATTGAGCTTATTGAGAAGGTATTGAATCCTTGACAATGATGGCAGAACTCAAAGTTAACTGTTACTATTGTTCATCGACATGCTATTTATTTGTTATGTCTCATTAACAGCCAATGGGCATCTTCTCCATCCTTGAAGAGGAGTGCATGTTCCCCAAGGCTTCGGACACCACCTTCAAGAACAAACTTTACGATCAGCACCTCGGTAAAACCAAGGCGTTTGAAAAGCCAAAGCCAGCCAAAGGCAAAGCTGAGGCTCACTTCGCCCTGGTGCACTATGCTGGCACTGTGGACTACAACATCACAGGCTGGCTGGACAAGAACAAGGACCCCCTGAACGACTCAGCGGTTCAGCTCTATCAGAAGTCCTCCACTAAGCTACTGGCTCTTCTCTATGCGTCACATGCCTCAGCAGATGGTACGTTTTGTTTTTAAGAACCTTTTTCAGATCGGTCGCTATCCCTCATTTTCAGCAAGAATTTTGTAAACTATTCAGTGATGTTTTGTAGCTGAGGGTGCTGGTGCTGGAAAAAAAGCTGGAAAGAAGAAGGGTGGCTCTTTCCAGACTGTTTCTGCTCTATTCAGGGTAGGAATGCTCAGGCCTTCCTTAATCAAAATGACATTGTACTGTAAAAATCATATGCATATATCTGTGAATAAGACTCTAGGAGAAAAACATGCTTTGGAGGGGATTTTTTTATCTATCACATTGTGTTACTGTGTTTCAATATTACTTTGTCATTTTTCAGGAGAACTTGGGCAAGTTGATGACCAACTTAAGAAGCACACACCCCCATTTTGTACGTTGTTTGATTCCAAACGAATCAAAAACTCCAGGTAGGTGTAAAAGATAAAGAAATAAATGTATGAATAAATAAATGAATCATTTTTAAGTATTTAATGAAGACAACTATCAAATATGTTTTTGAACTTGGCCTTTCCCTTCAAGGTCTTATGGAGAACTTCCTGGTCATCCACCAACTGAGGTGTAATGGTGTACTGGAGGGAATCAGAATATGCAGGAAAGGCTTCCCCAGCAGAATCCTCTATGGTGACTTCAAGCAGAGGTAAACATAATCCCAAATACTATAACACAAACTTTTTTTGGGAAACTTTAGTTATCATTTCCACATAATATATCCATTTACCTCCCATATTAGATACAAAGTATTGAACGCCAGTGTCATCCCAGAGGGACAGTTCATTGACAACAAGAAGGCCTCAGAGAAACTCCTGGGCTCTATTGATGTTGATCACACTCAGTACAAGTTTGGACATACGAAGGTAATGTGTTTGCCTTTCAGAGCTGGTTAAAGATTTTTAAAAACAGCGAAGAATGTAAAATGTCAAACACACCAACAATTCCTGAGAGCAATCACTGTGTTTTAGGTGTTCTTCAAAGCAGGTCTTCTGGGTACTCTAGAGGAGATGCGAGATGAAAAACTTGCCGCCCTGGTGACCCTGACGCAGGCTCTCTGCAGAGCTTTCCTCATGAGGACAGAGTTTGTGAAGATGATGGAAAGGAGGTAGAACCTACCTGCTAGTTAACTCATCTGACTGCATAAAGTGGTTTTGCTATTTGTAAACTCAAATGATCTGTTTGGATAATGAATGCAAATTTGCACAAGTTTATCCAATATTTTGTTTTTTTCTGTTTTGACCAGGGAAGCAATTTATTCCATTCAGTACAACATCCGTTCCTTCATGAATGTCAAAACTTGGCCATGGATGAAGCTCTACTTCAAAATCAAGCCTCTTCTTAAGAGCGCCGAGACTGAAAAGGAGATGGCTCAGATGAAAGAGGACTTTACAAAAACAAAGGAAGATCTAACCAAGGCTCTGACAAAGAAGAAGGAACTCGAGGAGAAGATGGTTTCCCTGCTCCAGGAAAAGAATGACTTGCAGCTACAAGTTCAATCTGTGAGCCAAACTAGCAGGCATTTGCTTTTTTCCTTAACTTCACATTAATAATTAACACCGTAGCTTTTATTTTAATATTTACATTTTTAGGAAAGTGAGAACCTGTCCGACGCAGAGGAAAGGTGTGAAGGGCTCATTAAGAGTAAGATCCAGCTTGAAGCTAAACTCAAAGAGACAACGGAGAGACTGGAGGATGAGGAGGAAATCAATTCTGAGCTGACTGCCAAGAAGAGGAAGCTGGAGGACGAATGTTCCGAGCTGAAGAAAGACATTGATGACTTGGAGCTCACACTGGCCAAAGTGGAGAAGGAGAAACACGCCACTGAGAACAAGGTTAAAAGATCAATCTTTTAATTAGAACCTTAACGACAATATCGTTTCTAGCTCTTTCCTCTTATTCTTCTTCTTCTTATTATTATTATTTGTGTTTCCTAATAAATAGGTGAAAAACCTTACAGAGGAAATGGCTTCTCAAGATGAGACCATTGCCAAGCTGAGCAAGGAGAAGAAAGCCCTCCAAGAGGCCCACCAGCAGACCCTTGATGACCTCCAGGCAGAGGAAGACAAAGTCAACACTCTGACCAAGTCTAAGACCAAGCTGGAACAGCAAGTGGATGACGTAGGAGCAATACTGATGACAGCAACAACATGAATTCTGTGACGTCGAAGTTAATAAGGATAAATAATATTTGGTCTCGGTTGAAACAGCTTGAAGGTTCGCTGGAGCAGGAGAAGAAGCTCCGTATGGACCTTGAACGAGCCAAAAGGAAGCTTGAAGGAGATCTTAAATTGGCCCAAGAATCCATAATGGATCTGGAGAACGACAAGCAGCAGTCAGAAGAGAAAATAAAGAAGTGTGTTAATTAAAGATTAAATACTTACTACTTTCTACTTTATTTACATATATATAATAAATAATAGATCTGAAAGTGTTTCTCTGTTTCTGAATCTCTGTCCTACTTAGGAAGGACTTTGAAACAAGTCAACTTCTTAGCAAGATTGAAGATGAGCAATCACTTTCTGCTCAACTCCAGAAAAAGATAAAAGAGCTACAGGTTAGTAAAAAGAGGATGTTTTAGAAGCCCAGTTGCATAAGTGCTACATCTTCATGATTACTCTTAATTATATATAAAGAATATGATGATGTACATGATTATATATTGTAGGCTCGTATTGAGGAGCTGGAGGAGGAGATTGAGGCTGAGAGAGCCGCCCGGGCCAAGGTGGAGAAGCAGAGAGCCGACCTCTCCAGGGAACTGGAGGAGATCAGCGAGAGGCTGGAGGAAGCTGGTGGAGCCACCGCTGTGCAGATTGAGATGAACAAGAAGCGCGAGGCCGAGTTCCAGAAGCTGCGTCGCGACCTGGAAGAGTCCACGCTCCAGCACGAAGCCACCGCCGCGTCTCTCCGTAAGAAGCAAGCGGACAGTGTGGCTGAACTGGGAGAGCAAATCGACAACCTCCAGCGTGTCAAACAGAAGCTGGAGAAAGAGAAGAGCGAATACAGGATGGAGATTGATGATCTCTCGAGCAATGTGGAGGCCATCTCGAAAGCTAAGGTAATTGTTTATACAATTGCCTAAACAATCAATGAAAGTTAGAAATATTTAACTTCACATGTCAAACCTTTTCTCTAAAACTGCTTGGGGCAAATGAGTCTATCACCTCTACTTTTACATGGCTCACTGTTGAATAAATGAGCCTAGGATTTCCTTCCATTTACCTCAGTGTAACCTTTAATTTATGTAAATGTTGTTGTTTATTTCAGGTTAATCTCGAGAAAATGTGCCGTACCCTTGAGGATCAATTAAGTGAGCTCAAGGCCAAAAATGATGAACATGTGAGGCAACTGAACGACATTGCTGCACAAAAGGCAAGATTGCAAACAGAAAACGGTGAGGAATATAAATCTGTCCTCTTCCATCAGGAGTCTTTCTTCAAATTATTGTAGCAATGTTAACTGTAAAAAAAAAAGAATGTGTCGACTTGGCTCAATGGGGCCTGTGTGGAGTTTGCATGTTTTTCCCTGCGTTTACAAACAGGTTCCCACAACATCAACATTAACATCAACATCAACATCAAAACATTTCGCCATCCAGAATATTTTACAGTATATCCTCCTGCCATTGACCATGACCAGGGCCTAAGAACTGGAGTTGGTCCAGTTGCCCGCTGCTGCAAATAGTTTGGATCTTTTAAATGAGGGAAGATTCTGGTTCGATGCAAAAATGTACTTGTCAAATTAAGTGATTGTTCATCCTCTTTCCATTTTCTAGGTGAAATAATCCGCCAACAGGAGGAGAAAGAAGCTCTTGTTTCCCAGTTGACAAGGGGAAAACAGGCTTACACCCAGCAGGTGGAGGAGCTGAAGAGGCATATTGAGGAAGAAGTCAAAGTAAGAAACAGAATATTATAGGACTGCAAAGATACCACCATTTCAAACAAAAAGAATCGAAAAAAGATTTTTTGGCTAAAAGTAACTCCATATGCCTGTTTCTTATAAAAAGGCCAAGAACGCCTTGGCCCACGGTGTTCAGTCGGCTCGCCATGACTGCGACCTGCTCAGAGAGCAGTACGAGGAGGAGCAGGAGGCCAAGTCTGAGCTGCAGCGCGCCATGTCCAAGGCCAACAGCGAGGTGGCTCAGTGGAGGAGCAAATACGAGACCGATGCCATTCAGCGCACTGAAGAACTGGAGGATGCAAAGTAAGTCAATACATTTGTTTATATCTATAATAAGGAGGTAGAGAAGTCATCCAGCAACTAGAGGGTTGGTGGCTCAATCTTTCCCGCTTTGAACAAGACATTGCCTACTGTACATTAAAGCTGAGCTTGTTGGAGCCTTGCATGGTTTACTTTTGCCATTAGTGTATGTCTGAGGGGCATTGATGTTTAAATGATGGAGCTGCAATGATACTGCAACATGAAACAACCATCACAGGAAGAAGCTCGCCCAGCGTCTTCAGGATGCTGAGGAGTCCATTGAGGCTGTGAATGCCAAATGTGCCTCTCTGGAGAAGACTAAACAGAGACTGCAGGGTGAGGTGGAAGACCTGATGATCGATGTGGAGAGAGCTAATGCTCTGGCTGCTAACCTCGACAAGAAGCAGAGAAACTTCGACAAGGTCGGATTTTCATTCAGCCCTTCTAAATGTATTGACGAATATGTCATCGAGGGGAATATGAGATACCTTTGTCACTGGGGTTTTAGGTTCTTGCAGAGTGGAAACAGAAATATGAAGAGACCCAGGCAGAACTAGAGGGGGCACAGAAGGAGGCTCGCTCTCTGAGCACTGAGCTGTTCAAGATGAAGAACTCCTATGAAGAAGCTATGGACCAACTTGAGACCCTGAAGAGGGAGAACAAGAACCTGCAGCGTAAACAAATATTTTAAAACATCAGAACATTATAATGAACCATTGGCATGAGCTGACTGCTTGGGCACATTCATATACTGAATTTGTACTCATAGCTCCGAGAGAGAAATTGAAACTATTGAAACTACTATTGAAACTACTCCACAGTATCATCATATTAGAGTACAATGTGTAGCAGTTACAACAGAATGGGCAGAGAGGAGTGAGGAATGACATTCAGTGCTATGCACATGGTTCTTTACTCCATCATGCAAATATCACAATTCTAAACGTGCATGTATAGCTGATATTCTGTTACATGCCATACATCCTAATGTGCAGCCAACAGAATAATTGGCTCAGTTCTTTGGTGGGAAAATGGCTAATTGTTTCCTTTTCCTTAAAGAGGAGATCTCTGACCTGACTGAGCAGATAGGTGAAACCGGAAAAACCATTCATGAACTGGAAAAAGGGAAAAAAACTGTAGAAGGCGAGAAGTCTGAGCTCCAGACTTCGCTTGAGGAAGCAGAGGTAGGGTTTCACAATAAAAGCATTTATAAAACACGGTTGGAGATCATACTGGAGGCTACATCAATTATATCCTTTTTGGTCAAGGCTACACTGGAGCATGAGGAATCCAAGATCCTTCGTGTGCAGCTGGAGCTTAACCAAATCAAAAGTGAAGTTGACAGAAAGATTGCAGAGAAGGATGAGGAGATGGAGCAGATCAAGAGGAACAGCCAAAGGGTGATCGACTCCATGCAGAGCACTCTGGACTCTGAGGTCAGGAGCAGAAACGATGCTCTGAGAATCAAGAAAAAGATGGAGGGAGATCTGAATGAGATGGAGATTCAGCTGAGCCATGCAAACCGCCAGGCTGCTGAAGCCCAGAAACAGCTCAGAAATGTCCAGGGACAGCTTAAGGTACGGTACAACCTCTTAATATTGCATAATAATAGCTGGTTAAATATCTATTCTTATGCAAAATCTGTATTCTCCTTGATTCAGGATGCCCAACTGCACCTTGATGATGCCCTCAGAGGACAAGAAGACATGAAGGAGCAAGTTGCCATGGTGGAGCGCAGGAACAACCTGATGCTGGCTGAGATCGAGGAGCTGAGAGCTGCTCTGGAGCAGACGGAGAGAGGCCGCAAAGTGGCTGAACAGGAGCTGGTGGACACCAGCGAGCGCGTGGGACTGCTGCACTCCCAGGTAACATTTTAAATTCAATAGTGACAATAATTAATCAACGAAAAAAGATGTGCTAAAAATAAACATTTTTTTAGAATACCAGTCTCATCAACACTAAGAAGAAGCTGGAAGCAGATTTTATTCAAGTCCAAGGCGAAGTGGAAGATACTGTTCAGGAAGCAAGGAATGCTGAGGAAAAGGCCAAGAAAGCCATCACTGATGTGAGCATATTTTCTCACTGAAATTAAATAACTGACTCGGTGTGATTAAAAATGGTGTGATGCTGGACTTAAAAACAATGCTGTAACATTTGAAACATCATACCAGGCCTGCATCAGACACATATCTAATATTTCAGGCTGCTATGATGGCAGAGGAGCTGAAGAAGGAGCAGGACACCAGCTCTCACCTGGAGAGGATGAAGAAGAACCTGGAGGTCACAGTCAAGGACCTGCAGCACCGCCTGGACGAGGCTGAGAACCTGGCCATGAAGGGTGGCAAGAAGCAGCTCCAAAAACTGGAGGCTAGGGTAGAGAACTAAAATAGTTTCCCTGCTAACTTATTTATTCAATTTGTTTTTTAACTGCCAGTAAAAACAGGGTTTTGTTTCAGGTCCGTGAGCTTGAGACCGAAGTTGAATCGGAGCAAAGACGCGGTGCAGATGCTATTAAAGGTGTCCGTAAATATGAGAGAAGAGTCAAGGAGCTCACTTATCAGGTAGATTGTATTCACAGGAGGGATTGGTTTTCACAAGAGGGTTTGTTTATATTGTTTCATGTTAGTAAAGTCCATTAACAAGCTCCTATCATTTCCAGACTGAGGAAGATAAGAAAAACATCACTAGACTGCAGGACCTGGTGGACAAATTGCAGCTGAAAGTGAAGTCCTACAAGAGACAGGCTGAGGAGGCTGTAAGTCTACCTTCTGGTGTCTATCCTCTCCAAAACTCTGACAGTTCTCTACAGTCACACCTGGGAGTACAAAGCGACAACAGTATAATTTATCTTATTATCTATCCATCTCTTAATTTCTTAACAGGAGGAGCAGGCCAACACCCACCTGTCCAGGTACAGGAAGGTGCAGCATGAGATGGAAGAGGCTCAAGAACGTGCGGACATCGCTGAGTCCCAGGTCAACAAGCTGAGGGCCAAGAGCCGGGAAGTGGGAAAGGTAATAATACTACCTTTTCTTTTGTTAAAACACATAGTCCACTTGGTAAATATTTAGCTTTTCATACTTTAACTATATTTCTTTCAATTACAGGGCAAGGATGCAGAGGAATGAAGAAGGAAAAAACAAGACCCAGTTACAAGAAATCATACAATATGAACTTCTTGTCACATATTTACTGCAGTATGTTAAACATGCTGTGATCCCTTAAGCCAATAAAAGATAGTTCATCGTATTTGGGTGACGTTCCCTTATTCCATTACATAATAATAACCATAATAATAATAACAACAATCATTCTTATTATTATTGTTGTTGAAATTATTATGACCTTCTCTGCCAGACAAGCTGGCAGCGTGTCTCGGCAGCTCTGTACTGTTTACTTGCTTATTTGTTCCTGAATTCCCCACTAGCAACTAATTAGGGGACAATGCAGCCAGCGGGTCATTATCGCTGGATAACTTATTACACTGGCTACTTATTAATACATTCACACGGAATATAGATTTTACATTGATTTTATAATTAGTATGCCTAGAGCTTCAGTGAACTACTAACCCTACAACAAAACAAAACGCTTTGACCTACATACAGTACGACTAATCTATGCCCATTGATCTTGCAGTCTTTCATTGCTGTTTCCATGTAGTGGCACAAGATGTCGCCGTGGTCATTTTTAAAGGGGACCTATTATGCCCCTTTAATACACAAGTTAATATATGTCTCTGAGGTCCCTTAAACGTGTCTTTGAGGTTTTTTGCTGAGAATACCGCTCAGATTATGAATTCTAGCCTTTGTGACATGCCTCTATGTCGTCCTGTTCCAAAACGGGCTGCTTTTCGTGGGAGGAGCCACCCTCCCAGGGCCCCGAGTTCTGTGAGCCAATGGCTTTTGAGCATGGCTTCCGGGTTCCGTTGAATTTACTCAGTAATTTTCACTCATTTCATCTCATCAGTCCACCAAATCTGTTTCTGCTCAAATTTGAGGCAAGAAATAAGCAATCCAGTTGCTTAATCATAACTCATATCTGCGAGGCCTCATTTAAAAGTAAACACACCGGGCCTCTGCCACGACGTTTGTTTCATGTATACGTCGGAAGATAAAAAAAACAAGATAAATACATCTACAATAAAAACACTATCTGACGTCAGCTCTTGCAGACAGTAGAAAAAAACGTTGCAAACCGAGCGTTCAGAGCGGTTGGAAGCCTGAGCGTTTTGTTCACAGCGATTATTTTGTCATTATTTTACCTCATTATTTGACACTTTGGTCACGTCTAATACAAACATCTGACATTGTAACATTATATATATATATATATATGACAGAAAATATGGAAAAGCCTAATATGTCCCCTTTAACAGTCAGCGTCATTGTTCAGAAACACCTGATTGATGCTATTTACCAATCAGAATCAAGTATTCCACAGAACCGTGTAATAATAGTATTATCTTCTTCTGCTTCTTTGTATTATTATTATTATTATTAATAACAATAACTATAATAATAATAAATATAGCTGCAGGCAAACATACACGGTCCATTATCGACGCCAATTACACATTTTTGAGTTCCCATGGAGCGGAGCATCAATTTGTCAGCATTACGTCTAAAACTAGTTACATTTTCAGAGTTTCTATTGAACACAGCATCGGATGACGTAATCAGCCGGTGACGCGTTTTTTTTCGGGTCCCGGTGACACGCAGAGTTACTAATACAAACTGATACACTTGTTGCGTGTTATTACTTTGTCCTCAAAATAGAAAAAAATGGAACGTGGCAGTCTCCCACCTGCAGTCCACAGAGTCCTGCCTCACGGCAACATTGCATGTTGAATGTTCAAGACTGGAATCACCATGGAAACTTGAACCACGATATATGAGACCTCCCGTAGCTCCAGCGGTTGTCCTGTTCCAGACACTTTAAGCCCGAAAAATGCCAAGGAGAATAATAAAAATAAAAATGCGAACAGTAACAATTAATTAGTATAAAATAAAAACGATAAAACTATTTAAATATAAATTATTATCATTATTATTATTACTAATAATAATAATAATAATAATAATAATAATAATAATGATAACAACTGCGTGGCAACAATGGACTGGTTTCCACTGAATGACAGGGAATGAATGAAAGAAGCGACATTGTGCACAGTATGTCCAGCTACACCTTCGTGACACCTTGCGCTTCTCTTCTCCACCCGGATGAAGCAATGAGCCTGAGACTAAAGGTGTTTATTATAGTGGCCATTGTGGGGAAGAGGGGTTATGTTTTGTGTCCCAGTGGTTGACTGGGACCGGCAATATGGCAAAATGGATGTGGACATGTGGACAGCACATGAAGCCTTACCTTGAAGGGAGAGCCTGTATTGCGGGCAAATTTCGGACTTACGGTTCTTGACAAGTCGATTTTTTTAAGGTTTTTCAAAAAATGTAAAATGAAACTTCAAATTTCAAGAGATCACCTGGTAGACGTGGTGATGTCATCATGTTTCTCGCCTGCCCTGATCCAACTTCAAGTGGATTGATTAACGTCATGATTTTACAGCAAATTGAATGTTTCGCCAAATTGCCTAATAATTTCGCCAGTTTTTGACCAACCTGGGACGGACCCATCCCGCAAATTCCGTGTCATTCAGACTTACAGTCCCCGAGAAGAAGAATCTTTGTAGGTTTTAAAGGTCTTAAGGTTTAAAAAAAAAAAAGACCCTGTAGCTCCCAAATGCAAAATAGTTCGGAATGTCCAGCTGCACGTGCGTGTGCCATGTTTCACTTTGCGAGGGCGAACGCGCTCGCTGCAATGAGCCTCTGACTGAGAATACGTTGTCATAGCGCCCCCTATGGGACAATCAGTGCCATTATTTGTGTCCAGGTTCCGCGCGGCCTGGACTGTACAGTATGGACAGTCCGAATGGACAGAAAGTTACCAATGTATGGATGAGTTTTTGGACAAAATACAGCAGAAAATAATTATAATAATAATAATAATAATAATAATAATAATGATAATGATGATGATAATGATGATGATGATGATGATCATGATCATCAGGGTGTACGCCGCCTCTCGCCCAATGACAGCTGGGATTGGCTCCAGCCCCCCCGCGACCCCACGAGGATAAGCGGTATAGATAATGGATGGATGGATGGATAATAAAAGCACCGAACGGGGATCCGAACCGCTCGGGTCTGCGCCGCGGCTTGGCCGTGGATAAAAACGCTTCCACGTGTACAGTTATTTTAACAAATCACAGGGAAATACGTTTCATCCGCGCTTGTGTGTTTTAAATCCCCCCCAAACCCTCCTCCTCCTCCTCATCCCTCCTCTCTCTCTCTCCCTCTCTCTCTCTCTCTCTCCCCGGGACCATGCACCCTCCGGTCCTGCAGCTCGGTGCTGCAGTGCGCAGTGCTGCTGCAGAGCTGCGGGGACCTGGGGTAAGGGGGGGCGGTTCGTCATGAAGTGCATGCGTCCCGAGATCAACTGATGGCGGTGTCGGGGTTTTAAAGCCTGGACCCAAAACCATTTCGCTGCGCAAACAGAGGCACTCCCGGGGGTGTCCGCGGACGGGCTTCGCGGGGGGAACCTCTGATGGACGGTTTAAGGAAGCAGCTCCTTCCGCCTGTACCCCGCGTGGGGAGATGAGCGACTCCCGGAGGTGCCCCGGGGACGAGGTGAAGGATGGGGACCGGGATCGGGGTGGACGCGGTGGAGCCCTGCGCTCCCCTCCTGCAGCGTGCCGGAGGAGCTCCCTGCAGAAGAGCCACATCTGCTCCCGCTCCTACTTTATTGTGGTGATGGTGTTTTTTCATATATACATCGTCAGTGTTATTGCAATCCTGCTGTATGTGAACTACAGCAGCGGTCGAGCAGAGCTGGACACCAGCAGCAGCCAGGAGGCTCCAGACTGGGACAGCACTGGCAGCCAGGAGGCTCCAGACTGGGACCCGACGCAACAGGACTTTGTTAGGGATGTTTTTCTTCCGCGCATCGAGGGGATTAGGGTGAGATCATCGTGTTGCCTTTGTTCGTAACTCCATTAATTATATAATGAATACAACTGCTTTTCACCTTTAATTAATCTTTTAGGTGGGACATGTCCAGAAAGTGTCACTAGTGCCACATAAAATACATGAGATGAGGACACTAAGTCTGAAACCTCTTCTGTTTGGTAAGAAACCCACTATAATTAATAGGTTATATTATGTTATAATAAGTTATTACTGTACAACTGTATTATGTATTACATTATTATATATGATAGTAATTATTATTATTACAATATAACATAATAATAGATTAAATAATTATCATATCATATTATTTGATGGTACAATTGTAGATTTAAAGGTCAAATTACTGAGGCAACAAAGCTATTTATCTCTAAGAGGCCTCCTGTTTTTCATTCAGGAAAAAAGGGAATCAGTGTTTCATTGTCCAGTTGCTCGCTACACAGAACACCTGTCTTTATTTTTATTTATTTTTTTACTAATTTCTTTTACTGTTAAGCAAATCAAGTTATTTCCACCTCCATCAATATCAATCCTTGATGTTTGAAAAGTGGATTACATGGCACATGATCATTTAAATCAATGATGGACTTCCGGACCAAACACAACTTGCTTGAGGGTTCTCAACCTTTCATGCCCCATGACCCTGTTTTTAGGTCCCACAATGACAACAGCAATGTGTGACATATTTTCTTATTTTTTACTTTTAGTATTATATTGAAGCAAGCACAATCATTATATGCCTTACAATTCTTATTTAGGCCTATAATAAATAGGAATATTTCTTGCTTGACTTACAAAACTGACAGTGATTTACTGGTCAGAGTGTTACAGATGATATTGCACATTGCATGTTAGGCAACTGTTTTATGTGAATTTGAGATTGATCATAGAGCATGGAGGGAGCTCCAAATGTATTTATTGAAATTATGATATATTTCAAACCTATTCAACAAATCGTTTTCTTTAAATATATATATCGGTCTCAGAAACGTTCATATCAACTGACTGCCTGGAGTCGCAACCCCAAGTTTGAGAATGATCAGGCTTAACTGGCTCCTTGATTGAACGTGAACCGTCTTCAGATCTCTCCCTGAGCGTCTTTCGGTGTTTGTGCAGAAATTCCCGATTTCTTGTCGGATGAGGAGTGTCGCGTGGTGATGCAGCTTGCGCAGTTGAAGGGCCTGATGGAAAGCCAGCTGATGGTGCAAGAGGGTCAGGAAGACCTGGCAGAGGAGCTCAACCTCAGTCCAGAGGAGATTTTCAACCTTCTTGATATCAACCGGGATGGACAGTTGCAGCTCAATGAGGTTTCTGTCAATTTGTGGACTGGGAGCACGTTTTTTACCTGTATTGATACACTCTGACCTTGTTCTAAAGGTTCTCCCTGCACCCCCCACAGATACTGACCCATTCCCGGGTGAGGGATGGCATCTGGCTCACGCACGAAAATTTGAGAGAAATCTATGCTGGGCTAAAAGCGGACAAGGATGATGATGGTGAGAAATCCATCTAAATACATGTAGCATGTTGAATGCAAATACGCGACACGTAGAGGCTTCCATTTGGTCTTGACCTTGCACAAAACGTACAACTGAAGCTCTTGTTGTTTCGTGGGAAGGCTTGCTGAGTCTGGAGGAGTTCACGCTCCTCAGCAGCGACGCCTTCCAGCGCTTTCTGCTGCAGCGCGGCGTGAAGAGGAGTCAGCTGGTGAGGAACAGCCGCCACGCGTGGCTTTACGAGGGGAGAGGAGCGCACCAGGTCCTCCAGGATCTCAAGAAGAGGTGCGACTCCAAAACCAACCACCATCGAGCAGATGATCTTTCCCCAATTTATTTATTTTGTTTTACGCCGTAGGGTGATTCGTCTCACCCGCCTCCCCCCAGCCCTGGTGGACCTGAGCGAGCCGCTGCAGGTGGTTCGCTACAAGCAGGGAGGTCACTACCACGCGCACCACGACAGCGGCCCCGTCTACCCGGAGACCGCCTGCACACACACCAGACTAGCAGCCAACACCTCGACTCCCTTCGAGACGTCTTGCCGGTGAGACGATGGAGATCGGCGTTGTTTTGTCTACATTCATCTCATTGGGCAGTGTTGAAATGATCCCGGGTTTCATTTCTTAACAAATGTGTGTTTGTATTCACTGTCCTGTTTTGTGTTGTGATCGGGTTGTTGTTTCAGGGAGACTTGTTGTTGCTCATTTATTTGTTTCTGAAAGTGTGTGTGTGTGTGTGTGTGTGTGCGGTGTGTGAGCATTATGGGTGCACGCCCACGTTTCTATCTGTGTTGCACACACAGGTACATCACAGTTCTTTTCTACCTGAACTCTGTTGAGGGAGGTGGGGAGACTGCGTTCCCTGTGGCAGACAACAGGACCTATGACGAGGTGGTGCGTAATCTTGTGCGGGTGTGTTTGTTGGTGTGTACTGGGGGCCATTGGGCCCCAATGCCAGTGGAGTGCTGTGGACATAACGTGCATGTGTCTTTCGCACTTGTGTAAGCTCACTTGTTTGTCAGTGAGGGGCTTGGGCCTGGCGTTGGGCGAGTAGCGCAACGGCGTGTGACCGCGTGCATATGTGTTTCAGTCTCTCATACAGAACGACGTGGATCTTTTGGACACCAGAAAGAACTGTGACAAGAGCAACCTGAAGGTGAAACCGACCAAAGGAACCGCTGTGTTCTGGTACAACTACCTTTCAGACGGGAGAGGTATAGTGTTCCAGTGCGAAGCAGAACCACACAGCACGGATTCATGAAAAATAAAAAAGAGTAGCTTAATGCAACTGGAAAAGGTCAGGTTGTATTCGAGAGTTCTTGACCTTAAAGAGCAACTACCAGGTTACATTGTTTTAATGAATTTATGATTTTGGGCTTTTAGAGAAGACAAAGTCTTTCTTACAGGCAGCAAGGGCAAACATACAGGAAACAGGTAGGTGTTAAGTTTGCACGTAAAAAATAATAAAATAAATTTACATCTCGGCCGGTGATGGCACGCAGGGTAAACATAGTCTTCACTTATTTCCATTACCTACCTACCACTACCATTGCTACATCAATACCACACACATTAAATCACTGGGGTTGGCAACCTGAGAGTTGCTCTTTAAGAATTTATTGCAAACTCTGCTGAATTGAATCCTGATTTTTCCACATAACTTTAGCATCCATTAATGCATCCATTGTAGTATATCGTAATACTGTAGCAGGAAATTGTAATTTGTTTCTTTCAGATGTCTCAAACGACTTTTTTTTGTCACTATCATGAAAACAATAGTCAAATTACAAAACATCAAGAAAACCTGAAATACGTTGAAATGTTGAAAAATATGGAATACTTCTTTCCAAATTAATGTATTTTTTCCTGCACTGCAGGCTGGGTGGGAGAGCAGGATGAGTACTCACTGCATGGAGGTTGCGTGGTCACCCAAGGCACAAAGTGGGTCGCCAACAAATGGATCAACATTGATCCTGACTACCAGCGACAGGTGCGCTACCAGCAGCTGGTCTCAGAGCTGCCAGAGGATGCAGACGATGACACGACGCTGTCGAGCTCCGAAACGCATAGCTCAGATGTCCATCAAGAATTGTAGCTACCACATAAAAAAAAAAAAACATAAACCAAAAGAAAAAACCTTTACCAAACCGTCCCTGTGTTTTGTGCACAACTTCCTTTGAGATCACCCCGTGCTGTTAGAGAGAAATCACTTTCAGGGACTGTGGCAGCGGGTTTATGCAACTGCAAAGGAGAAGATTTTGTCACAAATTGCTTGTATGTCTATGTTCTATTTGACCCAATTGGCTCAAGATTAGAAATAGTCTATTAAATGAAACCTCTACGAACTTACCAAATGCATTGAAGGCACAAGAATCCATTTTGCACGTACAAACAAACGGCACAACTTGTATGTTGCTGTTGGCAAATTTTGCACTCGAATAATGAAATGGTTTACCATTAACACATTCAAATGTTTTCCTCGTCCTTGTCTGCAATCGGAAAAAAAAAATCTTCACCGTTTAAGTACAATGCATGTTTGTTTCCTTTCCATTGAATTGCTTCATCTTCTTTGTTGACATATTTAATGTATTGTTGAAATTGAAATTGTTTTAAGATTTCCTTTTTTATAAATGTTTTTTACTCAAAATGCACTGAAACACTTTTCCTTCTGAAATTAAAATATGTGATCTATAAACAAGCCAATGTTATTCATTTGTCAAAATAAAGGTTTGGGTATTTGTTTTTCATACATACTTTATGACAACGGTGAGAAAAATGTTTTAAAAAAATACAGATTTAATATAATTTTTACAGTCGAAAGCAAATTATTGGACAAGCTCTCCACATACTGTTGAGTCTGTTTATTTTATCTTCACTGAATGAGTTTTGTGATTAAACATCTGTTCAAATCATTGCTTTTCAATTTGCAGCAGGTGTCTGTAGAAAGCACTGTGCAGATGTCCAGAGGATTATTAAAAGTCCTTACAGTTTGGTGCTCTCAATTACCTGCAAGAATCATATTTTTAATATTAAATATTGTTTATTCAAGGTATTATCATCCCTTTGCTGATATTGATGGATGTTGATCAACTGCAGATGTACCTCTAGACAGTTGTATCCGGGAAAAGATGCCGCTCCACGGTGGTCCAGACAGTGGAGCACAGCATCATGTGTGGTCGCAAAAAGATGCTTCTTTGTAATTGACTTGGAGAAGAATTGTCCAAGTTCTAGCTGCTCCACCACATTGGCTAAATAAGGAAAAGGTCATAACCGGCGATGAGAGTAATGTATGTTGCATTTCAACCCATTCCTGAGACTGAGATGACTTACTGTACCTTGACATCCAGCCAGGTAGATGTCCACATCAATCTCACTGAAGTCCTGGAAAATCTGTCAACAAAAGCTTTATATTTACTTTCATTGATAAAAATCCCATTTTATCATTTGTATCCCTCATCAAAGCTGCATTATGTGAAATTCTATCTACAGACAGTTAAGACTCATGTACAGTATTCTCGCAGTTTTACATAAATATCCTGGTTAAATCAGCTTTAAGGGTGTGGCATTTCCGCCCGCCACACAACACCTAAGTGGCTTTTTCAGGGCCCTCCGACACAGAGACACGGGCGATGGTGTTGAAACGTACCAGTTTATTGTAGAGAGTGGGCAAGATGGAACAAGCCCGGAGCAGATGGAAACATGTCATGACAAGGGCTCCTTCTGTGTGTGTGTGGGGATGGGTGATTTAACCTATGCTCGTTGATTGCTCTGATGAGCAACAGGCGTACAGCAACACCTTATCCCAGGCCCCATTAACCAGACCCAAGACATGTCATATATACACACATACAGTGTATATATATATATATATATGAGTATATACAGGAAAGATAGATCGATAGATAGATAGATCGATAGATAGATAGATAGATAGATAGATAGATAGATAGATAGATAGATAGATAGATAGATAGATAGATAGATAGATAGATAGATAGATAGATAGATAGACAGATAGATAGATAGATAGATAGATAGATAGATAGATAGATAGATAGATAGATAGATAGATAGATAGATAGATAGATAGATAGATAGATAGATAGATAGATAGATCGATAGATAGATAGATTTGATATAGTAATATATACAGTAACGGCATGTACCACATACATTTGAAATCATCTTTATAGCTACGGTGTCAATGAAGTTGGCTGTGGACAGGTCAAGGATGATGGAGTGAATGTCCCAGGTCCACTTCCCCAGGGAGCCCAACGAGACCCGCTCCAGGTCGCGGCTCAGGGTGTCCTCGCTGCTGGATCCAAGCGTGGTGGTGTCTCCGTCCTGCAGCTCAGAAACAGAGCCGATACTGGCGCTGTCCGGGTGGCCTCCTTTCAGGTACTCCCACCTGCACTGGGTCTCTGCCGCCCGGGGCGTCGGGATGACGAACACGGTGCCGTTCTCCCTGGCGCTCCAGCCCTGGCGCGCCTCCTCGTCCATGCATGTGTCTCCCCAGACGGGTGTCTCTCCCACAGACAACACGGGCTTCCCACACCGCTTTTCAGCTGCTCTCTGTCAGTAAAAGAAGTGATTCTCCTGTGATTAAAAATAATTTGGATCCAAATTTTTGGCGATGTAGCTGTTCTCAATGCACTACTACCTCTCTCTTGGCTTGTCTCTTAGCTCTTCTCTCGGCTCTTATTTCTTTACGTCTCTGTTTGGCCTCCTGTCTCCTCTTGTAAATAATCATTTTGCCGATGTCTAGTCCACTCTATAAACAACGATAGGTAAAGGAAAGTCATTAATAAGTAAAAACATAAGATGGAGAGTAAATTACTTATTACGTTATGATTGCAGCTGCAAAAATTGAAATGGAATGGATATTAAAGGTTTCACTTCATAAACGTCTTTAAACTCTCACACACACCAGATCAATTGAACAACTGAACATATGCGATATTGCTATCATTGCACAGTAAATTAACCTTTTCTTTCAGGGCATCAAGGTAAAGATCAGCATTGGCGAAGTACATGGTGGCAGAAGAACGGAAAATAGTGATGCCAGGAATTTCTCTCACCTGCCAAGCAAAGACAATACCGTTAGCTCTGATAGCCACAAGGAAAATAGATGGAAATATATTCTTTCTGTTCCTCACGGTTATAGTTCACCTCTCTGTGAGTCTCCAGATCTGCATAGAGCTCTGTACCCGGAACCTGTCCCAAAATAGAGTATGTTGGCCTGATGGGACAGAGATTTTGCTGTTACAAAATATGAGATATTATAATATCTGGAACCCTCCAAGCCCTTGTCAGTTCACTCACAGTTGAGTCCTGAAGATCACAGTCAGCACTGCAAAGGCAATGGACGCTGCCAGGCCCAGATCCAGATTAAACAGGATAGTGGACACCCAAGTGACCAACCAGATCGCCTGCAGGAGGAACAATCGCAACGCTCCATCTATAAGCATGGATAACGACAGATGGGGTAATACGTGTATTTTGTTGGAGTTGAACAATGATCCATTTAGGGTTTTTGTCCACTCACCAGGTCAACCTTATTGGTCCTCCACAGTGTAACGACGTCCGAGCACTGCAACAACATACCCTTCAGATTCACAAAGACCAGAGCCGCGAGGACGGCCTGAAAGAAGCACAAATCCATATCTCCATTACAAGAGGTCTCATTATGAGGGCATGGTAAGGTGATTCAAAATCCAAATGCTGCAGAAATGTTCTCTGTAAACATTCACTATGTCAACGGCACCTTAGGAAGCTCCTGGAACAGCGGACCAAGCTTCAGTATTGTAACCAAAACGATGAGGACTGAGACCAATCCCGCCATCTGGAAAGTAGCCATCGTTGGCATGGCACGGCACTTTAGTTAAACTATTTAATTTGCTTTTATTGGTTGTTCATTAAAAGTGATATTCTATTTTTCTAAAGCAAAGTCAAATTTCTAAAGATTATTTTCTGTGCTGACGCAAGAATTTACCTAGCAGATATGAGGCAGTGAATGAACGGTACATGATCAATCAATAAATCTGTCCAAAATGTCAAATGCCTGGAAGGATATTTAAGGGCTTTATATAACAAGCCATTTTATTTATACTTTATAACCTTTTTTTTTCTCACAATTATTGATGTCCAAACTACATTCTCACCATTTCTAGCAATCACGTGTGTTCCTAGAAAAAATAAACTATCTAGAATGTAAGCATTAGCATTTATGCATGGTGTATGATATACAGTATCTAAGACTTCAGGTTTTTACTTCGTAGTGTTACTATCACTAAGTGGCCTTTCCTCAAACCTGTGTTTTCCCTCCAGTGCTCTCCTGAATGAGGCTGCGAGACATGGAGGCACAAACAGAGTAGCACTGGAAGAAGCCTCCTGTGACATTACTGAGACCCATCGCCACCAGCTCCTGCAGCGGGGCAAACACATAGGACAAGTGAGCATAAAAAGCAAGAGGAAGAATCATGTGATGGGACGCTCTCCTGCCATTGGATTTGATTTAGGGGCGACAAATTCCAGGTTCAGAAAGTTAAAGCCCTGCCATGGTTTTGCTGCAGCCATGCACTCATCCCGCCGATTCCGCTCATTACCCGGACCTTTGGTCATTACTTTGGACCAGTGACTCAGAATCACGGAGTGGAATTTAACTTTTGAACCTGGATTTTCCACCTCTGGGCATAACTGTGTGGTTCACCTGGTTACTGTCCACCTTGTAGCCATGTTTAAGCGCAAAGGTTTTTCCAAGAGAATAGGATATGGCATATCCCACAATGGCCATTGGGAAAGCATCACCAATCACTTTCCCAAAGATACTAACATCTGGCATACTCGGCAGGTTTAGGCTGGTAGACAAGGAGAGAAGTACAAAATCAGTTAAGATAATCACTTTTAATGAGAATGGGTGGAAGTCAAGTAACAAACTAATGTCCGTTTTTGGTCCTTACCCACTGGGGATTTTCCCTACGACAGAGATGGTGTAGTTACTGCTGTTAAACTGGGCAAATGACGACACCAGAGTTGCTCCTACAATCTAATCAAAGGACACATTGACACATTTGCAAAAACAGCCACCAATGCATGTGCACTAACATCAAATTTCTCCCACCGATTTCCATCATTAAAGCTCAATCATTAAAGTTGTGTTCAGTGCTACACCACGAGCAGGACTAATCATTAGCCACTTTGCTTTGTCTTGCACAAATGCCCTAGTTCTGGGGAAGACACTGATCAGCATTTTTTTCAAGTTTGTTTTTCCATCAGCAATGGAAACACAATAAGCCACAAACAAGCCAGTAACAGGATCCCTTTGTTAACTGACTGTGATGAGCTCCACTGGGATGGGCAAAGGTAATTTTGGTGCAAGCAAGGAGTTTAGTTCCTTTGCTGCAATGAGGAAGACCAAGGACACAACGCTGACAATCAATGTCGGAAGATGAGTCTCAGGAAGCAACCGGCAAATCTCCACAAATGTCTGAGAAACAGGGAGAGACGGAAGAAAATTGATGGTTAACTTCACATTTAACTTCACATATAAGTCACACACATTACACACACAAATCCATTGAAACTGGAATGTTGTCCAGTTACGCATCCATCATAGTAACAAAAGCAGTGCTAAAAAGAGCTATGTAACGGACAATGTTGATCGTCGTGTTGAAGTAAAGATAAAAAAATAAATTAAAAAAAGAGGATTCAGTGACAATTATTCAACTCATGCCACTCACATATATCAGTGACAGAGGCCCACTGAAGTGGGCGGGAGACAGTGCAAAGATGTACTTTAACTGTCCCACCACTGCATGGGCAGCGGCAGCTGCTGTGTAGGCCCGCACCAAGGGTTCAGACAGGTAAGTGCCGACAAATCCAAACTTCACCACACCGAGCACCACCTGGCCGGAAACATTGGTCAATAAAATAAATTATTTTGGGCAGCAGTAATGAGTGGAGGAGATACTATCATGGAGAATAGTTTAGATGACAACCTGGATCAGCCCTGCGAGGACGGTGGTGGCAGCAGCCACCTGGACTTTGTACGAGTCCCTGGCATCGCCATCCACCAGTGAGAACTCGGTAAAGTTAGTCCCATTGACTTTGAGGATGACGAGCTCCGAGGATAATCTCTCTGTCACAACACCCACCATGATGCTGATCACACTAAATGTACCTGAACACACCAGGCAGGAGCAGCATGAGAGGACGTTAGCATTTCCTGTTTACATGCTGCTTTGCTCTTCTCACTTACCCATGGAAATATGACGAGAAGTTCCAAAAAAGAAGTAGGCTAGCACTGGATAGAGGGATGTGTAGAGCCCAAACACAGGAGGCAAGGAGGCCAACAGTGCATAGGCCATGCCTTTGGAAAGTAGGAGAGATCTCAATGCAAAGTAACAGGGGGGGTGTTGTCAGTGTGTCAACGTGTTATCAATATAGGCTTTAAGGGTATGGCTAGAGAAAAATTATAAGGTCAAGTAATAAAAATAGAAGAGAAAAAAATCATAATGATAAATAAATGATTTTGATAAATAAAAAATAAATAAAAAATAATAATGAACAAAAAAGGGAAAATAAAGGAAAAACTCATTTTGAGAAGGATGAATTTATCCACCGATAAATTTTATATATATACAGTATATACAATTTTTTTTGTAAATTATGCATATGAGTGCATAATGTTGTTACAATATGTAATACGTAATGTTACAGCCTATACAATTCACCCCAGTCACACTGTGTGTTATGTAACTGAGCATTCGAGTAAGAATAACTTTGGGTAAAACAAAAACATTAAACCCATTGTGTTTGTTTCTGATGCAGTATTGGTTTCATTGAATAATCAGAACCACCAAGTACCTTGTGGCAGGTGCATGATGCCCACACTGATGCCCGAGATGAGGTCAGACATCCCATAGTCCCTGACTGAGTACCTGGGCAGCCAGTACAGTACGGGCAAGATGCTCACTACATTTCGCTTAAGATCCGATCCAGTACATCTGGGAAGGATATGTGGCACGGAATCATAAGAAAAGCATGAGTGACCCTATGTTGACCTTTATTTTTTATTTATATTTTTTTACATGTAATTAAGATCCGCTTATTCAATCATGATTACACTGATTTTACTTGTAAACGTGATATTAGAAATAATATTAGAAATTATACTGTAGTAAATAATGTGAGCACAAGTTAAAGGCTGAATCAAATTTTACCTGAGGGAATGTTTGAGGCGCTCAGTGGGATTGGGAGTGTTGCAGGGATCCTTCCTCTGTGCAACCTCTTCCAGTCTCTGCTCGTCCAGCACGTCCCTCTCCACTCTGTATTTTCCCGGCCTCCACGTTGTGCCCATGGTTTGAAATGTGTCCAAAACTCCTTGAAAAGGCGTTAACTTTTACACAATACATATAAAGGTTTTTTACTCAATTGATATAACGTTTAAAATACAAACCGCTACCAACCACAACACCAGCACTGCTATTGTCTCATTGTTGATTCATTTGCCTACACTTACTGTATTTTCGAACGGATAACTGGTGGGTTTTTTTAAGAAAGAAATGCCCTGACTGGATAACAAAACCTGTGTCACAAAAACCCTTCGACCTTTCTAGTCTTAAGGGGAAAACGGTGTACTCCCCCCTTGAATGAAAATTAATGCTCTGGCCCCAAAGGAAGTCTACTTTAGCTTTATCCCTTACACTTGCAGAAGTGATCCTAATGAACCATGACATTTAGTTGAAACTCTAACCTAATCTATTTATCCTGTCACCTATTACTCTGTCCTTTTTGGGGGGAGTTTAGCAGAGCTTATTTGGATGGAAAATAGGAACCATGAAACACAAAGTTACAAAACTCAAAGTGAATGAAATGACCATGAACACATATCTGCATAATTAATATAATGAAATGTAGGATATCACAAGAGATGACATGGGAGGACATCAGTTAAGCAAGTCACAGGGCCACTGGAGGAAGAACACACACACACTCTTCCCTTTACTCGCCATTTGCTGACTACTGAGATCAATGCTATTTCCTTTATGTTTTTGCAATTCTTGGGATTTTGGCGGGGCCACTGGGCCAAGCCACATAAAGGTGTTTTGCTTCATGGATTATAATGGTATTAGTAATGTATTGGAGTTTCTAAACGGAATTGGATGGACTGGAAATGCATTTTCGTGTTGGTCAGGTTCCGACTGAAACTGCAGTCCTAAAATGCAAGAGGTTAGGCTATCAGACCTTTAGGGGGGAAATAATATCAACTTTGTATTTTTTGTAAATTTGAAGGAATAATGTACTTTTTTTTTTTCCTCGATCAAAACATAATTTTGCCACGGACACCTTGACAACCTCTGCTTGAGGATCATAAAAGTGCCTCCTTTGAGCTTAAGAAGGGGGAGTGGAAGCGCACACAGACATGCAAACGCAAAGTCAAAACTCAACTCGTTGGTACAGAAGGCTTGACAATCAGCCATTTGAATTTTGTTGACCGTAATGTTCTGGTGCGAGGCAACCTGGAAACTCCAAAATCACTTGAATCAGCGCTTCACAGCTGATGGATGGTCGGATATCTTTTCAGAATGTAGCAGCATTTAAAACAACTTAGATCTTGTGTTTAATTCTATTCGTTATAAACACGCAAGATGTGAGACTCATTATGTTTACTAAGTTCCCTTTATCTTACCACATCTTACCACATATGCTTGATACATATCAAGAGACGACCAATTAATTTTGATGCATATTTCTGTTGAATTCTTAAGCGACATTCTAAACCTGATTTGTTTGTTTTTTTGTTTATCTATTTTTTTCTCGGAATTGTCGTCTTAAGAATAGAATTGACTTGGTCGGTTTGGCTTTTGGAATCTGTAAACATATTGCTTACTGGACCTTTAGGTCTGTGTCGTCATGAAATCCAAATCCAAGCTTGGAGAAATGTGTCATATCAATCATGCCCTAGCTGCATGCATGTGACAGAGGCTACTAAACTGGCGCACAAAACGTTACTTTTGGCAAGCGAATCGTCGAAATATGAATTATGGTTAAAAAAAAAAAAGAAATGTTATTAATATGCAGCTGTTGCTGCTTATTAAAAAAAGAAATATCGTGCACTTCACCCGAGCACTTCTGACCCACTTGCTGCGAGAGCACAGTCTATTTTTGGGTTAGTTGCTCAGAGGGCCAGGGGAGTCAGGGGAGGGTAAACAGCTTTGTTTCGTGCCATTGCTTAGCTCTTCTTTTAAACAACATATGAAGCCTGATTCAAAGCATGACCGTATCCTGGCCTTCTTCAGCCAAAGATAGCAGCTGGATTCTCCTGAAATCGTCGGAGTTGATGACATTGGTAAGACTAAAATAAGGAAATGGCGAACACCACATGGTGAATAAATGTACTAACCTCTGTAAGTGTGCAAGTCTTGTGTTAGATTTGTTTTTATCATAAATGTATTGACTATTGAGGGCTACTGCCAAACAAAAAAAAACAAATAACATGTGATCACAGCAGATACTTGATCGATCACAGGCTAAATGAATTATCTGTCAAAATAATGCAACAAATGACTCGTTTAATATTTGCTGTTTGACATCAATCTCTAAAACAACATGATTTTTTTCTGGTTCAACCTCTTCACTATTTGATCCTTCAATCCTTACTTCCTGGCTCATCATCCAACATCAGTATCGTTGCAATTAAAAAGTGTGAAGAAAATGGATCTCAGAGCCAAACACGGCCAAGTGCTTCTAGACCAGTTGAAGAAGATGAGGGAGACTGAGAATCTTACAGACGTCGTACTCGTCGCTGAAGGCATCAGCTTCCCTTGCCACCGGGTCGTGCTGTCGGCTTTCAGCCCCTACTTCCGCGTGATGTTCACCTGCGGCCTGCGCGAGTGTAACAACAGGGAAATATTCCTGCACGACACCCCCGCAGACAGCCTGGCGCTGCTCCTCAACTACATATACACCTCGGATCTCCCGCTCAACAACGCCAACGTACAAGGGGTTTCGGTCGTCGCTTTTCTCCTGCAAATGGACGACGTCTTCACTCGCTGCCAGCTGCACATGACGGACAACATGGACGCCTCCAACTGCCTCGGCGTGTATTACTATGCCCGTGACCTTGGCGCAGAGGAACTGGCTGACCACGCTCAACGCTTCCTGCGGCAGCACTTTGTCCAGGTCTGCCAGGATGAGGAGGTCCTGGAGCTGGAGGCTCATCAGCTGGGGAAACTGCTGAGCTCGGATGATCTGAACGTGTTCAGAGAGGAAACTATCTTGGATGTGGTTCTGCGCTGGGTCAACAACCCTCTGGCGGATGGGGAGGGACGCAGCCGACATCTCCCAGAGCTCCTGAGGAAGGTCCGTCTGCCACTCGTTGACCCCGATTACCTGAGGGAAGCGATGAGGAGGAACGTGGCCCTGCTGAGCGATGCCGAGTGCTTGGAGATGCTGGACGAAGCGCTGCGGGTCACAGCGACGCACCCCGCGGCCGCACCGCGTAAACTCAAGTTGCGGTACGGCATGGAGACCACAGATCTGCTGCTTTGCATCGGTAACGACAGCGGTGGGATTAGGTCACGATACGGCAGCTATGCTGAGCGCAGCTTTTGCTTTGCCCCGAGCACAGGTCGCTCCTACTACATCACCTCACCTCGCTACGGAGAGGCTCTGGGGTACGTGTGTGCAGGCGTTGTAACTGAAGGAAATGACATTATAGTGGCAGGAGAGGCAGGAGTGCGCAAAATGGCTCGACAGAAGGATATGAAGGTGGAAATCTTCAGGTAAGTGCAAATTATTCTCACAAATCCTTGAATTATTCATAATGATGTTCACTTAAGCACAGGCATCCAGTTTTCTGCCTATATTACCTCGGCAGGTACAAAGTGGAGGCCCAGGGTAGCTGGGAGCACCTGACCTCAGCAGAATATCGTGACTCCTTTGCCCTAGGATCAGTGGGGGACACTCTGTACCTGCTGGGTGGCTTGATGAAGCTGAAGAACCAGTACCTCATCACTAACTGCGTCGAGCGCTGGTCTCTGCAGGGCGGGCCCTGGCGTAGTGCAGCTCCACTGCCGATGCCACTGGCCTATCACAGCGTGGTCGGCCTGAAAGATCGACTCTACGTTTTGGGTGGAAGGACACCGCAGGTACTGAAACAAATTATGAAACAAATATGTAGGTTTCCAAGGTAAACAATAATAGAATTACTTTAGAATCAGGTGCATCACACTTGTCAAGACATAGCTTACTTGTTAAATGAACCATGATTGTATCAGAGTAGCAGATGTTGCTCTTTTTAACAGCCTGTAGGCGTCCAGCAAACAATGTTTACCAAAAAAGGAAAAATATAATAATATCTATATATAATAATGTAAATAGACTGTAAAAATAGAAAAAAAAACAGACAAAAGCGGAGAGTTGTAATTCACTTTACACATTAAACAAGAATAACAAATCATTTAGATATTCAGTGTCAATTAGCAAATAAATATATAAAGTGGGATGTGTTGTGAATACTTTCTACTCAACCTGAGCCATGTTAGCGTGTGAACGCACCATCTGGTTCTTCATGCTTCCACAACCCTCTAGTCTTACAGAGTGGATGATGAACCTGACCGTCTGAGTAACCGCCTTCTGGAGTACGATGCAGACAGGAATAAGTGGACTGAACTAGGCCCCATGAAGTACTCCAAATACCGATGCAGCACGGCAGTACTCAATGGTGAAATTTATGTGATAGGTAAGGCTATGTTCACTCGTGAACTAAACGACAGAGGTGACAAAATTGCAGGTTCCGAAAGTAAAAATCCTACCATGTTTTCGCTCCAGCCAAATACTGATCCAGCTGGTTCCACTCAGTAGTTGGACCTCTGGGTTGATGCTAATTATTAATTCACATGGTTGACCGAGAATCCTGGAGTGGAATTTACCGTCTGAACATGGATTTTCCACCTCTGCTAAACAGTATACTAAAACCAGATGATTTTAGGCTTCAATGTGGATACAGTATTCATTTTTTCTTACTTTTTAAAAATATCTTTGCTTCACTTTCGTTGGTCTTTTTTGGGAGTATTTGTACTCATCCTCCCTCAAATGTATTCCACTGATAGGGGGAATTGGCTGTGAGGGAGTGGACCGTGGGCAATCCCGCCGATGTCTTGATACTGTCGAGATCTACAACCCAGATGGAGACTACTGGAGGGAAGGCCCCTCGCTGGCGTCCCCCCAGCTGTCCTTACGCACCAATGCCTCCAATGCAGGAGTGGTGGGAGGCAAGATTTATATCTGTGGCTACTACAAAGGAGCAGGTTGTAAAATATCCGAATATATCTACCCATACTGTATCATTTTGAGATGAATTCCGATTCGAAAATGAATAGTAATGCTAATTTTATTCCTTGGTAATCTTTAGATCGCCATGACGATATAACAAAGGATATTTTGGAGCTGGATCCCTGGCAGAACCGGTGGAGTGTGGTGGCTCGACGTGCACTGATGCATGATAATTATGATGTCTGCTTGGTAGCAAACCTCAATCCCCGGGGACTCATGTCCCCACCTGCAGACTTAGTGAGTCAGTGACTCTCCTGCCAAGTCAGATGAAAGTCTAATTTAAAGAAATCTCACAGCCGGCTTATGAAGTGATGCACTTACTGCGGGGCCAAAGGGTGCCTCCTTTTTCAAGCACAAAAATGAATGAGGGCGCAGCATGAAGTCAATAACCTGCACATTTTTTTTAGATAAAATAGGGAAAACAAAAGTCAGATTTGTAAATAGTTTGATGCTTCTTTTTTTATTTTATTTTTTATCAAACTGTAAAATAACTGAAGTTAAGTATTTACGAGGAACAGCATTTAGAAAAATTATGTCCTGGTAAATACTTAACAGACGTCACCTTTTACAAGAAATTATGGGGTAATAAAACAAAAACATTGTAACTGATCAGAGTAATCACAGTTTGTATGCACCCATTGTTCCAAGCACTAAAAGACAAGCACCTCATCGATATGAATAGAAATCTTCACAGCTCTAACTTGAGACATTTGACATATGGATGGATGGATACCTAATTATAATCATTTAAATATTTTTTTTCTGAAAGACAATTCCATTCCATTCATGTACTCAGAGGTTTGGTTTTTACCGATATGTTCTTTTCAAGGTCAGGCTCAGTGGGTATATAGATTAAAACCAATAATCAATTCCAATGTGAGTGTAATTGAACATCGTTGTCAATAGTAGAAAAACTCATCTAGAAAGCAGGAGGAAATCGGAAAATAGCCCTGGCTGCAGTTTTGAGTGCAATAGCAAAATTGAAAAATGTTTTCAAATGAACCATAACAGGATTTTCTTCTTTTCTAAGGGATAGCTGTAGACCATGTGTCTGCAGTTAAATTATTGTACAAGGTTACATGTGCACCTGGGGTGTCTCACAGGTTTGCAGGATTGTTTACAGTAGAAACTAAAGAACACATTGGTAGACTCAAGAATTGCCCTAACCCTCCTGCTTTCCAAGGGATGTCTGTTGCTGTCCTGAGACCAAGGGCTGATTAGGGCTTTGAAACATCCTCTGCATTCGTTGGATCTGGTGTGTCCAGGACGCTGTATCACATCATCTATTTTAGGACTGGTTCTAGTGTTTGGATTAAGAAACTCCTTCAGAGGTGATAAAAAAAATTTTGTTAAGTAATTAGCGAAGGGGCGGCTATTTTCATCGCAGATGGCAGCCTTACTTCCCTTCGCCTTAGTGTGACTTCTCAGAGCACATTTGCTTGGTTCTGAGTTAGATGGGCCCCTGGGCTCCTGTGAGGGCCCATTGTGCTGAGTGCATTGAACCTGGCACCATGGAAGTGGTTTGCCTTCAGGGCGGCTGCTTTGCAGGAAATTCGAAAATGGCTGCACCAGTCCTGGTAATGTCTGGATGGCACTGTCTGCTACTCCCCCAGATCTGCGAAGGAGCCTTGGACGTTTTGGGCCTTTTCAAGCACAACTCGCTCTCAGAGATGCCAGATTCTTCTGTAAGTCTCCAACATAGCAGCCTCATGCTGTGGTGGCCGAACGATTCTAGAACATATTTGCATAATGTGTTTGAATCTGGCTGGGTTTGAACATGCAGACTCTGTGTGGAGTATGCATGTTCTCCCCATGTTCATGTGGGTTTCCTCCGAGTGCTCCGGTTTTGGCCTGGCTGCTGGATGGTCCCGGCGGTGGATGCTGGGCGGAGCAGCTTGCTGCTGGGCGGAGCAGCATGCTGCAGGTGCTTACCCTTGGGGGTTGCAGCGGCTGCTTCTCCCCCGGTCCTCTGCTGGAGATCCTGGGTGCTGGTGCTGCCAGTCGGGAGTGGGCTGGTGCTGTGGCCGCCCCATGACCTGGTAGTGGTTCCAGTGTGACTTCGGCAGACCCTGCTGTGTCTCTTCCCTGCGCCGAGAGCCACACATTGAGTACCAGTGTGGCAGTCCCACCTGCGACACGCCAGCTGAATAGCTTTTCTACGGGCTTGCTGACACAGAGACACAGCAATGATGGTAAAAACGCACCAGTTTATTGGAGAGAGTGGCAAGATGTAACAAGCTGGGAGCAGATGGAATCTTGTCATGACAAAGGCTCTCCTTGTGTGTGTGTGGGGATGGGTGGTTTAACCTATGCTCGTTGATTGCTCTGACGAGCAACAGCCATACAGCCACCCCTGATCCTGGGCCCATTTAAGCAGACCCAAGACAGGTGTGGCTGCTTAAGCCACACCACCCCCACACCACAGGGTAAAATGCAGAGAACTAATTTCCCCCAGAGGGACTTATGAAGTATATATACACCGATTAGCCACAACTGAAAAAACAGCCCTAATAACCACTAATATTGTGTAGCTCCCCCTCGTGCTGCCAAAACAGCTCTGACCCGTCGATGTGTCC
This sequence comes from Zeus faber, assembly GCF_960531495.2. Taxonomy (NCBI): domain Eukaryota; kingdom Metazoa; phylum Chordata; class Actinopteri; order Zeiformes; family Zeidae; genus Zeus; species Zeus faber. The sequence continues at coordinate 14,387,244 of NC_137192.1, forward strand.
TGTGGTATCTGGCACCAAGACGTTAGTAGATCGTGATTCATCAGACCAGGCCACCTCCTTCCATTGCTCCATGGTCGAGTTCTGAATGTCACATGCCCATTGTAGGCTCTTTCGGCGGTGGACAGGGGTCAGCATGGACACTCTGACCGGTCTGCATCTATGCAGCCCCATTCACAGCAAGCTGTGATGCACTGTGTGTTCTGATACCTTTCTATCATAGCAGCATGAACTTTTTCACCAATTTTTTCTCCAGTAGCTCTTCCGTGGTATCGGACCAGACGGACTAGACGGACTAGACCTCACTCCCCAAGTGCATCATGAGCCTTGGGCGCCTATGACCCTGTCGTCGGTTCACCGGTTGTCCTTCATTGGACCACTTTTGGTAGATACTAACCACTGCGTTTGGTGAAAACCCCACAAGACCTGCTGTTTTGGAGATGCTCTGACCCAGTCGTCTAGTCATCACAATATGGTCATTGTCAAGTTGCTCAGATCCTTATATTTGCCCATTTTTAGTGCTTCCAACACATCAACTTCAAGAACTGACTGTTCACTTGCTGCCTAATACTGTATATCCCACCCCTCGACAGATGCCATTGGAACGAGATGAGCAATGTTATTCACTTCACCTGTCAGTGGTTTTAATGTTGTGGCTGATCGGCGTATACTGTGATACTTTACATTATTTTATTAGTATTAATCAGAACAAGTAATTGAAAATCCAGAGGGGAAATAAGTAAATCAGATATTATGCACCTCATGTACCTTTTCCTCTGTGTTTGTCAGATTCAGCCTCTGAGAGCTCGCTTCTTTCTGTCTGCAACCCCATCGTGAACGCTGGAAAGGTTTTTCTGTAACGTGATTGTGACTGCAGTCTGAATAAAAGGATAACAATAACACGGTTTACAACTTGACGCTTTTTTGTATTTAAATAATGCTCAAAAAGTCAAACATCATGAAGACGTTGCAAAAGAACGTAAACAAATGGACAATGGGTTTATCCCTGGCTACAGAGCACCATCCACAGGAGACGGGTGGTTAGGTGGTCCATACGTACATACAGTAATATGCATAACGGGATTAGAACAGGGCTAATGTATGATCAGAAACAACAGCCTTGGTCCCATCTATCCCAGAGTTAACTTACATTGACAGCACTGTCAAACAAAATATGTGTTTGTGTTGGCGTGTTGTCTCACCGCCTATTGTGATATAACCCTGGTGCGCAGAATTCATACCTCGTGCCAAATTCGTGTGAACGTGTTGTTTTTCATCTGCGTTCTTTCCATCTGTGTCTCTGCCGCTTCCCTACTCTCATAAACACGAGTAAAGAGAAAAACGGAGAGATGGGCGAATATGGCGGCCACCGAAAAAGAAAATAGACTGTGGGGTGATAACCCTCCTACGAGTGGGAAAGAATATAATAATGATAATCATCATCATCATCATAATAATGATCTATATATATATTATGATTATTACCATAATAATTATAATAATAATAATGGGGTGAAGAAAAATAAGAGATAGTATACTGTACTTGATTTATCCCCGATAGGATATTGCGGGGTTACAGCAGCTCACACCCAAAACAATAGGCAAGTAATACGAATAAAAACATGGAAAATTAATCACGGACAAAAAAATTAAATAACAAAAAAAAAAAATGGAAATGCACTTTAAAAAAAAATGTTCTCCGCAAGTTTGATCAATGGCGTTGGAGCAATTGATTTAATTTATCCCCCAATTGAGCAGCCAGTGAGAGCCCCGCTGGTGTATCCGAGTGCGGTTCCCCCGCGCTACCACAGGGGGGCGAGCGTCGGCGTTTTGCCGCGCGTTGAAGACGCAGAAGAAGCTGCGGGAGTGTAAACAGTAGAACATGGCGGAAGAGAGGGGCGGAGGTGACAACAACATTCACGACAACATGGGCAATCAGCTACAGCTCCTACCCGGTAACGCTCTCGTTTCGTTTCGGCTGAGGCGTCGCTTGCACGCTCGGTATTCGGTAGCAAAACAATGTCGTGCAAACTGCCGTCGCCCTGGCTGCGAACAGATAGTCCCTGTACGGTGATCACATTTCGTTTCGGCTTAACCAGCTGCCTAATGGAGAACTTCACCCGTGGTTGCGATAACCCGCCATCTTAAAATCCAGCTGTTGCTACATCGCGCGTACTGCATTGTATGTTGTGTTTTACAAACGAAATGCTGTTCCAGAAAATGAGGAGGAGGAGGAGGAGGAAGAGGAGGAGGAGGAGGATGACATGGAGACTGAAGACCGGGATAGCGAGGAGGCAGAAAAGCCCAATATCATCAACTTTGACCCCAGTCTTCCAACGTCCCATGCTGTGGGTGATGACACTGAATCTCCCAAATTCTAGTATTGAGGGGAAACCTTCTGCATTTGCCTCACACAGACACCTAGAAATGCAAAATGTCCTCTTGTCAGCAAAACAAAATGGAGTTTTCCAACAAATGATTCATGGATTATTGCAGTTTTTACCATCTCTGAACAGACAGAGTAACCTAACATTGCATTTGCCGCTGGTCTTCTTGGGTGTGTCCGTCACTGTCCCACCCGGCAACAGTACCTGGGTTTAGACATGGAGGAGTTTCACGGGCGCACCGTCTACGATGACAACAGCGTTCAGACGATCCCGGTGCTGTCGGGTACGGATGTGATGCTGGTCCCGGGGCAGACGCTCCCCCTGCAGCTCTTCAGGCCACAGGAGGTCAGCATGATGCGCAGCGTCATCCAGAGAGACCGCACCTTCGCTCTGCTGGCAGACAGGTACCAGCCCCGGGAGAGACTGCAATGGTTATATTTGAATGTGGAATATTCCATGACTTTTATGTTAGAAATACACTTGGGATTCAGAACTTTTGTGGTTTTATTAAATCCCTAAATCTGTAATAATTAAGCAACTTTTTATTTTAACCGTATGAATATAGTTTTTGTTTTATCTGATATCTTTCTTGCAGCAGCAGGGGCAATGCAGAGCCCCAGTTTGGAACAACAGCCGAAATCTATGCTTACCGGGAGGAGCAGGAATCCAGCATTGAGACGGTCAAGGTCAAAGCTGTAGGGAGACAAAGATTTAAGGTCCACGAGATAAGAACCCAGGCAGATGGGTAAGCAGAAGAATGAACCAAGGATTGAAGGTTAATTCTTGCCACAACCTTTCAGTGTTGGTAATTGAACTAGAGCTGTATGTTCTGTAGGGTACTCCAGGATGCAATTTTGAGATTTTTACTCTTTTTGAATGGAACTCAATCAGTCATTGTAATACATTTTGAATTGAGCAGAACTTTTCAAACACAAAAAAAGCAGACGAAAGACCCATGCTTTGTGTCATGGTCTGTGCAGGGCCCCAGAGCCAATTATTCAGCATTTTGCCGATAGTTTACCAACCTCCCACTGTGCAACTTGTACCAAAGCCTGCAAAGTGGCAGAGTTCAGCTTTCTTCGTTTAATTTTATCACTGTATCATCATGAATGCATGTTGCATCAAGTATACTGATAACAGTGTTAAGGGATATATTCTGGGGGTTTTTTTGTTTAGTTTTTTGTCAAATTCTTTTTTTCATTTTTTTAATACACTGCCTACTTACTTTAAAGTTGTTTAAAAGCAAGATACTCCCAAATATGAATCTAGTAAAGAGAAACTATAATGGATCCTGTCAAGTCAAGTCACACTTTATTTGTACAGCCCCTTCTCATTGACATGGATAATCCATTGTGCAAGACAAAAAAGGAAATTAAATGAAGAAAGTAAACATTAATGGTAATAAAATATATTCCAATAATTAAAAAAAACAATGAAGGGGAACAAGTTAATTAAAAGCCTGGGAGAATAGGTGAGTTTTCAGTCTAATTGTGAAACGGGTCAGATTGGGGCAGACCTAAGGTCATAAGGATCTTCACCACTTCCATCCTAGAAAGTAAAACACTTTCCATACAGAGGTTTGTTTTGTATGTAAAGCAGACATAGCAGAACTTCTAGAAAGTGTCAGGGTCATTTAGCCAGCAGTCATTTATCTGACAGCCGATGATGGCCCAAGCCCTACTCTAGGTTTAACTCTAAAACAACAATTTTGGACTATTTTCTTATGACCTATGCTTTTCCTGTTTTTTTTTTTCCTTTTCTTCACTTCCAGCATCAGACAGGCCAAGATACAGATTCTTCCAGAGTGCATCCTTCTAGCTCCCCTCACTGCAGTGCAGCCAACATCCCTCTTCAGGCTGCACATGCATCCCTCATCCAGATCGTCGAAACTGAGCTGCAAACAGGTCCAGTGCTGGTGGGATACCTACCGCCAGGTCAGACACACACACACACACACACACACACACACACACACACACACACACAAACTAATTGCACACACATTAATTGTGCATTAAATAACTCTGTAATACCAATTACCCTCTACAGTGGTCCTCCCTCCCTTAAATTTATATTTGTTGAGCGCAAGTAGTTTTAAATATGGTTCATTTATCTATTGCATTGTATGCTTTTTAGTTGTAAGTTTGCCAAGTTTCAAAAGATTTTTACTTGCCAATACATATAAAGAAATGTATAGTTTGGTCGGTAACCTTCTTTTGGTGAAGTGCTCTATGGTGTGAAGCATTTTTTTGATGTAGTGGTAGAGAAAAGAGGAGGAAAAGGCCAATATGGAAAGCCTTGTCTTCTGAAAGCAAACCTGGCAACCAAGTGTTAGTATTACATGAAACATTAAAGTGTCTGTTGCTTGTGCTTCACATGTGATGCGTCGGTGCTCCACTGCAGAGGAAGTTTCACTGTGCCAGTGTGACGCCATGGCCGCCATGGGTCTATGCACTCTACGACTCTGTGAGTACTTGAAGCTGTGTGAACTGCTGCTATCCCTATTTATAAAATAATAATGACACCTAATGATAATCACCATTAGTTGTATGGTACCTTTCATACATGACATGAAAAGGCCATCGGATAGTGACAATAAAAGCAAAGCAGGTAAGCAAAATGCATTTAAAAAGTAGAATAATAAAATAATTTAAATAATGAAACAAATTAAAAACAGGGTAAGAATAAGCGTTCCTCAGCAAATTATTTTCTTATTTTAATTGAGTCTTGGATTTTAAATGATAACTTTTCTTACCTGCATTGTCTTTCTTCCTACTTATTGTTTATTTCTCATCTACATCCTAGAATTGCCTCGACATGCGTACACATAAACATTCACCATGGGTTTCTTTACACTTTTGGCCAAAGATCAATCCTCAAAAAACAAACAAATTACAAAAAAGGCCTTATCTTGCAGGAGTCACTTATGACCAGAGTGAAAAATCAGCTTCATGAGTGGGGTGAGAATATGAAGGATGACTCTCTGCCAACTAATGCCGTAGGTCAGCCTCTGCTTAAATTATTCTAGACTGATTACAAACGCATACACGTCTCCTTTTTTGTGCCACGTTGCTTCCTTCCTCTCTTCCTGCTCTCATTGCCCTTTCCTTCCATCGCTCTGTTTACTGTTTCCTGGCAGACTTCTCCTACAGAGTGGCGGCGTGTTTGCCTATAGACGATGCTCTACGGCTCCAGCTCCTTAAGATTGGCAGTGCCAACCAGAGGCTTCGCTGTGAGCTGGACATCATGGACCGGGTAACGCCGAGCTTTGCTTAACAACCTCCTCACTCACCCCACAACATGCTGAACCAGGCACGACCTTTATCATGCTCACTCTCATCATCTCACCTCCTCAGTGCACTTCGCTGTGTTGCAAACAATGCAGTGATACAGAAATCACCACTAAGAATGAGATCTTCAGGTAGGAAATCACTATTTGCTAAAGGCTGATTGACATAGTGATCCACCAATTCTTGCTCGGCAAACTGTTGCTTTTTTAACCCGTAAAACTCAGTGTGCTGTTCATTAGGTGCTTAAATATTTATATTTTATGCACTAAGAGCTGTAACCATGTCTAAAATAACCAATAAAAAGTACAAGTCTACCATATCTGCCTCATGGCTATGAGAATGAAAGCAAATGTGGTAAATGTGTTTTGTTTTTTTGCCTGTTAATGACTGTTGTTTGCCTTTCTCTTGTTGCAGCTTGTCCCTTTATGGCCCTATGGCTGCATATGTCAACCCTCACGGGTATGTCCATGAAACGTTGACCGTCTACAAAGCGAGCAACCTCAACCTTTTTGGCCGGCCATCCACAAAACACAGCTGGTTTCCAGGGTAACTACACATTTCTCACAGTAGAATAATTGACACATACTGTACATCTACATTTGGCCTTCCAATAGTTTTCCATTCCTTGCATTGCTTTATAAAAGCAAATAATTCAAAATAAACACCGGTGTGGAGGTTTTTCCTTTTTTTTGGTCTTGGATCAGCCTGTTCTGATCATGCCGGAAGGCTGACATTCTGCCAAAGCATATCGGCCAAACATTTAATTATGGAACATTAAAACTGAAGGCCTTCAGAGTAGTGTCACTCTGTCATAAGCTGATAGAGTGAAGATAGGATTTGTCTACAATTTTATTTCTGTGTGGAAATAAAAATATAAAAAAAAATTTTGCTCCGGTCACAACAATGAATTCACCAAACCATTTATTTCTCTATTTTGCAAAGCTGTTTGAATGTGTCCTTGTCTGCAGTTATGCCTGGACAATTGCACAGTGCCGGACCTGCGAGTCTCACATGGGTTGGAAGTTCACAGCTACTAAGAAGGACTTGTCGCCACCTTGTTTCTGGGGTCTGACCCGCTCGACCATGCTTCCCCGTATGCCCCAGGTTGAGGGGGAGGAAGGTGGGGAGGGCTCCTGCCGCCTCTGCCTGTGACACTGGATTATTATGGTTTCCCTGTTCACAAACCTGGGGTCGTCAATCATTCCCTGGTTGGGGTTCTTTTTGTCATCCATTCAACTTATAGCCTGACACCTGTGGCTGCAATTCCATCATACTACTGGAGGTCATACATGGCGCTCTAACAGCAAATGAGAACAAATTAAATGTGGTGGTTCTGTATGTAGAAACCCCAGTGGATTAAGAAATTATGCATTAGAACAAGCGGCTACAGCGAGATAGAAAGTGAGAGGTTAAAAAGATAATTTAACAACATATGCATATAACAATAGCATGCTATTTGTGAATATACCTCCTATCGCTGCCTGTAAAGCTGTTCACATGGTGTTTGAAGATACACAATGCTTACTGCATAGCCATGTAATCGCCCTACTCCTTTCCACTGTTTAATGGAGACTGTGACTCGATGTGGACTTGTGCTTCAGGATCAGAACCTGCTGAAACTATTGTTAAAACAAATCCTATGTTAGAAATCCACTTGGGATTCAGAACTTTTGTGATTTTATTAAATCTGTAAATCTGTAAGAATGAAGCAACTTTTTTTTTTTTCCCCCCACAATCAACAATTTGCCATGGACACTTAGACAACCTCTGCTTGAGGATCATAAATGTGCCTCTTTGGGCTCTTGAAGGTGGAGTTGAAACGCAAACGCAAAGTTAGATTATGTGAAGCCGCCGATAAACTCCACTCATTGGGGCTGAAGGGTTGCCAGTTCAGTCAGCTGAATTTTGTTGATGTTAATGTTATGGTGCGAGGCAATGCAGTTCATACCTGGCAACCCCATAATCACTTCAAGCAGCGCTTCAAAGCTGATAAGCACTGTACCCAACGGAGGGAAAGTCCAATTTAAAAAAAGATACTTTATTGTTGTTATATTTCCAGGAATTGTCATCTCAAGAATAAAATGTAGTGTGTCCAGTTTGGGTTTTGGAATCTGAATATATTGCTTACTGGATGTCTTCTGAATCTGAACGCAAGTTTGGAGGAATGTGTCATGTCAGTCATGCTGAATCAAGTGAGACATGCTGCCTTTGACCATTTGTCAAAACATGAGTTTTTATTTTTATTTTATTTTTTAAGTTACATATTTGCATCTATCGTTGCTTATTAATCACACACGCACTTATGACCCACCCACTGTGAGGGAATCCAGTTTTCTGCCTACAGTACATTGCCTCGGCAAGTAAAAAGTGGAGGCCCAGGGTAGCTGGGAGCATCCGACCTCAGCCGAATATCGTGACTACTTTGCAGACAATACTTACAAAAAAAATCCAAGTAATGTAAGTACGCCATTAATTTTTTTTTTTTTGAAAAATCCAGGTTCATAAAGTAAAAGTCCATGTTTTCACTTCACCCATGCATGGATCCAGCTGGTTTCACTCAGTAGTTTGAGCTCTGGGTTGTAGTAATTGGCAAATGGACGGTTGACTGAGAACTGTCTGAACCTGGATTTTCCACCTTTGCTAAGCAGTGTACCGAAAACAAATGAGCTCTAATGCAACACATTTGACACATAACTGCTGCCTAAGCATACCCAATGGTAGATTATTCTCCTTGTAATTTTTAAGCATCACACTCAATTCAGGAGTTTAAACTACCTTATTACTAGTCTAAAACAAAACACAAGTCAAAGTAATCCCTGTTACCAAATTTTACTTTGTTCCTAGAAGTTACTAGTACTCGTGTCGTCATGTATCAGAATTCAAACAACTGCCATAACCCTCCACTCCAACTCGGCGACTTCTGTAGAGCAGCTTCAGCTCCTGCAGCACATGGAGAGCTGTTGCTGTCCAGAGACCAAGGGCTGATTGGTGCTTTGAAAGATCCTCTGCCTTTGGATTTATGTCTGGGACTCTGTATCACAGAATCTATTTTAGGCTTGGTTGGAGTGTTTGGATTAAGCTCCCTTAGAGGTGACGAAGGATTTGTTTTTAAGCAATTAGCAGAAGGGCGCCTGTTTTCATTGCAGATGGCAGCCTTACTTCTCTGCGGCGGCATCAGTGGTCTTCGTCTTCTCCTACTGTGGCCTCTCAGAGCAGATTTGCTTGGTTCTGCGTTGGACTGGCCCCGGGGCTCCTGTGAGGGCCCATTGGGCTGAGTGCATTCAATCTGGCACTGCGGAAGCGGTTCGCCTTCAGGGCAGCTGCTTTGCAGGGCATTAGAAAATGGCTGCACCAGTCCTGGCGAGGTCTGGATGGCACTGTCTGCTACTTCCCCGGATCTGCGTTTGGCTGATTGATGACAGGCTAAGGTGTCAAGTAGGTTTCGGGCCTCTTCAAGCATAACTCGTTCTCTTTCCTGTTCCTGCCTCAGAGCTGCCAGATTATTCTGTAAGTCTTGAACGTGGGAGCCAAGTGCAGTGTTGGCCAATCGATTCTAGAACATATGTTATCAGCATGAATCAGACCAAGTCATTGAAAACACACAGGGACAATTTTGTAATTAAGATGCTGCGCACCTCAAGTAAATTTTCCTCAATTTTTGTCAGCATCTGCTTCTGAGAGCGCACTTCTTTCAGCGTTAACTCAAACTGCTGTGCAAGCTCATCCCGAATACTGGAAATACTTTTCTGCACTGTGATACAAGAATAAAAGGATAAAAACATGGTTCACCTCTTGATATTAATGTTAATATCACGCATAGACATTGCAAATTAATGGAAACAAATATCACTGACTTTAGAGCACCATCTACAGGAGATGTGTTGTCAAAAGATTTTATATTTTGTTAAAGTGAACTTACATGTTGCAAAATTGTCAAATCCCTCCAAGATTGTTTTGCACACAGAAGTGTTTTTATCAGTGCCAACAATCAACTGTTGAATCTGGAAGACAGAAAAGCTATCTTCCTTAAACATTCAACACTCCTTAAACAATTATAAAAAAAATAATAATTGGAGCAATGTGATAGAGAACCCAGGCCAATGAATGCAATAACTTCACTTACACTACTGAGTGTTTCTCGAAAATGTAAGAATTCCTTTGCTAATGCATCACTGTCAAAGCAAACAAGTCATGGTGAGTCTCTGTTCACGAGTATACAATTAAAATGTCCGTTTTCAAAAACAAAATGGTAACCTGTCACTTTTTTCTTTCGCCTTTTTCTTGTCTTCTTCAAACTTGTCGAGTACACCCATAACCTTCAGCGAACTGTTCGTCCTTTCACCGCCAATCAGGAAAGGCTTGGTGTGGTAGTTACTTGAAATCTTTTGCTCACTTCCCTAAACAATGTCAACGGGTTAAATGGTCAGTGCGAACCTTTTACATTCAGTATTGTACATTGAATTTAAGCATCTATTGTTGAACAAATGACGCAATTTAATATGTATATATAAATAATATCAAACAAATAGCATACAATGATGGTGAACCAGTGACGATGCGGTGGTTATGGACGTAGATAATATCACATAACATAGATGTTTACACGCAGTACCTCTTGGGAGCTTTGCTGAGATGCTCGGGCGGGAAAGCTCATCTCCTGAGAGACGCTCTGGGAGTTCTCAGGCCAAAATTGGGACCCAAACGCAAACTGTGAATCCGTTAAACTTGAGTGGCCGCTGGTAGCCGTATTGATGGTCTGCTTTGCTTTGCTTTAAGTCAATCAAAATATATAGAAATAAAAGTACAATCAATAATCAAAGCACAACATATTTCACTCTATGTAAATGCTGGAAGACAAACGCAAGGTATCAAAGAGTTAAAATGAATGCCTTTTTAGATTGAGCCTTTTTAAAACCCATTTGAGACACAAATCGTGTCTCAAGTATTGAACGGTAGGTTTGGGGTTTTAGGACATCAGAAGTGTTGACTCTGATGCAGAGGAACTTGGACACATTTCCCCCAAAAAAAGAAATATTTTGATAGACAAAAATCAGACGTCAAGGCTGAACCGAGGACCTGCTGAATTCAAAACAGGACCTTTTAACAAATAACACAAATACAACTTTTACGGCGATCCAGTGGCTCTCGAGCCTTCGGCTATGCGCTCAAGACTTTTTAAGGGTGTCGCATGTCAGCTTTCGCTAGGTTTTACGTTGAATCGCCTCCAGGGTTCCACCTGCTCCCGTGTGGCATGCTCAGGATCTCCTTGATGTTCCACACGTTTGGATTCATGGCGGCAAGACCCCTGTTTGAATTCAAATAAGCACCCACGTTAGCGAGCGTCACAATTGAGCCACGAACCGAGAACCGCGACGCCCCCCCGTGGCTGGAACATCTGGAACCTTTTTTTTTTTTTTTTAAAGGTCACGGAAGCAGGGCCGCCCCGGTGCAAGCAGTGAAATATGGGGTTTTTTTTTGGACATTCTCATTGATTCACCTTCACTCCGACGGCATCTCCTCCAAAGGGAACGACGCCACGTGACCCATCGAGTCTCCCGCCTCTTCCAAATTGTTTTTGAGCGACAGAATTCTGTGCGAAATGGGGTTTTTTTGGAAGAAAAATAAATAAATAAATAAACCCGAATCCTTCCTCCCAATTATTCAACGTCCACCCCGAGAGCTCGCTCTTCTGCGGAGACCTATCAACATGTTTGTTATGATTTAGCGGAGCCTTTTTTCCCGGTTTGTGCCGGAAGCAAAGCTTCGGGGGAGCGCGGCGCCACCCCGTGGTGCGAAGGAGTCATAGCAAGCCACTTATCCTGCAGGCGGAGCTCCGCCCCCCCCCCCCCCCGCGTCGATTCCATAGCTTCAATCTCATTGCGCGCACAATGCAAACGTGTGGGAGGGCTTCGCCTTCTCATGTCGACGCCCCTGGTATTAGTGTTGAGATATGAAACTGCTGCTGTAAATGCAAACACCGACGTGCTCCGAAAAAAAAAAAAAAAAAAGGTTTAAATGGCGTGGGCGCCGTTTACTTTGAAAAACCGAACGGAAACGCTCCCGTTTCTCCTTCCTGTGCAGTCGACCGGGTTGTGTTTTGCTGGTGAGTGTGTTGTGCTCCCCGAGGCCTACCTGTCGTACCGCTGGCGTTCTACATGTACATTTAACTTTCGCATACGTAGTAAATCAACCTCGCCAGTATGTTCCATATATGTCGTGAGGTTTGGACAACGACTTGTGTTTAAGTCAGAAGCGAGTCTGAGCTGGGCTAGCTGCATTTCTGCTGCAGCCGCGACGACACTGACAGGTGCTGGGGTAGAGGTAGACTGCTGCGTTCAGCTACTGTCGAAATGTCGGTGATTTATCCTCCCGTCTCATTTCAATCGTCTTTTATCTTATAAAAGGTTCGACCATGGCGCTGTCATTCCTGGTGTTTTTGGCTGCGACTGTGATTCTAATCAGACCTGAGACACCCGTAACTAAGGTATGGAATTGTTTTTCCACTTGTCCCAGGCTGCTCATTCGACGTTGTTGTTCCTGTTGTTATTGCTCGGACTTTGGTTTTTCAATCTCCGAGCTGAAAGTATCTGAAAACACGACAGTGCGCCGACACCTGCTCGGGGTCTCGCCGGACTCTCGCTGTCGTTCGAGTACGATCAATACGATCCATATCGATCTACATTTACCGAACCCGGGAAACTATAAACTGTCTCCGAAGTTGTCTTCTTCACCGCAGCGTGTTCCAAGAACCTCTGCGGGAACCGACCCCTTTCTTTTGCGTCCGCACTGCATGATTCGGGAACGATCGTGATTGTTAAAACACGTTCTTGAGGTGACGTTTGAACTCAACAACACAAGAGGACCATCCAGTGACATAAGTGCACGGCGATTGGTCAAACACACGAGCATGAGAAATACTTGTGGAAAAACACGTGAAAAATTCATATAAAATAACGTGTCTATATGTGTTTATTCAGACACAATTTCTTTCAAAAACGTTAAATGTAAAGGCACTTAAAGGCTGATCACGGCATTGCGGAAATTCAGAGAATTGTACCGAACACGACTAAACTGGACCCTGTGTATCGCTGCCCGCAGCTATATTTATTATTATTACTTCTTAGTATTATAAATGTGTGCATTTCCTTTATGTCCACAGGCCCTGCGCCAGAACTCAGTTGAGTGCTGTGGAGAGAAACAAAGAGTGAACAGTTCCTGTTCAAATGACACTCATTGTGAACCAGGTGAATTGAAGATCAAATCCCTCTATGAAACACTAAAAAAACGTTTCAGATTTGGCCTTCCGTAAATGAATCAGTTATGCATAAATAACAGTATTCATCTGAGTTCTATAGGGGTGTCACTGATGGGTTTAGGCAATGTGATCAGCTAAATGACAAATTAGAAAACGTATCTGTAAAGTGAGTTTTATAGCTATGATTTTTAATTACAGGGAGGTAAGTCTTTTGAGTGATTTTTGGGTGTGTATTGTCAAATTATCACAACTTCCCCTGTATGCCATTAGTAAAGGTGCTTTATAATTAAGAAATGTCATATGAGTGGGGGGAACTGCTATGCTATATACAAGCATGGCTGTGATTTGGTTCTTGGGCCCAAGAATGCTGCCAAGATGCTGCAGAGCTACATTTTTAGTGATTTTAAACTACACTTATTGTATTACTCTGTAAAGTCAGTTACAGTAACTTGGGTCACACACATGAGACTATTCCTATCTGAATGGACTGTGAACATTTTGGAAGAGCACTGGTACCAAATCGTGACAAAATGTAGATTTTATTTATAACAATTCCATTTATCTTTTGACGCCTCTTTTTTTAGGGTGCTATCTGAGTGTCCTTGAGAACACCAATACAGTTTGCATATATTGTGACCCAGCGGCTGTGGATTTAGGAAATTTAACAGCCTGCAGTTACAGTAAGCAATGTACATTTAGTGTCATCAAATGCATTTGGCCAGATAGAAAATTGCATATAACGTTATGTTTTTGTGTTGTCTTGTTTTGTACTCTCACTAGACTACACTGTGGAACGAAAAAATCGTACAACAGTAACTACTGTCGTTCCTAAGATTGGTAAGAGAGTGAGTGTGTGTGTGTGAGTGTGTGTGTGTGTGTGTGTGTATGTGTATGTGTATGTGTGTGTGTGTGTGTGATGTAAAATGTTGTGCTAATTATTAATAAAACCGGACATAGACATTGTATAGATACTTAGGAATTATTATTATTAGGAGAAACCTCATCATGTCATATTGAAAAGATTGTCACTCTTTTTCTTCAAAGTACAATACGGTGTTATTGTAACGTTGCTTTGCTGGTGTCCGATGTGTGTCCAAACAGGAGGACCCGGCGTGGCAGCCTCTCTCCTTCTAGGAACTCTGTTGATCAGCCTGTTCCTCATTCTCTCCGTCGCCTCCTTCTTCTACCTCAAACGCTCCAACCGCCTGCCGCGTGTCTTCTACCGCCGCAACAAGGGTAAGATGGCTGCCCGTAAAACCTAACTTCTGTTATCACATCTGTTCTCTGAGACAACTTTCCCCATCTTATCAGAATGCACAGGACAAAAAAAACATTGTTATTTAGTCGTATGCTTCAGTAATATAATTGATCAATGTATTTTTAATGTAAAGACATTTTCTTTGTGTTTTCAGCTTTCATATTCCAGCCAAGTGAGACAGTAAGTTGTTTGTTGTGCGTTGAACTACTAATTGGGTGAAGCATTACAAACCTGAGTAATATACCTCTATAAGGGAGGCAGTGTTTCTTAGTTACTCACTACTCAGTATAGGATCATGGTTAAACACATTCATGAATTCTACAATGATTTTTATTTTTATTTTTTATAGGCGGTCATGATACCTTCATCTTCATCATCTTCAGGTAAGAGTTATGCCCCCTTCACCCTTGTAGGCTTGTGGAACAGTTAACATTATATCAAGCCGTTAAAATTCTGACAGTCACTTATGTCATAAGTTATTCTACTCTAATGTAACAATAGACAAACAAAGGGCTTACATTCACAAGAAAATGATCTACATTTGATGTTTTTACCATTATGATGGGGTTATTTTTATTATTTTAATCTAAAGTGAGGAAGCCAAGATACGTCAGGAGGGAGCGTCCATCTGCCGCGTCCACACTGGACACGGCCACGATACCCACTACAGCCACCACCAAAGTCTTTAATGTGTAGGTGAGTGGGTGGAAGAAAGTAGTCAGGAAGAAAGCCTCAGGATTTGAGTTCAGGGTTTGTTTGTTTGTTTGTTTGTTTTTTGTTTTTTTTTGTTTGTTTGTTTTTTTGGGGTTCATTTGGTTTTTAATGTGGATCCTCAGTTTGTTTCCACAAGCTAGGTTTATTCTGATGTAGTTGGTGTAATCTAATTATATTTCTACATTATTAATGCTGCTGTCAATTTTTATATATTGAAACTATGAAATATTTGAAACCAGGGGTTATATAATCAAACTCTTGAAAAGAATAATCAAGCCAAATATACAGATCAAACAATCCAACTCTTAAAAAAACTAAAAAAAACAACCTCTTAAACGAAGCCACTGCTGATAGGGAGTTTATATTTCTACCCCTACGTGCAGAACTGTTATGATGGAGGGGGCCTTTGTCTGTCTTGTCTTAAAATCAAAAAAATTGTATGTGTCTTTGGGCAGGTATACTGTGTCCATTTAAAAGCTGCTTTCAGGTATGAACACATGGTAACGCCAAACTTCTTTGCTTGTGTCCCCATCCTTGTTAATCATGTAAAGAAACCAATCTCCACCTATCTAGCTGGTTTTTTTGGGGGGGGGGGGGGATTGCACTCAATTATGTATACTGTTATTTTTTGTAAGAATTTGTTTACACAAGTTAGTTATGATCTATGAATTTTACTATTTTTTTTATCAGGGCAAAAGAATACATTTAATGGCTTAATAGAGGTATTAACATGTATTTGGGTGGACTTGGAAGTTTTAAGTAATTTAACATGGTTTTGGATTCCAATAATGGAGATGATTGATAATTTACCTAGTTTCTGTTTGTTTTGTTTTTTATTTGTTTTCGTATTTAGTTTTAGTCTTTTTCTAGTTGCCATATTTAAGCACTTTCGAACACTACCAAGCTGAATGTTTTATAAGTCATCTTCTCAACAAAGCCTACCCTCTATTTGCCATCATAGTGAGTCATACGCTTATTGCATATCTTAACACAGTGTCTCTGTAAAAGCTTCTTTAATGAAAAGGGTTAACTTTATGTTGCAGTGTGTGTAAGCGATTCAATTGTAGGCTTTAACAAAAATCCCACTGAGGCCATTAATATAATCTAGATACAATATCTCTCAAAACATAAAGACATGTACAAATGCACTTTATCAGACTAAGCATATATAGGTTAACATTGAACTTGAACCGTAAAGAAATAAGTCCGGACAACTGATGTTGCGTTCTTTGCTTCTTTTTTTTTTTTTTATACAATGTGATTAGAAAGATATCTTCCTTTTTAGATTTTAAGTTATTTTAGTAATGCAAAACTACTTGATTAGTTCACTGTTATCTTTGCCAAATGTTGTCCAAGGAAAAACACTCCATACTTATTACTGTGCCAAACTGTCAGGTTCTACCTGGAAAAGTTAAGAAAGTGACTTTTATCTGCTATCTGCGTGATAAACGAATGGCTATTTGAACTACATTGTGTGGCCTTTACCTGATATAAAATAAGGCTGGTTACCCTGCTGGACCGTGAAAGTTTATTGCATATATCTTCACAACACTAAAGTTTGGCAACTTATTTCCAGCTATCTTATTTGTACAGGAATTTGAAGTTCGGGTTTTTCTGAAAGATGAAGTGATTGTAACATTTCTGTTGTTCCAAGATATTTACTTTTTGCTTTATATAATAGCTGTTGTACAGCCATCCATAATATTAAACACATGCGTATAGTTTTATATGGATGTTTTTGTAATAAATGGTCACATGAAGTATGTTCTGGAGATGGTATATGTTTATAGAAATAAAGCACCTTTCCCATGATAACTGTTGTTAGTGTTTGTATGTGTATATACATATTGACAAAAGTATTTGGTCTAACTAAATACCATATTTCACTTTTAAAATTACAGAAAATTTTTTCATTCAGAAATTGTCAGGAAAATGGAATAACTCCACACTATACTGCCTTGCAAAAAATACCACACTTTCTTTATCCCCTGTTAATATCTCAGAACATAAACAGCAGAATGATGTTGCTTTAATGGTCTCATCTGTCCACAGAACATCCCCCCAGATGGATTTCGGCTTGTTTCCGTTGTGTTTTGGGGAACTCCAGCCAGGCTTCCTTGTCTCTTTCTCAGCAGCAGAGTTCTTCTTGGTCTCCTTTTACTGAGTTTGTGCTGGATGGTGTGAGTTGAAACTCTTCTACATTGTGTCTGGAGTTCAACTTGAATATGTTATGCAGCTGTCCCGGGTTCTTTCTCCACCAATCTAACAATCCTTCCCTGCAGTTTGATCAACTTCTTTCTTGTGACCACGACCAGGGAGGTTGGCTACGGTACCATGAGGCTTAAACTTCTTGATAGCAGGGGAAGGACTGGTGGCCTTAAGATTGTCCATGCTTTGCAACTATCTTCTGCCTCAACTCCCCAGACAATTCTCTACCCTTCTAACCCCTTTTGCTTCCTTCCTCCATGCTCTTACAATTTCTAAAAGGTGCCAAAGCAATTTTAGGATTTCTGTGTAAATTAGCCAAGAAAACTGACCTTGCAATTTGTGAATACTTGTTATTTTGTACAGTTACTTCCTAACCTTGAATTATATGCATTTACATAATGGATCTGTTAGACAACTATGGTCATCCTAACATCACCAATGAAGTTGCACGTGGATAATATAAATACCTAGTGCCTTGCAGTGATTTTTAAAATCAACATTATATTTGGTGGCTGAGAAATAATTTAACTCAGTGTACACCAGTGACCCTGAAGTATAGCTGTGTACTTAACCAAGATCCTTATTATGTTCAAAATTATATTTGCCTTCAGCAGGTCCCCAAACAAAGTAATTAACCAAATATAACCTTCATACCTTTTATTCTAGTATCATATCTTATTGATCCTACCTCTACCAAATGTGAGACTCTCAGGAGGCTGAAATATCACCCCTATCACCCCTTCAGAGGGAAGGACATTTGCACTGACACTACATGTGACTGGACATACTACTCTATTTATAACAGTTGAATGGCCACACTCTGGCAGACAAGGACATAAGAGCATGTCCCTGCAGGGAGAATGCGCTAAAAGTTTTAAGCTTGAGGATCTGCCTCTATTTATCAGGTAGGTTCCAATGTCTACTTACAAGACCGAAATACATATCTACTCAGATCTGCACTTGTTTTTCTTTTTAACATACAATACTATGATAATGACAGTGTTATGTCATCATATAATTTAATAATAGTCGTGTATGGGTACATTTTTAGAATTCTAGCATCGTAGTGTATGTCAAATTACAGAAATTGTGTCTCCGATTAATTCACTCTGCTCACAACCAGTGCTTTGTTTGTTAAGCTGTTGTGATGTGCGTTAGAGTAAGTGGAATTTTCACATCAGGTCATGTGACCTGTTCTGTGAGTATTTTGAGGTCTGTTATGGAGCTGTCATGATACCGCTTTGCTGTTAACTTACACTTGTTACACTTAGTTCAGGATATGTAAAGCTTCATTCAATTGAAACATTTGTTGCTGTTCGGTTAAGGATCACAGTGAACAAGGATCACACATTGCAGTGTCTACATTTACTACATTACTGTTGATACAGTTAAAAAAAAAAAAAAAAAAGTGTATGGGCTCTGCCTCAAATGCAAAAGCAATATGTAAAGTTACTCAATGATGCAAGATTTTTAGACTTGTTTGGTTTACCTCTTTTCAGATGTGGAAGCATGGAAGGTTTAACAACGGATGACTTAGATCACAGTGTACACATTGCAGAATATGAATGGATGAGCTTCTATGAGGAAAGTGAAGAATGTAGTCTGCTACTGGCCTCAATTGCAGATATTGACAGCTCAAACCTGAGTGATTCAGAGGAGTGTGTATGCCGACAGCATTCAGACGTGGCCGGAGGACAGCATGGTGCACAGCAGAGTGCTGCTGTAAACACTTCCATACCTCAAACAAAGGCTCTGAGCTTGAGTCTGATCGACGAGTGCTACACCAGCTTTGCAAATGCATTGCAGGTTGAGCAGAGAGCCACAGCGGGGCAATCAGATGACCTACCTTCTGAAGAGGAAACAAACAGTGTGTCGTCGCGAGAGAATTCGGCGGCAGGTCTACATTATCCAAAAGAAAACAACTTCACAAAACAAGTGCAAAAAGAGATTAATCTGATCACAGAGCTTGAGACGCAAACCACAGAGAGAACCCTGCGTGGGGCGGACAGCGGCGTGGCTATCAAAAGTGAAAAAGAGCGTTGGTTTATCACAGTGGATTACAGTCCTCTACAACAGCGGGTCCACAAAAAAAGGCATAGAAAAAAAAACACTCCCAGAAACGTGAGTTGCCTGGGCAGCAGAAAACCACATGAGCCCTCACTTGAAGGTAAGGTAGATTTAGTAATAAAGGAAGATAATGCATCAGAGGGAGAGAAGGACATGCAATATTTGACAGAATTACACCAAACCTCAGGATTACATTACAGTGCGGTGGCATCACAGAACCACCTCCAGGTGGAAGACCTTCCAGAATCGCACCAAATGTGCATGGATTCCCCCTCTTTCGCCACAGGAGATTTCTCACGGAATCTGAAAATGTGCCATTTCAATGAGGCAGATCCACAGGAGTCTAAATCCATTTTGCCTGCCACACCTGAAATAAAAGGTCAAAATAATGCATCACTGGACAGTGTGTTGTCTGAGGACTTTGAAAGTGTCGACGAATTCTGTTCAGCCAGAAGCTACGATTCTGAGAGTCCAGCCTCCGCCTCTGACTCAGTAGAGGAGGCTTGGCACCTGGTCAAAGACTTCCGTGCTGAAAACAAACCTGTGGACATAGAACTGTCAGAGCAATGCACCCTTTTACCGACTGCGTCAAATATTCAGACTGCTAATCCCAGTAACATACACAATGTACAAATTAATTCTTGTGATACAGAGAATGTTTATTCCACCAGACTCCTGGAAGGGGAGGGCTGTGAAAGGAATGTGGATAGGTCGTACACCGAGCAGACTAGGACATTTCTGCCTGCCACTCAAAATAGCAACTTAATGCCAGAACAGAACTCCGCATCCAACAATGAAACACACAGCTTAATATCCCACATGTCCTTGGGCAAACCCCATGAGCATTTACAATCCTGCCGCCTGACACAAGATCAACTTAAATTTCCTTTTCCTGCAGTTCCCAGCGTCACGGTGACACCATGCTCAGTGGCCGGCAGCCCAGAAGCATACACAGAATCATTTGGCCCTTCTCGGTCCGTGTTTGCAATGTCCTCCTTTTGGGATGAGATGGAAAAACTGACGATCAAGGACATTTTGCATCTCAGGATGGCCGGAGGTCCATCCAGCACGGACCCACAAAACATTCAACAAACAGCAAAGCCACCGGGAGCTGTTCCAGACATCCTTACACACACCGGTTGTGTGGACGACGCCGTGGAATGGTCCGATGGTGCTTTGGTGGAAACGTCAGACACCGCTGACTCAGACTACTTTACCAACACCGACGACTTCAAACCAGATGGATCAAGTTGTGAATTTTCTACCTCTTCTGACTTTGATGAAGAATACTGGCAACTTACCGGTGCCAGTAGAGACCCAAGTCCTGACCCTCACGACAACAACCCAGCGAGCCAAAGAGCAGCCGTCTCTTCCCCCACACGTGATTCATGGGTGGAGGACACAAAGCCCCCGGGGGAGGAGGCAACGGTTGAGAAATGTTTTGACGATCAATCTTTCAACAGTCTCCTTTCAAGTCAACCCATACTCCCGAGAGGAATAACTAAAACCAAAAGCATGCATAACGTCCGAGCTCTCAACACAGATATTCAACAGAAAGAAACACCTTTACAATCTGCACTTGAAAATTCCTACACGAGCTCATTGCACTTTAATTCTCAGTCACTGGAGGAAAACCCTTCCAAGAAAGCCAGGGAACCAGTGCTTGGAACAAGAGCACTCACACCCATTCTATATAACGCTGACATACTGGATGACAGCTACCAAATACCCTTCCCCGAATCATTCGAATACCTTTTTGAAGAGAATCAACCCAAGAAGGACTCCAGGTCTGTTGCCTTATTTGGGGACATGCCAGTGATCACACCATATGACTATATTCATGAATCCGAAGGATCACTCTTGTCCTTCCAGGATTCCCACTGCATCGAGGGGAAACCTGTCCCCATCTTCTCGTGTTCCCATGCCTCTATTAGAGACCTCACATTCCCAGAGGTTGAATATCTTTTCCTTAAAGAGCCTCCCGCTGAGCCCCAGGGAGAGGATTGCAGCGTTCCCATTAGAGTTGTATCTCACGCTCACCTTCAGGTTGATGATTCTGTATCCTCAGAGAGAGCACCACGCCGAGCACTGTTCAGCGAGAAGAGGTGGTGTCCTCGCTGGAGCAGCTTGTTCTCAATGGGAAAGTTGCGTTTCCCCGACAGCAGAAGCAGCTGGTGCCGCAGGTCGGGGGCCTGGGTGTTTCCTGTTGATGTCCAGAATACCCCAGTCAAGGGAACCAACACCGTCACCACAATGTTCAGCGAAAGACAGTTTACCTCAATACCTTCCCAATTTTTCAGCGAGATGGCTGCTCGGCAACAGCTACTGAAAATCCTACAGGGAACAGTTCCATTGTCAGGTGAGTGTCACGGACACCGCTTATTGATCGATGTTTACATTCTACAAAGCAATGAATCCAGATATACCTCATTGTTAATGTCTTGTAGAGACAGAGGGCATCTTCTCCACTTTGAAGCACGCTGATATGTGCTTGGTCTGTATCGCTGTTGCCTCTTGGGTTCTAAGATCGACAGATCCACAAGCAACAGATGCTTGGAAAGCAGGTATGTTTTTCTCCCCAACATGTTGTTCTCTGCTGTAATATCATTTACTCTGTAAGATTTCAGTGAAAGCATTGGTATTGTACCCATGATATGTAAGTTAGTAATCTGACTGGTTTCTTTTCAACACTGTTACTAGCACTGCTAGCAAATGTAAGTGCAATATCTGCAATCAAGTATCTGCGGCAGTATGTGACGAAGGATCCCGCCAAGGATGAGTCTTGACTTGTACAAGGGATGGGTCGATCCATATACAGTAATAGTTCTATATTATGTATTATTCCCAATAATACACACATTTTTGAGGACCATTAGAATATATGTGTGGTTAATGTTTCCTACAGATGTCCAGTGCCTTTTAATCCAGCACTCATTATGGGTTAGAGCTTTAAAAGTTATATAATAAAAATTATGTATTCCACTAACCATGTGTTTTAGTGATGTGTGCAAATGTGTAAAATTGAAACAAGCAATGTCATTTGTGCTACAAAAAAGTCAGCTATGAAAATATTATTGGAAAATGTTGGTTTATGACTTGTAAGAGGTAGGAATTTTTCATTAGTGTACACATACATTTTATTAAGCATACGATCAAAATATATGTGCTCAAGGCTAATGCAGGAGCTGCTAAAGGGAATTTCTTTGTGATGCATGATTGAATGACAATAGTTTGTGGTAATACACAACATTATTTCACTAAATGTTTGATATTTCTTTAGCTGGCACTTTATAAGAAACAACCATTAAATGTGTTTTTGCGTTATGCATGTGCTTCTCTATTTGCTCCATTGTCGGTGGCAGGGTCCGCCTTTCCTGGCAAGAATGCAAGTGAACCATGGTGAATTTGATAAACCAGCATAGCTTGTTGTGGTCAGTAAACCGTCTATGTATGAATATTCACAAAAAAGAACAGCACCCTCGGATGAAAAAATATCCCCATTCGACAAACCCGAATGTTGGGGGGGGGGAAAAGCTTTTGAATGGAATTCTTGTGACTTGTGTAATCACTGTCAAATTGTCAAACACACAATTAATTCCTATTATATAATTATAGAACCCAGAATCGCGATTGTGGCAGCACCTTGTGTCGATTACGCACATTTCAGTAGTTTTAGAGCTTATTGTACGTAGTCACCCGGTGTCAGATATTTCACTGCATATATCTGTGACAAATAATCAGTTGAACACATTTTTTTCTATAAATGATGGGAACAAGTATTAAAATAAAGTTGTTTAATTTACCCAGAAGCAGTCCTTATTTTTTTACAGCAGTCAAAAGAACTCCAACCAATTACTAAATTTGAACACACAAGAGATGAAGGCGTCATTGCAGAAATATTTATTGAAATAATTATGCGATATCCTTTCTTATTTCACATAAATATTGAAGTTTAAAACACAATATTTAAAAATTCTGTTTAGATACAGGGTCTCCGTTTCTTCTAATTCACTGTTCTGCTCATCAAAACAGTATGTATACCTTCTTCTGAGCCACAGATCAGAAGATCAGATCTTTCTTAGACAACTTTCTGTCAGGGGTGATACAGATGAAAGTTTAAATGTACAATCCTCTTATTTTATAACACCATATATTGTATTCAGCTAAATTGTGCCAAATGAAAGAGTTCACACCTACAGTAATATTAATAATACTTGATAATATAGACTATCAAACATGTATTTATTGCTATTTACAACCTCAAAGTGAGAAAAAGCTTGGGTTACACTGTGAAAAGATACCTTGAAATATAAAATCTTAGAATGTAGACAAATTTTAGCAGTTTTAGAATAAAATTGATCTGTACTATGCTTTCCGAGTCTAAATACACAACATTGCAACTTGCTGCTCTAGTTTGGTGAAAAAGGACAGGGAGTCATGCTGGGATGTGAAAGCCTGTCATTCAAACACTGATTTAAATACCAATTTATATGTAACCATTTAAAAATCAAGAATTGGTTAAACTTATCACCAAAGCCAATCAAGTGTGTTCATATCATTAAGAGCCTTGTTAGCATATCTATCTTACTTCATATTAAACAGCTTAATGCATTAGATATAACATGTCACCCTAAAACTCCCATATCGGATAGGTGGGACTAGAATAAATTATGACCATGGCAGTATAAAATCTTAACGCTACGGACTATTGATATGGAAATCTCAGACAAACCTCCTGACAATCCCAATAAGTGCTGGACAAGTAATAAACATATAGGTTGACAAAGGTTCTCATCTTAAATATATTAAAACAAAACAAAGAGACAACAAATACTCTAGGTTTTCAAAGTACACAGTTTTCTATTAGGATATAGTATAGCTTTCTATGGCATGCACCATCTGGGACTCACGATGGCTTGTCACCTTCTTTCTTCAAACGACTTTGAGGGGGAAAAACAAACCGAAAAGATTTTAGATTTTATTGAAGTGCAACATACTGCAAGCAATTCAAATATTGAGTAATTAAGAAACAAGTGATTAGGTAATGAGGGAAAATGATCGCTATTTACTGAAGTAATCCGCAATCAGGCGTTAATGTAATAATTGTGGCAGCTCTACTCTAGACTAGATCTAGTGTCAACACAATGGGACCTGTACCTGTAATAATCCTCTTGTCCAGGCAGAGGGCCGCCGTGCAGGTGGTGGTGCCCATGCAGCCACTGCTGCTCCATTGCCATCCTCTGCAGCTCTGCAGACTGGGCGTGCATGGCCTGCAGCTGGTGAGCAGCAGACATCTGAGGAATGGCGCCCTGCAGCTCCCGAGGATACGCAGCTCCTGAAAAGCCGAAGACAATTAACCCAGACTGAAGTAGGCAGACAGAGAATAACCTGAAGGTCTGGTCTGTGTGGTTGGTTAGGTCAGGTGACATACCAAATAATGGCTGACGGAGCATGTCGTGGTCATGGGGGAGATCGTTCAGTAACGGGTTTGGGATGGGACCAGTGGGGAATGGGAAACGGGCCAGACGTGGACCAGGTGCAAGAGGATCCATCAGAGGGTGTGGGCTAGAACCTGCAAAACAACTACTATTTTTAGTACAGGACGAGGTACTATGCAGGTCCACTTCATGCCAGCAGCACTAAAAACAATTCGCAGTGGCCTAGTAGTTCTTAAAAAAAAAAAAATTTAACTGAAGGATCCTGACCTTGATTGAGGGGGTCCTGCTGGTGCAGGTGAAGGTGAGAGTGGATGTGCGAGTGCTGGTGATGGTGCGGCGTCACGTTGAGCATCTGCAGCCTGGTGGCGGGGTCGCTGGCCACGGATGCCATCCTCTCAGCGTGAAGCCTTTCTGCGGTCAGGCGCTCAGCATAACTCAGCTCCGGGCGGATCTGTTGCCCCGCTAACGCTATCCTTTCACGCTCCAGATGGTTGAACCCAGGATGGAAGGCGAAGGGGTGGGGCCCAGCAATGTGGGGAAGAGCCAAGGCGCCGTGCCGGGCAAAGTGCTCCATGGGGTTGGCCGACGGGTGCATGGACTCCATCTCCGGGGGTTTGACCTCAAAGCCTGGCTTCATCCTCTCGCGGAGCTCCCTCTCCCGGAGGTTCCGGAGCTCACGCTCCCTTAGGCTGGGCTCGGCACTGTATAGACCTGGCATGTGGTAGGCCAGCAGGGGGTCCCCGGGGCCCAGGGATACAAAGAACGGGTGGTTGCGGTTGGTGGGTGACATGACGTGCGGCCGGGCGTACTCGCTCAGGGTGCGCAGGGCGGGCGTGTCGGGGCCGATGTATGGGGGCACGGCGGCGACGCTGGTGGGCGGCTGCTCGAAGGAGGAGCGCATGTGGCCCTGGCAGGACATATGGGGCTCACTCATGCGGCTGTCATGGGAGGAGCTGGAGGCTCTCTGCAGGCGAGACAGCCGTTAGCGTGGAAGTACACTGAAGCAGCGTAAAAGAGCGATAAAGAGACATATACTCACAGCGTTTTTGTCTGCCTCTCTCTCTCGCTCTCTTTCTCGCTCCTTCTCCCTCTCTCGCTCCTGCCGAGCGCTGAGCTCCGCCTCTCTTCTGGATTTTTCCACTGCCTCTTCCCTCTTCCTGGCCAGCTTGGAGGATGCGAGCGGTGTGAAGAACAGGTCCGTCCGAGCGCAGGAGTTGTAGCCGCGGTCCAAGTGTTTGATGAACCTGACGGAAACAAATGTGATGAACACGTTTTCATACTCATCGTTGATGCGGTACTACCCCACGTTTTGCACTGTGTGTTGGTTCAAGCTATTTCAAATGCAGCTTGAACAGGTAGGTGTGTACAACATCTCTCAAAATTGTTAATCCCATGTTTAATTGACCACGAATCCCAACCCATGTACCTTGCAGACTGGCTCGCATGGCTGGCAATGTTCACGACCGTGGGTTCTGGCGAGGGGCTCCTCGGTGGAGCAGGGGGGCTTTCTGCATCCTCAAGCTCATCCAATGGCTCCTCTTTAATGTGAACATGTGACCCACCCACAGGTGCGCCAGGCCTCAGTGGGTGGGAAGGGAAGGACGGGTGAAGGCTTGGAATGGGGCCCATGCTGTGAGTAGCTTGTGTGACCGAGGGAACGGGGTGCGATACAGAGCTGGGTGGGTGGGCGGAGTGGCTGCCTCGTGGGAGATTCTGCAGCTGAGGGAGGCTTGGGGGCTGCGCGGGAAGGGACTGGATGGGCAGGGGCTGCGGCATGAGCTGGAGTGGGGGCGGGGGCGCGCCGGGAGCATGCTGGTTGGGTAAAGCATTGAGGGGCTTAAGCGCCGGCGGAGGGGGCAGGTTGGAGGGCATCTGGGGGAAAGCTGCCGCCGACAGGTGTGGTAACTGTTTCTGTGACGGAGGAATGGGCGTGGTGGGCGGAGGCTTGATTTGCGGGCCGGAGGAAGGGGGAGGCTGAGGCAACAGGCAATCCCTGGGGAAGTGGGAGGGTCGCTGGGAGACCTGAGGTGGGGGGCCGTGCTGCGGAGCCTGGCCAGAGAGAGCGCCTACAGGGGGCGGAGCCTGAAATGGTGGCTGCAGGGAGAAGCCCTGACCCAAAGTTGGAGGAAGGGATGGGGGGACCGCGAGGGGATGGGGGGGCAGAGGGGGGGGCTGCGGTCGGCCCATCGAGCCGGCCGGCTGAGCTGAGGTCGGCTGGGGAGCCTCGGGGGGGGGCTGGGTGGGACTCGGTGTGGCGTCGGCGGAGGGGGCGTTTTGGGGAGGCTGGGGGGCGACCAGGGTGCCCTGAGAGGGAGGAGCCTGTGGAGGAGCCTGCGGAGGAATCTGTGGATCAGATGACGGAGCGGAGGGTGGGGCGACGGGTGCTGACTGGAGACCGTTGGGCTGAGCAGAGGAATCTGAGTCGCTCTCGTTGCCCTGGTGGGGGCTGGGGATGCTGGGAGAGGAGCTGCGGTTGTCTTGATCAATGTCTTTGGTGTCACTGCTGCCGTCATCGTTTGCGCTGCGGCTGTCGGAACTTTCCTCCTCCACCTCCCCCTCCGACCGAGACCCCTGCGGCTCCTGGAAGCACAACAAGACAAAAAAATATATACAGTATATATTTCTAGATCGTATTCAGGCGTTAAGATAAGATTAACCTTTATTAGTCCTACACAGGGAAAATTAACAATTTAGTATACTTATATAATATAAGTATTTGGGCTGAACAATAGTTATAATATTGATAGCGTGATGAGAGCAGATATCACCTGGGAGTTGGGTTATTGTAATATAATGATATAGTTATATATAGTTAAATGTTTTCTTTAAGGCTGAATTACAGAAGAGTAATGCAACTTTCTGAACTGCAGACTGCTCTAGCTTTTCCAATCGAACCAATATTGACATTAATAATGATAGTTTGTCAAAAAGCTCTTGTGTGTAAATAGCTTGTATTATGGAAGCTTAGACTACATTAATAGTCATCCCCAAAGTCAATCTATGAAATTATTGATATTTAAGTTTTCCTCACAAAAATACTGCGATATTTGATTTTGTCAATATTGCCCATCAATAAAAATAAAAAAAAGTACGCAAAAGCTGTTATCATTATACTAATATGAATTATATTCAGAACACCACAACCACCACCAGACATGAACTCAAAACATGGGGTTTTTGTTTATTTATTTGTTCTAAATGCATCTTTTGACAAAAAAAAAAAAAGTTTTGTTGGATTCGGAGAATACTGGCGTTTTAAGCTGCGGAAAAGAAAAAAAAACTCCTCGGCAATATCTAAGTAGACTTTGGGGAAATGCCCCCCGAAAATGTTTGTCTACAGTGATTGGTCGTACGGTTAAAAAAAAAATATCAATAAGCACAAAAAAAAAATCACTGGCTGGAGTTTGTTCTTTGTGTATTTGTCACAGTGGTATGTAGTGTGTGTAAAATGCAGAGCCGGCTGTTTCTGTCTCACCTGTGTCTTGGGTTTTTTGGGTATAATTTTCTCGGGCTCGTCAGCATCCTGAGCAGCAGTCTCCCTTGTACGTTTTGTTGTCTTTGGTAATGGCACCTCCTCTTTAATCTTCTGTTGGAAGGAACACTTTTTTTTTTTAAATAATGTATCCAAATGACATAGGATTATGAATGTATTTATAAATGTAGATAAAAAACACTCAAATCCCTCTGCAGACCCTTTGGACGACTAGTGACAAATGGAGACCACCACAGGAAGCCATAGAAACTACAGCAACATTGCCAAATGTGATGCTCCTCCTCAAGGCCTCATCACAGAGGGTTTTGCAACGCCGGTCGTTTGGAAGCAGAACCTTGCTCCATGCTTGCACAAACTAAATCAAAATCAGTTCAGTAATTTAAGTGTAGTAGTTTATGGGAATTGAGCGGGTTACAGGTGTGAAGTTGAGGGGCATTTTCTCCTAAACAGAGGATCTGCTATATCATATTCCATTTGTAAGAAATGATGAATTATTGCTCTTTTATTTGCGAATATCGCAAGTGAAAAATAGAGCTAATACAATAAATCAATAAGCACCTCTCACTTGAATGGCCTACGTCGCTGTTCAAATGAGGTTTTAAGTAAAACACACACACAAAAAAAAAAGTATTTCCTGTATACATGATAGAGTAACGGCTGTGTTAAAAATAGGTACCTTGCTCGACCTCTTTGTGGAGTCGTTCTTACTGTCCGTGGAAGAGGTTCGAGAAGCATTGGAACTGGCACCACTCGGAGAGGGCTGGCTGCTGGAGTGCTGCTCCTCGTTGGTGGGAGAACCCGTCAGCCTCTTGTGGCCACTTCTTAGAGAAGACAGCTGAGGAAAAAAGAATAAATGTTTTAGATTTTCTCTTATAAAAAATAAGGATAATAAAAACATGTTAACATTCTGAAGCCGTCGCAGTAAAAAGTAATTTAGAGTGCCAACAACCATCTTCATCCTGTAATTACTTGAATGTTATTTGAATGCATTGCATAAGTGTCCTTCCTTATAAAGAGATTGACATTTTAAGAGGATAACAGATTTCGACTGCAAGGATTCTCTCCGCCTGTTTTAATTTGAAAGACTAAAAGGCTAAAAGACTTTCCATCATCAAAAGCAGATGCATCTAATCCGCTTCATCTGCTAATGAAGCCTTAATAATCAGTATTCTGAGCTCAAATTGACGTCCAGATAGATGAGGAAAGCAACACAGGCAATAGCCTGAAATGGAAAGCAAAAGGTCAATGATAACTAAACAATGATTATTGTTTATGGGGTTTGTTTAGTTTTTTTTAAATTTCAAAATCACTCCTGTAACTTTCTACAGCAAAAAAATGAAATACAAAAATATATTTCATTTTATCATTTGCGGTGATGACGGTAATGAGCTCAACCCCGTGGTGACATCACATGACTGTGGTATTGTGGTAATCGTCACAGCCCTTGTTGCACGTGTCGCCCCCAAGAGTTGTATTTAAGAAATAGATTGTATAGTCTGTTTTTTTTTTACTGTGCAACAATGGTAAAATTACTATTATTACTTTTTTTTTTTTTTAACTGTTTAACTGATCGTATTAATCAGTCAAAATTCATATTGTCGGTTAAACAATTAATTATTAAAATCCCTATTTCTGAATAATGACTGCTGTCTGTTAATGACTTTTGTCACAGGCAGCCCCTTCTGGGCCTGATGATAAAAGACCTGACCACCCTGTCGGGTATTTTGTGCTAATGACCGGCGATTTGCACATTATCCCTTACTTATTTAATCAATCTTTGCGTTTTTGTTCAAGTTCATCTGGACGGCAAGAGGTTTAACCGTAAAGATTTGAGGCTTGATCAAGCACAGATCTCTACAAATGTGCTGATATTGAACTCTGGCTTCACTTCATAGACGCCCTCAAACTCACAGTTGCTCTGCTCCTTCGCGTCCTCATTCCATGTTTGCCACTGTGCCCTTCGTCTTCTTCTTTAACAGGTTTAAACATGAACGGAGGATCTGCATGTTTCTGAGTGGCTGGGAGGCGGCCATGCCTGTTGTAGTGTGTATGACAGGTCGTGCACAGTAAAGTCTTGTCCCTGCCGCCCGAGTGCCAGTCCTTAGAAGCTGCAGAAGGTGGAAACAAAAAAAAGCCGTTGGATACAAATACCCTTGGTCTCACTTTTCTTTTCAGGGCTTAAATCAAATTTTTTTTTTTTTTTAAGAACAGATGGCCAAATATTAAAATTAAATTCATAGAATTAATATAGTACTCCATAAAATCCTGAACTTCTTACTGGTTGTGCCGCAGTGGCTGCAGGTGTGACTCTTCAGATCCTGCTCACTGTCTTCACTGTCGAGATCGTCCTCGCTGGCCGAGCTCAGGTCCACTGGGAGGGAAGGATTAGGGAGAACAGGATCTCAGACAACCAGGTGTCTCTTCCAACACATTATCCTACAGATATGACTGGAAAAAAAAAAAAAAAAAAAAAGAATGAACCCCGTAAGACTCAAGCTGCTGGAAGTAGTGCTCCACTTACTCGCGTGGGACTGTGACGGCGTGCTGACGGGAGTGGCGGCAGAGCGGGTCTTAGCCTTGCGAGAGGACGGCTGCCGGCGGTGCTGTCTGTACGCTCTCGTCCCTGAAGCCTCGGGGGTTTTTTTCCAGTGGTAGTAGAACGTGATCAGCTCACCCTGAGGATAGCGACGCAAACGCTTATAGACAGCATGTATGAACGTATGTATATGTATGTGACAAATAATCTCTTGAACTTGAACTTGAACTAATGGGCTTGAATTTTGAAAAAAAACAAAAAAAAAACAAAAAACACAAAAAAATTAACTAGGAAATAGAGCTTGGTATTGTTTTAAAATGTTGGATACAGATACCTTTCAATTCAATACCGTTTCCCCAACAATACTTTCAGTATTTGCGGCATGAAAATCGCTGAGTTAAAGGTCATATACTTTAAAATTCAAACATTCAAAAAAATAATTCTTTGCAAAAAAATGAATGATACATTCACTCTTATTGTACAAACCTTGAATTTTTATAAAGGTTATGAAATTATCAACAGAATATTGCAACACTGTATTGTATTGTTATTATTCCATAAAGATAAAAGATATCAATTCAGATACCCAGCCCAATAGAGAAAATGTCTTGAAATAAAATATTAACAAAAAAGAAAAAGTTGATTACAGTTTTTTTGCTTGGTAGCAGCTCTTTCCGAATCCGGAAGAAATTCTTGCCGTACTGCCTCAGACCTTTGATGAAACGTTTCTGTCGATTGAGCAGAAAAAAAAACAAAAAAAAAAAACAACAACATTTGTATTGATATAGGGAGATATAAAGTACGATGACACATGTAATGATGCAATCAACAAGCCACAAAGATCTCTCAACCTTAATCCCATGTCACTTTCTGAAGCCGACTCACCACATCATCCTCTGCCCAGCACTTTTCAATGAGCTTTGGTACGGGTTTCTTGACCAGACGCTGGAGAGCTTTGGCTGCATCATAATGGCTTGCATGTAACTAGAATTAAAGAACAAGAAAAACACACACACACACACACGTTTAGACATCTCAACTTCTAAACAGGAAATCACATAATTCCTCCGACCTACAAAATGTGATTCATTCCCCAGACTCTGGAGTGTTCTTTACCATGTTCAGTGCATTGAGTGTGGTGTCATCACGGGAGGCTGCCAAACATCCATCCTCAGTCGATCCACCGTCACACATCCCTGCAAATGCCGCCATGCTCCTTAAGACAGACACAAAAAAAAAAAAAAAAACAACAACCCCACAATGTGGTTCGTTTTCTTTTTGGTTTTTTTTTTAATGGTGGAGAGCGCAGCACTTGAAGGGGAGCTATGATGCAAAACTCACTTTTTCAGTGCTTGTGCACATACATTTGGGTCTCTGATGGGCCTACTAACACACAAACTGTGAAAAAAAAGACAACCCAGTCAGTTTTTTTGTGAGCTGTCTGTTTCAGAAAACATGCGGTGAAACACGGCATTCAGATTTGTGTCTCAGTCCTACGTCACATTGAGACACAGTAGAATTAGAACAGCCCCTCGCCTCAGTAACTCAACAAATATTTTAAAAGAAAGAGGAGTTACTGTAATACCATCGGTCCGTGTAAAAACTGCAGACGATGGAAATCTAAGTCTTCAAAAAAATACTCCTCCTGTGTTTCTTGCTTAAAAACAAGCAAATAAAAGTATGCTATAGAACCGTAGGCAACTGTAGGCTGCGGCGTGTGATCTGTTGTGCTTTTCTCCAAACAAAAATAATAAAAAGTGATTTTATTGTAGATGTATTTATTTATTTTCCGATGTTTACACAAAACAATAAAAAATCCCTGTGTGCAAGAGTCCTGGTGCAGTGTCTCCCACAAGCTTAGAGCACGGCAACAAAAGTCGGATCTGACTTTTAAATCAGGTCTTGTAGATCCAATATGAGTGAAAACTGGATTGCTTATTTCTCGCCTTAAATTTGTTCAGAATGAGATTTTGGTGGACTGATGAGGTGAAATCAGTGAAGGTTACAGAGTAAATTCAACGGAACCTGGAAGCCATGCTCAAACCCCATTGGCTCACAGAACTCGGGGGCTCAGCAGGGTGGCTCCTCCCACAAAAAAAACAGCCCGTTTTGGAACAGGACGGTTTAGAAGCATGTTGGAATGGCTAGAATGCATCATCTGAGTGGTATTTTTAGCAACAAACTTCAAAAACATGTTTTGTGGACTTCAGACACCTATATTAACTTGTGTTTGACTTTAACTTCCTTTGCTGTACTCCTGTGCATGGCAGCATGGAAGGTAAACCAAGAAAGAATGTTGTTTTTGTCCAATTCTGTGATATCTTAAAGGTTGTTGGGTTGGATGCGTTTAAGAAAAGACCTCAATAACATTGACTGAATGTTCCGGCTGAGTGCAGTTTCGAACCTGGCAGCTCTGAGGTACATAAGCAGATCACAGTCATTGACGCCGGGCGTCCATACGAGCTCCTCACTCTCCGTCTGAGGATGCAAACTGGGCACCGGGCGTGGCTGCAGCTCTGGAAGCTTCGCCTGCGACGAAATCAAAGGAGTGAACAGATGAGGAGGATTGACATCATTCTGCTAATGAGGTTTCAAGACACCTTACGATTTTAATTGGAGACATTTGCAGAGAATAGTCAAGTAGTATGGGTCTATTTAAAAAAAAAAAAAGATTTTCCTCAAATAAAATTCAATTGATATTATTATGAAGACTTCAACTAGAGAATGATGCACATTGTTATAGATTGATTCATTCAAATTGTGTTGTTTCCTTTCCTTTGAAAAAATAATAGGGATGGGTGAAAATTACAAAGGCTAAAACAAGTCATAGATGATATATGACAGTGAATTAGGACATTGACATATCGTAATACACTAATTATAATTGAACTGCGGATAAGATAAGACATTTGTCAGCACACGACGTCTGAAATATTTAAGCCTGTTTTATTTGAAAAATGTAAGGTTTGGCTTAATTTATACATAATGGTAAAGTTAAATGCATAGATCTTTGGATTTGGAATATTTTACACAGACTTTGAATTTATAAGCAGCTATTGTTATATGTATGCATATGATGTAATGAATGCTGTGGGTGGTATTGTGCTAGTGTATTTTTTTTTCTTTATTACTCATAGAGGGTAGAGGTAGAGGCATCTTCCCTCTAGATTAATCACATTTCTCTCATACATACTTAATGTTGGGAAATTTCAAATTTGGTTTCAAAGTGTTCATCTTTGGCAAGAAACCTCAAACCACTGAAATGAATCAGATTTAGAGAGAGACTGACCAGTGGCGCAGACAGTCTTTAAGATAACGAGTTAGTAAAGAATAATGCAAAAGCCTCACAATCAGATGAAGTCAGTGAAAAACCCAATCAGACTGTGTCAGGAGAAGGATTTCAGGGCTTTTGTAAACATATCCTCTGTAGGAATGGGCTGGTTACAGGCAAGCAAATCCAAAGACTCATGCAGAAATACAAAATGGTTTTATGCAATAACAATCTTGACCCGACGGTTTTTAGTCATACATCGTACTCAAGAATTTATTAATAACATTTATTAATAATATTGCTAAACCATTGAGATTGATTCACTTTATTATCAGACAATATCTCAGATTTTAACATGATTTGGGGGCTTTACCTGATGACTTGGTCCCACTCTGATCTCCCCTTGGGTGCTGTTCAAGCTCCTGATAATAAACAACAGAACGTGCAGTGATTCCGTTTCATGTCATATAACAAATAATAGTTTGTTAAAACGACCAAAAATCATGTCCACGATGAATGTTAACCTCTTGGATTTCACAAATGCTTTCCAGCATTCCGTCATTCTTATGGACATTTAAAGAAAAAAAAAAAAAACACACACACCAGTGATCTAATCGTATGTAATCTTGCCTTCAATGGGTCAACGGGTGATTTGGGGAATTAATCCCATCAACAATTACGTTTAGTTATTAGATAAAAACATAAGGTACAAGTGGGAATACTGTACTTGTGCAAAAACAACCCAATCCGCCCCTAAACCGCTGCATTTTAGACACAGAAATTGTTCAAAATATGGTTATATGGCTATACCAGTGTGCAGTATACAGTGTGGAGTTATTACGGAACATTTTTACACCGACGTTGCTCCATTTTCGAGCACGATGCGCGCTGCGGATCCAGCCAAATAAGTAGTTGGTGAAAGTGGAGCATCGATACTGTCACTGTCACTACGCACGACGGTGTTGACAGCCGCCGACGCAAACCCCAACGACAAAACGTCAAATCCCGAGGACGATTTGACAACATCCGCGGCTTTAGGATCCAAGACGAGCGTGCGGCGCATGTCGTGCACAATCGTTATTTGTTCAAATAAACAGTTGGGAACGGGGGAATCCTGCGTTTTTCGTTTTCAGCCTTTAACGGGTTAGCCCGAGCCTGTGAATGTCGCTGGGCTAACGAGAGGCGGCTAGCGGCGCGGCTAGTGGCAGTGAACTGGTATTTGGCTAACGCGTTAGCATGTTAGCATGTTTACCGCGATAGCGGATAACTTCGTCCCTATTGACACGCTGCGTAATAAACACGCGTAGTTCAGCAGACACGGTCATCAGCCTCGTTGACGCTGCGCCCGGAGCGCAACGCCAACTTCGAAGTGTTCCAAGTTACCTTCGCGGGCTGAACAGGTCGTCCATGTCGGGAGGGTGTCGGGATGCGGCTTGTTGACACGCCGAGCAGCAGCGGACGCGGCGGCGGCGGCGGCAGCGGCGGCGGCAGCAGCAGCAGCAGCAGCAGAGACAAACCGCCTCCCTACACGGCGGCTCAAAATGGAGGGCGGCGGAGGGAGGCGTTCCGCCCGAGCCTCGGCGAGCTGAGCGCTGACCCCCGGGCAGCGGCGGCCGCAGCGGGTCCCCGGGCAGCGGTCAGTCTCCCCCCCCGCCCCCCGCCGGGTCCGAAAACACCGGAGCGCGTCGTATCGATCAGTGCGTCTCTGACCCGCGATCACCTGTACAAACATTGATTTGATTTAAGGATGATCTTAACAAGTTTTGATATCGATCGGTGCGTGTTTTATTTAGAGGAAATACTTAAGTGTGGGAAAACCAATTCTTAGTGATCTTTGATAATAAAAAAAAAAGTATTGCGTTATAGGCCTGATACACACAATCTAATCACTGAAGACCGTCTCGCGCACGCGCACGCTCTGCAGGGGGCTGGATAATGGTCCCACCACCATCACTTTTTATTCGTCAATTACTCCCCCAATTAGTTTACTTTGATTCATTCGTTGTTTTGTTTAATCAGCAAATTGTTGATGAATTCATCCATCGATTTGCATATTTCTTAAGTGATTCACTGATTGTTTACCGCTTTGTCAATTTGTTTACCGATCAACTGATTATTGAGCAGCGTGGAAGTTTGAAATGAGTTTTGGAATAAAAATCCTATGGAATGGGGCACTTATGCCCATTGACGGTTCTTGATATGAAAGACATTGGGAATCACTGATTTCGATGGTAAGCGTATTTACGACACAGTCGGGGTTTTACTACGCACGTCAACACGGCATCTCCATCCGCGCCCCAGTACCTGTCTCGTTGCCGTACAGAAAGCTGCTGCTGACCACCTCAAACAATAATGCACAGGAACACAAAATGGGACAAATCACACACAATCTGTCGCTAACATTTATTTAGAGTTACAATCATGAATTTAACCTTGTTCAAAGTTTAACTTAATATGTACGCTAGAAGCTTGTTGTTCTCAACATTATTTCATGGGAATCGTTTTACAGTATATTCTTGCATTCTTTAAGCTTCCATCTCTATCCAGTGTGATGTTTGTCAATTTCACTAATTTGTCAAAGGGTTTCTGAAGTTTTTTCCAGCAAAGCGAGCCTTGTCTCCCAACTCCTCTTCAATTCTATAGAAAGAAAACATTGTTAGTTGCAATGTAAAACATTAAACTTGAGTATAATAACCATACAATTGTTAAAAAATGAGCAAAACTGGTGCAACAGTATTTGATAAGTCTAAACATTTATCAACTAACAGAACACCCACTAGATCACAATAAAAAACATTCAAATTAGAATAATCTAATAAGACGTTTAGGAATCTTGCAATGTGTAAAAGCCGCCCAGATGAGGCACGTCCCAGTTTTAAAATGCGGGGACATTGTAGAGCTATCTCACTCTTAAGAGCAATGAGGTATGTTGTCAATTGGGCTGGAGAGGCTTTCCAAGTAAATACACTTTGATCTCAGTAATCTAACCCCTTCCTCTGCAGTAATATCCACCTCATCACACTACAGCCCTATATAATATAATTTAACACAATATGACATCATAAGGATACCGTGTACCATAAGAATTTCCCACCTAAATTCTCAAGTTGGGGTTAGGGTTGGGGTTATTATTATTATTATTAGTAGTAGTAGATAATACTAGATAAATAATAGTAGATATTTGATATTGTAGTACAAGATAAATAAAACTTAATTGAGGCAAAGTGACAATCTGAGGCTTACCTAAGAATTTGGTTGTACTTGGCCAACCGCTCAGAGCGACAGGGTGCACCAGTCTTGATCTATAGGAATCAAAAGTCAGTATGACTATGTCTATATTCTGCATGCATTCTATTTCCTTTTCAGAAATTTCACAAAAAATATACTCAAGATGGTTCACATCGAATGATTGAATTCACCTGTCCAGTGCATAAGCCAACCACCAAATCAGCAATGAAGGTGTCCTCTGTCTCTCCCGACCGATGGCTGACCATCACCCCCCAGCCGCTGGACTGGGCCATTTTACATCTACAAAAACCCACAATCAGATTTTTTAAATTCTAAAACACCGGACATATAATATTTCAAGAATTAGATAATCCTGAAGTGATTTATTCATGTACATGAAGGTGTTCACTTCAAGATAGTGACTCACGCTTCGATAGACTCGGTCACAGTGCCGATCTGATTGACTTTCAGCAGGAGGCAGTTGCAGGCCTTCTCATCCACAGCCTTCTCAATGCGTTTGGGATTGGTCACTGTGAGGTCATCACCAACCACCTGGATCTCAGTGCTTCCTGTAAAGTTGGTCCAGGCCTCCCAGTCGTCCTGGTCAAATGGGTCCTCGATGGACACCACTGTGGATCAGGTACTACGTGTATGTTTAAAACGCAGGGGCTTGGAACAGGAGCAGAAATGACCATTTCATATGCTGGGATTTTGAGGTCTTTAATTTTAGACCCACACAGTGTTAGTTGTTCAGACAGTCACTAGTTAAAATAAATTAGGCGACACCTGCAGCTTCCCAGCCTGGAAAATATTGTGTCCAATCTCAATGTTTAAACTACAAAAAGTCTTCAGTTTTCAGTTACACTATAGTTCAAATATTTAGCTCACAAACAACTCTGAACATGGCACTGAATCTGGAGTTAGAAATCCCATTTTAACATTTTTCTTCCACAATTACATTAGGATGCGACTGACTCGCCACCCGAAGCTCTGCCTCCCCCGGTTCCGGGTGACCTTAGAAGACGTCACTCAGTGAAACTGAGACCTACGTTCTCCACCCGTTATGCGCGGGAAAAAAGAGAGGGATCTGATACTAGAGCAATTTTTGGTGCTGCCCTTGGTTTGACCGTTTCGTGTCGGTCGCCAAACTCTTGTACATGAAATAAGGGGTAGAAAAGTCATGTCAGTAAGTTACCTGGATAATCCTTGACAAAGCTCTTGTAGAGGTCAGCCAATTCATCGGGCGTGATGTAACGGTCTGGGTCGTCCGGGGACTTAAAGTCCAGATCATACTTTCCATCCTTGAAAAATTCGGAGGCGGCCACATCCATCCCGATGACGACCTCATCCGTGTATCCTGCTTTGCTGATGGCTTCCTTAATCAGCTCAAGAGCTTCAGGGCAAAAAAATAAACAACACCACAAATTGGGAATGGTAAAAAGAGGGGTAAAAACCCAAATATTTTGTTGTTGTGAATGAAGGTACGTTCAAATTAAATCTCTGGTATTTTTCCAGCTAAACCTCATTTTCAAGATCATTGGTAATCAACGTGGGAGATCTGCATCAGAATATCTTAAATTGATCCAGTATTGAGAGAATAGCTTCAGCCGACTGTCACACATCAAAATATGGTGTAGGTTAAAACAAAACAAAACTGAGTTTTCCTTTTTAACTTTTCTTTATTGTTGGAACTGAGTGCTTTACATTTGTGCTGAATGTCGGATTACAGCAACTAATTGTGTATTACACTTGAAATTGAGGAGTGACGATTTTATTTGGCAATACGGCAGAAAGAGTTTAAAAATGTAGAGAAAACCTCCAAAATCACCAGTAATTCCTTACCTTCCTGATTTTCCAGGATGTTTGGAGCAAAGCCGCCTTCATCGCCCACATTGGTGGCGTCCTGGCCATACTTTTTCTTGATGACGTTTTTGAGGTTGTGATAGACCTCGGCTCCGATGCGCATGGCCTCCCTGAAGGTGCTTGCACCGACAGGAAGGATCATGAACTCCTGCATGGCAAGTTTGTTCCCTGCATGTGATCCCCCATTGATCACATTAAAGGCCTGGGACGGAAAGAGGAAAACAAGAACCATAAGTACGAGACAAGCACATTGGAAATGACTATTTAAAAGAAATGCAGAAATACATTTTATCTGTTTAGTGTTATGTACTGTGTGTTATACTCTCACCGGCACAGGCAAGATGACCTCTGGGTTTTCTGCAAGGTCAGCGATGTGACGGTACAGGGGAACTCCTTTCTCTGCTGCACCAGCTTTGCACACAGCAAGAGACACCCCCAGGATCGCGTTTGCACCAAATTTGGCTGTTATGAAGAAAGTTTAAAAAAGTAAATACACGGCTAAATTTACAAGTCTTTCAATTACATATAGTCATCAGGATACTATGGGAGAAATTATTGATTTCAGCACCAGAAGTTCAAAATTTCAAACTCTTTGCTTGGGAAAAAGTGAAATGTGATCCAATATCCAAACTAGCACAGCCACTCTTTGCAACTGAGAGACAACAGCCTTTTGGGTGAAGTGTGTTTGAGTGACTAATTTATCTATATACAATAATTACTCCACAGTGAAACTGAGTGGTCCCCACATTCACTCTCCATGGTAGTTAGTAGTGAGAATTGTCTTTGTTTAGCATGGTTACCATAGTTTTCATGGTGTTCTTGATGCAAAAAGTTCAAGTAATAACCAGACATCTACTTTCCATTTGGATAAAAATTTGAGGGGTAATAAAGATGTGAAATTGGCTACAAGTGGGCTTTAAAGGACATTATAATAACTTATTTAATAATCAATAAGGCTGTTCTATCCAATATGTGTGATACTGGTTATATTTGTTACTCTTGTATAGTTCAAGAAATGATTAATCCACAAAGAAAGAGATATATATATCCGTGCAAAGAAAACAACATAATAACTGCAATTATTCTCCAGCATAGAAAGACACATATGTATGTATGTATGATCCTCTTAACTTACATTTGTTGTCCGTTCCATCCATTTCAATCATAATCCTGTCAATGGCCTGTTGTTCAATCACAGATACATCCTGACAAGAAGAGTGGAATGTTGGTTATTTTGGTGGCAACCAGCTGAAGATAAACCGTCAATCAACGTCAAAGAAAATCTAGTGCAAACTATTAAGAGCCGCGAGGACGTAACGTCAAGAATTATTAACTTACTTTTCCGACAAGGGCAGGTGCAAGTGCTGAATTGATATTTTCCACAGCTTTTGATACTCCTGTGGGGGGAAAAAAGTGAGCACGTTCACTTCATAAAACAAAAAAATAGGTAAGCTGGAGAAACAAATGAAGGTGCACATTTTTGAAAATCATGCAAAATGTAAAACAGGCAATAATGTGGTGATTTCTGAGATAACTGTAATAGAGCTGCCCAGGGTCACCACAAACGCAAGCAATTCAATTTCTTGACCAGGCATAAAAACATAAAGCACTGCATTCACATGTGAATGTATTATTATTTCATATCAATCGCCAATGTTAATTCCAGTTAATATCACACTGCACATCCTGTTAATTGT
This sequence comes from Zeus faber, assembly GCF_960531495.2. Classification (NCBI taxonomy): domain Eukaryota; kingdom Metazoa; phylum Chordata; class Actinopteri; order Zeiformes; family Zeidae; genus Zeus; species Zeus faber. The sequence goes on from NC_137192.1 coordinate 14,427,946, forward strand.
CACACATTTTAAATCACATTTTGATTATGATTGATTAACAAATTCTGATATGTCCTCGAAGAAAACGTAATTCCTGTTATCAAGCAGGGCAAACAATATGAACTCACTAACTTACTCATGACACTTTTAGATCTGGCGAAGAGGAAGAGGGGGCGAGTGAAGCATAATAATGGCAAAGAAGAGGAAATAAAAACGGCTTCCCTTCAAAAACATGGTAACAATTCAATTTGACAAAGCGGTGGTGATGTGGCTCGATCAATAATAACGATGGACATCAAACATTAAACAAATTCTCTCGTTATCTTAAAAATAAAATAACTGATGTACAAACCTTTCCCAAGGTAACGTGACGGGTCTTTATCCCTAAGCTCCAAGGCTTCATAAATACCAGTAGAAGCACCACTTGGTACAGCTGCCCGAAACAGGCCTAGAAAAGGAAGCATTATTTCCATCAAATTTGTCCAATGACAAAAACCATAATGACAGTGATGATAATGTTAATAAGTGATAAAGATAAAAGTACCTATTATTTATAAAAAATATATGTGGACATTATAAAATGATAAAGACACTATATATGGCAGATTGTGTTATTTAAATCATAAAGGGACGTCAATGTACAGTATGTGTCAATGCAGTAATAAGATACAGTGTTTGACCAGTGACAGAATACCACATTGCATAATTCCTGCAAAGTTATTACTTTACCTTTTTCAGTGTGAAGGTCCACCTCCACAGTTGGGTTTCCGCGGGAATCAAAGATCTCCCGGGCAAGGATTTTAAGAATGGACATGGTGTAGGACCTTAAAATTAGAGACGGAAGACAAATGACCTTGACACTATGATCAAAAGAGACCGTCAACAAAGCAAAGCAAAGCCAAACAAAGCAAAGCGTGGATGCATCCGATTTAGGCCATGATTCCCATGTAATCTTGAATCTCTGATAGTGTAAATGGTGGCGGGTCTACCTCTTAATACTTGTTTCTTGTTTTGGTTTAGTCAGTGGAGGATCCTGATAGAGCCGTGCCGCGTCTGGGCTGTAAGCGTAACAGCGTTGTATTACCTAGCAACCTAATTGGATCAGGCCTCTTCCTCATCTGATTAATCCCACGCAGGTTGGATGCAGCAGTTTGTAGTACGCAGCACTGTTACATTAAAGGTCACTCTCTCTAGTGAGAGGAAGCCAACTGGATGTCGTTTGTTTGACGGTACAGTGGTACCTCGACTTACGACTGCATCTACTTATGACTAATCCAAGATACAAGTAGAGATAGTCGCGAAAATTTGTATTGACTTGCGACCGTCTGCTCTGAGACACTACCGTGGAAATTTGTAGTTTGTGGCTTATCGATATTTTTTTCATATTTACTGTGTTTGTGCTGTGTATTTTGTTTATTTTCACCCTTGATGATTTCATAATTCATATGGGGAAAAATTGCTCCGACATACGACTGTTTTAACATACGACTGTTCTTACAGAACCAATTAGTTGTAAGTTGAGGTACCACTGTACAAGAAACAGTATTCAAAGCCAAGACATTTCCATACACATACACACGTATATATATATATATATATATATATATATATATATATATATATATATATATATATATATACATACATACATACATACATACATACATACATATATATATATATATATATATATATATATATAGTTGAATCAAAGTGACTTTGAGGGACCAAAAAAATTGTAGAACGTTCAAACAACTTTCAAAAAGGTGCCTCCTCTTTTTGTCAAACTGACGCTCGAGCACAAACAAGATCAGCGATCAAAATAAAAGGTTTTAAGATGGAACAAATCCATAACAGTAGGACCGTGTACCGCACATGGGATTTCATACAACTCAACAATTTGTAGTCGGGTTTTTCATGAAGTTGTTATTATCAAATTTTACTTATGAACTGCTGCAGTTTTCAAATGGTTTTATTCTCTGTGGTTTATTATAAATGGGGGGTTTTCCCCCCATAAGGAATAAACTAAACCAGACTTGACAGCAGACACGTGGGTAGTATTTGGGCCTACACACGTTGTCTTCAACCACTGTTGAAGCCAATATTGTAATTAAGTGCCTTTTTCAATCATCTCTACTTCAGTGTTTTTTGCTTCAGAGACTTTTACTCCGCCAACACTTCGCTTCATTTTGTTTCACGATATTCGCACTTTCAATGAAGTAAAAAAAAAAAAAAAAGGGCTGGGCGCAGGTGTCATGGCGAGCGAAGTGTCACAACTGACGGAAAAGCTAAAGTAAATAACCGAATAATATTTTTATAATTCTATGATAACTGATAATATTAGATCATTTGCTGTGGCGATGTATTAAACATCAGTGCGTCTTGTGAGGAGCAGCCATGGACCTGCAGCGTGCGATCCATTTTTAAAAGCAAAGATGATAAAAGCACGCGTACAAGGAGGGGGGGGGTGCAGGGACTAACCTGATGGAGCAGAAAACGCGGCGGGCTCGGGGGTCAGGGTGGGACGCTCGACGGCAACGCTTGACCCGCGTTCGGCTTTGGCGCTGGGTGCGAGGGCTAGCGTCGAATTACGGCCACGTCACTGTGACGTCACTGACACTGACTCCGGAAGTGGTTTGATCGGCGTGAACGTTTCGGCGCTATCAGAAACAAGAGGATATTCGATGCATAAATAAAACGTGTAAGCGCTAATCCCACGAAACCAGCACACCTCGACATTTGATAGTCAGGTTTGAGTTATTGCCGGAAAAAAAATAGATGCTCAGCTCTGTGGGGTGGGGGGGTAGTTGTGACGTAACAAATAGGCGACGTTGCTCCCGGAGGGCGGGGCTATTTACACGCGTTTCAATCATAGGCAGCCTCTATAGCCTATATTTCCGAAAGTTTTCCACACACTCACAACACAATACACACCCGGGGGCAAGTGTGTCTGTATAAGAGCCTCCAAGATGGCACAGTTCCGTCATCGCATCTGTCTTTTTGCGGCTTTTTTTTTGGCGTCTCACTTGCCGACATCGTTTCCGTTTCCGCCACCAGCACCGGGCGAGCGCTCCGCCAGGATTTTCCGCGCCTGCGCACTGAGATGTGGGTCCCCGGACCCGCTTGGGAGTGCGCGCCGGGCTGCAAGGCCTGAGTTGATGGGGCGAGTCCCGACACGCACGCCCGTGGGTGTGTCCCGGAGGCAACCTCTTCTTTTTCCGGGGAAAACGTTTTAACGTTTTACACAATAATGCCTTTTTCTGTAGCACGGCGTCTTCTTTCGCTCCCAAAATATGATTATGGTTCGGATGTTTTCCATACATATTTAGAGGCTTTAACAAGGCGTCATCCTCTAATATATTTGGTCAATGTTATAATCGGTTGTGGCCAAAATGTGTTGTCGGCCTTCTTGTTTTCGGTCAGCTTCCATAACATAGTTGAGATGTACGTGATTCCTGAAAACCATCCCAAAACACAGATATGTGTGATATGCTTTGAATGTGCAGAAAGCTTGGAACGCGAGCAGAAATCTTTCTGAAACACATAAGATAAGATAATGATACTTTGTTAATCCCCAAAGGGAAATTCCAGTGTTGCAGCAGCAATGACGTACATGGCAAGAGGGGTTTATGAATTAATTAAAATGAATGAATGTATCGTTGACGTGAATAGGTGCCACATGCACAGGTCACTTCCCCAAACAAAAGGGGAAGAAGAGTAAATCATGCCTGTACAGTATGTGCTGACTCAGCAGGGATACTATCAAATAACAATGTATCTACAGGAGAATAAATATTTAAAAGCAATACAGAATGCCTGAGAGCCTTACTGCATCATATTCCATTATATTTTGAATTCTCACCCAGTGCCTTTTGTTTTCCTTTACATAAATAAAGACATTTCCGCCATAAATTTATGCGGAAAAGGCACTTGGTGCATAAAAACTCACAAAAATGCAGGAAATTAAGTGTTTGACGCTCAAAATTCCCTGGGGGAGAACCCCCAGACCCACACCTAATGTACCCCTCCCCCCATGTTCAAACGGAACCCAGGGCCACTACACGCACACACACAAAGTTGTGGACTATTACCTCAAGAGAATAGTGGATGTGGGTTGGATGTGGAGTGGATGGATTAAATTGAATGGGTATATCAATGCGTTACATTAACGCACATTCCTCATTCTTCTGGACTATTATCCATGAACATTGCACATACTGTTACACTTTAGATTGAACATTTGCACATTCCTGCACAAACTGTACAGCTTTATTTAAAAAAAACAGCCCTATTTTACATTTTATTATATATTTTACTCATTGTTTTACATTTATGTTTCATGTAGCACCGAACACCAAGACAAATTCCTTGTACGTGTATGTGTACTTGGCAATAAAGACGATTCTGATTCTGATTCAAATGCATTATCAAAAAGCATGTTCTATGCTTTTTTTATTGAAAGAATTAAAGACTATATACTAATAATCTTTTTCTTGCTATATTGTCTAATTCTAAGTGACCGGAGTTCATTTGAAGTTCTTCAGTTAGAACAGTTAGAATTCTCATTTGGGTCCATATTTTAGTCCTGTGCCTCTGTTAACGGAAAAGAGTTGCCTCCAGACCGTTTTTGTTCACTTGCTATGCTTGCGTTAAGCAAGAGGGAGAACGGCCTCAGATTGGTCTTTGCCTGGGGCCTCCAAAATCACGAAGACCACACCGCTGCATATGTGAAACCTCCACCCTTCTTTTACTCCCTTCCTTTCTCCATTTTTGTACATTTACTACATTTCAGCTATTTCTCTATGCAATTTAATGGAGGTGATCCTCCAAAAATGTCTATATATAGACAGATAAAGCAGGGATGGATATAGGATAGGTAATTCATAGTCAAACAATAGAGAGGCATCATTTTCAAATACTTTTCCTAATTAATGAAATCATATAACCCCCCCCCCCCCCCCTTTCCAAACCCGCCTATGAGGTTTCTCAGGGTTCTGATTATTTCCAATCGACATTTCGGGCCTGTTTGTGTTGACGTAGTATGACCTTTAACCTGTAGGTGGCAGTCACACCAGCGTCCTGTTGCACCCAGCCAACCCGGAAGTAATGGAAACCCGGGCTGCAGCTTTCGAAATACACGCGCTAAGGGAGCGTTGTAGCGCAGCTTTTGGGGAAACACTTTAACGCAAAGCGAAGCGAACTTAATTTCTCGATAGCGTTATGGCCGGAGTTCCCCTAGACGCATGGCGCCCGCCCACAGTATCTCTGGAGACAACGTAAGCTTCGCCGAGATAAACCAATGCAGTCGGCTCCGCAAGTCGCTAACAACGCAATGAACTGAGGCAACTCAGCGTTTCTTTACCGTTGAAACTGGGCCAGGGTGTCTGCAGGTTCTTAAAATGTCTTTTGTTTTTTAATTAACAATTATTATTATTTATTTTTTTTAAATGTCACTCTCTTATATTTGAATCCGTGACATCGTCACTTGAACATAACGATTTTATCTGTTTTTAGTTTAACTATGCAGATTTGTTTTGCTATGAAGTTCGGTGGGGAAAAAAAGTAAAGGTTGTAAAATAAATGGTTGGATTTATTCTCGTTCCTAAGGCAATACCCACCTGCAACATTTCACTCCCGCCGATCTGTACTTCTCTGAAGAAATTATAATAATAATAATAATAATAATAATAATAATAAAATAACAATAACACACTAGTACAGGGCCTGTAATATGTCAAAACACAATGCTCGCCCAGTACATAGTAAGAATCATGAGAAATGTGATATTTTCTTCCACAAAGAGATTACGTGCAAAAATCTGTCTTGAATTTGGTTAGATGTTTTCTTAAAATGTCAGTGTAACTGGTTAGTAAGTGGCTTTCAATCCACAGAGTTTCATTTATGTTAATATTTACAGCATGGGAACAATTGTACTGGAACTTTATTGGAACCATGCTCCCAAGACCTGCAAGAATTTTGCTGAGTTGGCCAGAAGAGGCTACTACAACAATATTAAGTTCCACAGAATAATCAAAGACTTCATGGTGCAAGGTGGAGATCCTACAGGAACTGGTAAGTTCACCCAGAATTTGGTTGCTTAACATATCTGATGTAGATGTGTCATGGTATAGAAACGTGTCACAATATTTTAACATTTCTCAGTTATTTTACTGAGTATTGTGATGTGAAAATTATTAATAATAAAGGAATTTGTCATACAGTAATTTTTTTTGCATACCACAAAAAAAAGTTCTCTTATTTATTTCGGCTGTATACACTTTGGTCTCACGCAGACTTTCAAATGTTATTTTTTTTTTTTACTAGTTTAAAGTGACTACATATGGAAGATTATTATGGCACTCAAAAAGAAATATAAAATACCCCCGTGTATGTAATAAACTCGTAATTCCAAGTTTAATGTTGTAATTCCGAGTTTAAAGTCGAAATTTCAAGAATAAAGTCAGTGCTTACACCGGGACAGGTCCAGGGATGTGCCCGGAGTGGGGGGAGTCCCCACCTTCCCCGCCCAGCTCCAAGCCACAACAGCAGAGGTGGAGACCCTGCTCTTGGATGCGCCTGGACAGGGGAGAGAGCCCCTGTCCGGTACGGTGCGCACCTGGGCTTCATATGACCTAGGTCCCCGCACTCAAAACAATTCCAGGTCCTGCTCTGGGGAGCTGAGCAGCATGAGCACCTCTCTCCGTTAAGACTGCACACGTCTCAGTTCCTCATGTTTGCACCCGAGCGGGATGGTCTTAAAGGGGCTGACAATTTTAGAAATGAATGTGGGAACCCCTGATATCGCCACCCTGGTGGAGGGCAGTGCCGTCGGCAACACCTAAACACACAGGCTGTCCAACGAGAGGCTGCTCTCCACCAGTCAGGCCACGTAGCACTCCTGATGAACACCACCGCCACCCCACTCGTGCGGGAGGTGAAGGACAGGTTCTGGGGGCCGACCTCCCGGGCGACGGCCTCCAGAAACTGCTCCACGCTCATGCCTGGGTCCTTTGGCACCTTTGGCCTGGGTCCTTTGGCACCTTTGGAGAGACGGAGGCGTCGGGCTGAACGTCAAGATGGTCAAACCCGTCATGGCTGTATTCTCACAATGTAGTTTGACTTTAATCTCTGAAATTGCGACCTTATTCTCAAAATTGAATTTTGACTTTAGCCTTTGACCTCTTTCTCGAAGCACAGGGAAATTTTTTTTTTCTTTTTGCATGGCCCTAATACTCTTCTCAATGCGTACTCTTTTCATCTGAGCGGCTCCCCTGTGTTGTATCATTTCAAATCACTAGAGGGTGCTCTGGTCTAATTTCAATGATCAAAACAGAGAGCCCTTCATCCTGTAAAACATGTCTACAATAATTAGAGAATAAAATATGAAACAATTAAATAAACACTCTGGAATCCAAATTTAAAACAAAAAAGTTAAAGGTTTCCTTCAACAGTGATATCTAAAAATTGAATTCAATATAAACCATTAAATTCTTGAAAATAAGCAATGATTACAAGAGTTTGTGAATGGCGAAGAACAAAAAAAATAAGATTATTTTAATTTACTAATAATAAAATAAAGCAGACATGTTTTCAAGCTGCGTTAAACCTTTGCTGCTTCTTGTCCTACAGGGTGTTTCCTCTCAATTTACTACTCTTTTGGGTGTTTTTTCTTGCAGGTCGTGGTGGCGCGTCTATATTTGGTAAACAGTTTGAAGATGAACTGCATCCTGAGCTGAAATTTACAGGTAATCACAGTAAAGCACGTTGTAAATGTGGCATTTCTCTGGAGCAATTTACAAATTTGTCAGAGGGAGCAGAGAACTTTTTGGCTTCTTATTGCTTTGGTATACAGTTATAATCATTTATTCATCAACGTTTTTACATCATAGGTTACGGAATAATTTGTGTCTTAGGATGTTGTGCCTTCCAAATCATTGCAAATGAATATTTAAAAGGGTTATATGGTGAGACAAACAGCCTGAAGAGGAGGGAGCCTATGTCACTAACCCCTGGGCCACACCAGAAGCGACACGTTGTCGGGAATGCGCTTCGGATACACTGCCATGTTAATCAATATGGAAGGTCACACCAAGCAGAAGCATCAGTGGCACGAAAGCGCGACTCAGGTTTTATTTGCGTTATTTCTGTCAGGCTCCTGACCGGGCAGCTCAGATAGTCTCAGGGGTCCTGGTGCCCGTCAAGCTCCGAACGCTAATCTCATGAACTAATCCAACTATGTTCATAAATAAACACTCGAAATTCGAAAGAAACGACAAGCAAAGGGTTCAAAACTAAAGCAAAGATTCACTTTAACCCATTAAAGGTTGATACATTCCGCAACTTGCATTTTGTATTTTTACAATTTGTAATTGTTTCAGTCATAGAAAGTCAGGAGAGCGCTGCTTTCGTTAGCACGTCGTAGTCCGAATGGAGACGGACCCGTTGTGAATTGACGAATTGACAAAATGACACTTGACACTTTCTCTAAGGTGACATGTTGCTTCTGGTTTGGCCAAGACGCAACGCTCTTGGTGCACACTCCAAGGTACAGTAGATGTGACACCCACCCAAACACCCCCGAGTGACCTGTGCTAGACTGGCACAGACCAAATTTCAGTACATAGCTGGAATATTGAGACAGTCACGCCTTTTCAAAAGTTGAAGAGTCGAACTGTAGCCTTCAATAAAAAAATTATTAATGTCCTTATTGGGAACGGGGAGCCCTTTTTATCCATCAATGAAGTTCAAAATGATATTTTTAACACACCGCATGCACCCGTTCAACTTATCCTTCTCGATTTATTCAAATGTGCTAGTATCATTTAGGACCCAGTGCTATGAAGTACTATCGACTCTATACCTTACCTGCAATCATGTCAAATCGGTGTATATTTTTTTCTGTGAAATCCTTTAGAGGGAAAGGGTTGACACTGAAATAGGAATATTTTATTTGAGACCTACATTCATAATAGAAGCTGAAAGTATCCTGTGGAGCTAAAATAAAGTGTTGGTCTGCCCAGTCTGTAAATTTCGACAGGCGTTATTTTAAATTAACCCCTATTAACACACCCCCACCCAAAAATGTGTTTTCTTATGGTTAACTCCTCTAGTACGCATAACTTTAACCATGACTTTATGGATTTTTATTTTATTTTATTTTTTTATCTGCAGAATTTTTTTTCTAGTTCTGTTAGAGCACCGGTTTGCTGTTTTCGTCTTCCGCCACTGAGAAGGGAGAGGATCCACAGTACTTACTTTCGGGAAAAACACACAAACAACTTATTTAATATGGAATATTTGTAACCGTTTAATATACAGTGCTGCTTGAAAGTTTGTGAACCCCCCCAGACATGGTCACTGTCTTTGTGAAAAACATTTAAATAATCTTATTAAACATACATCCAAATCCCAATTTGTAAAGCACATCTTGCAAAAAACAATGGACACACACACACACAAAAGTAGATATATTTTCATTATTTCATTCAACAAAGGTGGTTTATTTCACAAAAACTGAAAATTTAACATGGGCAAAAGTATGTGAACCCTTTTATTAGTAGCTTGTGGCTCCTCCTTTCGCAGCCATTACTTCAACCAAACATCTTCTGTAACCACTAACCAGTCTCTCGCATCTGCTTATGGGGATTTTTGCCCACTCCTCCTTGCAGAACCCAGCCAGTTGAGAGAGGTTGGAGGGACATCTGGTATGCACCAACTTCTTCAGGTCTTGCCACAACATTTCGGTTGGATTAAGGTCCGGACTTTGACCAGGCCAATCCAGAGTACGAATCCTCTTTCTCTAAAGCCATTCCTTTGTAGTTTTGCTGGAATGCTTTGGGTCATTGTCTTGTTGCATAATCCATTTTCGTCCCAGCTTCAACTCCCTGACTGATGGCAGGAGATTCTGGTCAAGAGTTTGTTGATACGCCTGAGAATACAAGGTTCCTTGGATAATATGGAGTCGTCCAGGTCCAGAAGCAGAAAAGCAGCCCCAGACCTTCACATTTCCACCCCCATGCTTCACTGTTGGGAGGAGGTTCTTTTCTTCATATGCAGTGTTGGCTTTTCTCCAAACACGGGGGTTTTGATTGTGACCAAATAATTCCATTTTGGACTCGTCTGTCCAGAGAATGGACTTCCAGAAGACCTCTGGTTTGTCCAAGTGCTCTCCGGCAAAGTTGAAACGGGCAGCTTTGTTCTCTTTTGAGAGCAGAGGCTTGCTTCTAGCAACCCTCCCATGAATGTCATGGCTATGAAATTTTCGTCTAATTGTAGACGCATGCATATTTGTCCCAGATGCTACCAGAGAGGTCTGCAACTCTCTAGAGGTGATGTGTGGGTTGGCCTTTACCTGATTTATTATTCTTCTAGTGCTTCTGGGTGATAGTTTTGATGGGCGTCCACTTCTAGGCAGAGTTGCTGTCATGGTGAAGGCCCTCCATTTGTAAATTATTTGTCTTACAGTGGATGGATGGAGCTGGAATCTTTTGGAGATGGTCTTATAGCCCTCCCCAGACTGATGGGCTGTCACTACCCTCTTCTTCATGTCCTCGGATATCTCCTTTCCTCTTGGCATTGTTGATTTGTATGGGACCACAGTGGTTTGGTTGGTTTCCTCTCTCTTTTAATTAGTGCAGGCCAAATCCTTTCCCAAGGATGTCTCATCTCATTGGTCTGCTTAAATGATTCATTTAGCACCCAAATGTGTTTGACCTTAGTCTGTTACTTGCTTGACTTAACCAATGCAGCTGGGGGTTCACTTACTTTTGCACATACACTAATTCCGTGTTTCATGTCGTTTTTGGGCTACTGAAACAAATCCCACTAAACAAGTACAGTGGTGCAAAAAAGTATTCAGTCAGCCACCAATTGTGTAAGTTCTCCCACTTAAAAAGATGAGAGAAGCCTGTAATTTTCATCATAGGTACACTTTGAGAGACAGAATGGTGGGAAAGAATCCAGGAAATCACATTGTAAGATTTTTAATTAATTAATTGGTAAATTCCTCGGTAAAATAAGTATTTGGTCACCTACAAACAAGCAAGATTTCGGGCTTTCACAGACCTGTAACTTTTTCTTTAAGAGGCTCCTCTGTCCTCCACTCCTTACCTGTATTAATGGCACCTGTTTGAACTCGTTGTCAGTATAAAAGACACCTGTCCACAACCTCAAACAGTCACACTCCAAACTCCACTATGGCCAAGACCAAAGAGCTGTCAAAGGACACCAGAAACAAAATTGTAGACCTGCACCAGGCTGGGAAGACTGAATCTGCAATAGGTAAGCAGCTTGTTGTGAAGAAATCAACTGTGGGAGCAATTATTAGAAAATGGAAGACATACAAGACCACTGATAATCTCCCTCGATCTGGGGCTTCACGCAAGATCTCACCCCGTGGGGTCAAAATGATCACAAGAACGGTGAGCAAACATCCCAGAACCACACGGGGGGACCTAGTGAATGACCTGCAGAGAGCTGGGACCAAAGTAACAAAGGCTACCATCAGTAACACACTACGCCGCCAGGGACTCAAATCCTGCAGTGCCAGACGTGTCCCCCTGCTTAAGCCAGTACATGTCCCGTCTGAAGTTTGCTAGAGAGCATTTGGATGATCCAGAAGAGGATTTGGAGAATGTCATATGGTCAGATGAAACCAAAATAGGTAAAAACTCAACTTGTCGTGTTTGGAAGAGAAAGAAAGCTGAGTTGCATCCAAAGAACACCATACATACTGTGAAGCATGAGGGTGGAAACATCATGCTTTGGGGCTGTTTTTCTGCAAAGGGACCAGGACGACTGATCCGTGTAAAGGAAAGAATGAATGGGGCCATGTATCGTGAGATTTTGAGTGAAAACCTCCTTCCATCAGCAAGGGCATTGAAGATCAAACGTGGCTGGGTCTTTCAGCATGACAATGATCCCAAACACACCGCCCGGGCAACGAAGGAGTGGCTTTGTAAGAAGCATTTCAAGGTCCTGGAGTGGCCTAGCCAGTCTCCAGATCTCAACCCCATAGAAAATCTTTGGAGGGAGTTGAAAGTCCCTTTGTTTGTCATTGCAAACAAAGGGTATATAACAAAGTATTGAGATGAACTTTTGTTATTGACCAAATACTTATTTTCCACCATAATTTGGAAATAAATTCTTTAAAAATCAGACAATGTGATTTTCTGGATTTTTTTTTTCTCATTTTGTCTCTCATAGTCGAAGTGAACCTATAATGAAAATAACAGGCCTCTCTCATCTTTTTAAGTGGGAGAACTTGCACAATTGGTGGCTGACTAAATACTTTTTTGCCCCACTGTACATGCAATTGATAAACATATATCTGACATTTCATACATAAAAATTGGTGATGATAAAATAAGGAAATCATGGTATAACAACAGAAACATCTAAACTGCTCAAGGGGTTCACATACTTTCAAGCAGCAACGTAGATCTTGAGGGGATATTTAAGCATTATGTGAACCACACTTGTGAAAGTGACTCTTTATGTGAAATTTGTGCTTTGTAAAATGTAAATAGAAAATCTGGTGAAATATGCCCGGAGTAAGTTCACACTTTCACTATTAACACTTGATAGTGACCGTTAAAATGATCAAATGTATTTATTTTTTCTGTCTCTCCAGGTGCAGGCATTTTGGCGATGGCCAATGCAGGACCAGACACTAATGGAAGCCAATTCTTCCTAACTCTTGCGCCAACTACATGGTTGAATGGAAAGCACAGCATTTTTGGAAGAGTGAGCCAAGGAATGGGAGTAGTGAACCGTATTGGGATGGTGGAGACCAACACTCAAGATCGACCGGTCGACGATATCAAAATCCTGAGGGCAACTGTAGCCAATTAACTAAACCTTGACTTTTTTTTAATGTTTTTTCCTTTCCACTGTTTTCCTCAATGTCCTTATTAAAGTACGGAGGCTCATATTAGGGACAATATTGATCCATAAACAAAGAAATTCTGCTCAGAAGTGTTGAACCTTTCTGCCTGGGAACCCGATCTCCAATCACATTCCTTTGTGGTTGCTGTTTGGCAAACACCCTCCACCGCAACAAGCTTCTTGTCATCTGTCATCTGTTAGTGAATGGTTGGTTGATGAAATGGTTCAAAATAACAAAAAGTTGTAAACAAGAGTTATTGGCCTGGACATTTTTGGTGACATCTTGTTTTCATCTCTTTTTCTTTTTTTGGCTTGTTTTCTTTACTGGCTGTGTTGCATGGCTCTGGAATATCTTACCTTTAAAAGGTTTTAGTTCTTATACCCCGATAAAAACTAATCTTGCATTTTGCCTCTAAAAAAAAGCCAATAGAAAGCTGTGAGTTAGCTTTGTAACAGTATTCCTCCAGTCAATTCCTCCACACAACCAAGTTATTTTGAAATAAATAAATTCAATGCAATGGTGTGATATTAATAAAATTAATTATAAAATATAATGTGCCGATTGTTAAACAGGATTTCTTACTCAAGCTACAAAAATTCAGCATAGCTGCTAAATACATTATTTCATCTGTAGCTTTCGGTTTCTAGACTTCAGTCTATTTTTTCCACATTTGTAGTCGCATGGGGTTTCACAGGGTGGGCGTTGGAGATATTATGGGTGTGGTAAATTATTTTTTTTAAATAAATTATTTTTAAAATAGTGAATTCAAGACCAGATAATGCTCAAATTACTCCTTTTCACCAACAGCATGATACAGGAAAGCACCCCGTCATCAGTCAGATCCATTCATTTCAAGAGGAAGGATGCTCAGCGAACGTCGTGAACGTAGCCATGGCAACGCAATGGTCAAGTTCAGTACAGCAAATAAAGTTTATGATTGTACAAAATGGTGCAGAATTATAATTAATTTTAATAATATATTCCCAAAAGAGTGGAAATTAATAATGCGCGTTGATAAACAGCAAAAGCAGACATTTTGACATGTATGACATGCTGAAGTTAGTAACATAACTTGTCTGTTTTATCAAGGTGTTGATGTGTAGTGTACCAGCATACATGTCATTGGCTTCAGCTGGGAAAAGGGTCTATGAACTGTGCTAGAGACCGAAATGGGTCATGGTCTGAGAGCTGATAATACAATGTGAAGATGTACTGTATCCGACATAACCAGACTGATACCTAATGAAGGCGTGCAGAGTTGAGACTCATCTGGTGGAGTAAACCTTAAGTCCGCCATTGGGGACATTCCCGAAGAACAAATAACTGTGTCCTTTACTTCCAATGAGAAAGACCATATTTGGAAAGGGCCGAATTGAAGAACTTGAGATGAGTTGGGGAGAGTAGATGCTGTGTCTCCCTCGCCACCTCATTCATGGCTGGTGAGGTAAATCTGCCCCTTTTTAATATGAAACAGTGACACTATTTCCTGAATGTATACCAACCAACACATAGTGACCTTTCATGCAAGCACGTTTCCTGTGCTATCCACCATCTGTTTATCGTTAGGCCATTGCACACTACGTCCCACACCCACACAAAGCATTTGTCTTACTGACAATGGATCCAAACAAGATGCCTTCAGAGAGCAAGAAATGTGGATCTGTTCCACAAATCAGGGTCTGATGGGGATCTTTGTCATCACTACTCTGTAGTTCACATCTCTTATTTGATTAATGTGTTGGATTATGAATTAATAGTGGAATATTGCATGCCGACCAGGCCTGGTGAGACCACTGATTACACAATGGCCATTAGTCCAAGTATTAACATGCACTGGCCTCCAGAATTTTTTACAGCATTGGCACAGGACTAGGGCTAGAGTCCAAATGAACTTGAGCTGTTCATTTGAGCATGCTGAACAACAAACCTTTTCCTTGGGACAAGACAGCACCCACCCCCACGTTACTGGCATCAGTGTCCACAATGAAGGGCTGCTGGGCATCAGGATAGGCCAGCACAGGGGCCTCAATCAGGGCGCCCCGTAGTTGGGTAAAGGCTGCATAGCAGGTGTCATCCCAGCAGAATGGGCCAGGCCCAGGAAACTTCGCAGCTCGCTGACAGTAGTCGACGTTGGCCAATCTTGGACTGCAACCACTTTTTCTGGATAGGTGGCAACCCCCTGCGCACTGAAAACATGCCCCAGGAAAGTTGTCTTTCTCTGGAACAGATGACACTTTTTCGGGTTAAGCCTCATCTCGGCCTGTTGAATGGCAGCGAAAACCTCCCGCAGGTTGGCCAAGGCATGCTCGAAGCTGTTGGCATGTACCAGCAGGTCGTCCAGGTTACACCACACAGCAATCACGGAGAACGGCTGCCAGCACCCTCTCCATCACCTTTTTGAACGTGGCTGGCGTGTTACGGAGCCTAAATGGCATGACTCTGAACTGCCATAGCCCTTGTCTGATGGTGAAAGCCGTCTTTGGCCGTGCCTACGCTGCCACCTCCACCTGCCAGTAGCCACTTCGCAAATCCAGGTAGCTGAACCAGCTTGAACCTGTGATGTAATCCAAGGCGTTGTCGATGCGGAGTAGTGGGTAGGAGTCCTTGGTGATTACAGCATTCAGACGCCTGTGGTCCTCGCAGAACCACCAGCTGTCACTTTTCTTTCTGACCAGAATGGCCAGTGCTGCCCACGGGCTATCTGAAGGCTTGATCACTCCTGCAGCAGCCATCTCCCAGATCTTTTCCTCTGCTACGCAATGCTCGGCCAGGGCCAGACGGTTGGGCTGCAGGCCGATGGGTGGGGATGAGCTAGTGTCAACGGCATGCTGGACCAACCCTGTCTGCATGCAGTCCTTGTCCTTGGCAGCGTAGAGGTCGACGTTGTCATTGAAGAGCTCCTTCAGCTTCCGACGCTGTTGGTGACCGAGTCCCTCAGGCTACGTTCCCAGAGCTCCGAGACTGCTGCGCAGGTCTCAATAGAGGGAAGGAAGGTAGGTAGCGTAGGGGACCACCCGGTTGCTGATGGCGACATAGAGTACCCCTTGATGGCTGGCGGCGATGTAGAGGGCCCCTTTGTGGCTGGTGATGACGTGAAGGGCCCCATGGTGGCTTGCAGGGGTTTAAAGCACCCTCTGGTGGCTGGTGCGGCTTGTCAGCAGCTGTCCACCGGTGGTCTTGCTGAGTCCTCCTCTTCTGGCCTGGGTGGAGCGCTACGGTGGTGAGCGTGGCCCGGGACAAGTCGACCTGGGCATCCCAGCAGGTTAGCAGGTCCAGACTAGGTCCTGGATGTGGGCTAACCAGAATTCATGCACCATCTCCTGGTCTCCAACGCAAATTTGCACTGGTTTCGGGTTCCTTCCTACTGACTTTTTCCCCCATCACCGTCTTCATCTGGACAGCATTAGGGGTCCAGGCTGAAGAGGGTACCCCCCTGGTGCCCCCCTGCAGGATCCTGGGACGGATGAGTGTGATGTTGCACCCAATGTCCACAAGGGCTTGGCAAACTTGGCCATCGAGTTCACAGTCCATGTAGAGGCCCCTGCTATGGCCAAGGTGGCCCACCAGAGTGCATTGGCCTTGGAGGGGAGTCAGGTTTGGGAGCGGGGTTACCCTCACTGGGCCGCTCCCCTGTCATATCCCGGCAGTGGGCCGGAATGTGGCTTGGGTGCGGACACCGGGCAGTCACGGGCTATGTGACCAGGCTCGTCACAGCGAAAATAGCGGTTGGTAGCCCATGGTGGTCTTTGCCGGGGTTGGGGCACTGGGGGTGGCACTCGGCAGATAGGCTCTCCGTCGTCCTGCTCCAGCTCTTTGCCCTCGCAGTCTGCTGCTCAGACACATGGTCGGTATGAGGGTGCCCATGGTGGGGTGGATAGGCCCACTCTGCCTTCTGTAGTGCCTCGTCTAGCAACTGGGGTGCAGTTCGGCTCAGCATATGCTGCCGTAGGCGCTTCGGTGATAGCGCCCGCAGGAAGGCATGCAGGGCAAGGTCCTCCTGGGCTGCTGTGCTGAACTGTGGGTAGCCATATTGAGCGTGGAGCCCGACATCTTCCGCGAGGGTGCCCAGGCTCTCTCCTTCCTGCAAATAGCAGCTAGCCAGCTCCTCCTTGCTTTCATTCGCAAACAGGCGCTGCCCAAAACGTCTCTCCAGCACTGACCTCTGCTGGTGCGAGGTCTAACAAAACCTGCAGCGCCTTTCCCTCCAGTGCCTGGCCAGGTGGACGACGGCCTCTTCATCTCCCCATCTGCTGTACCGTGCTGCAAGCTGTACCTGGATGAGATAGGGCTCCCATGGCGCCCCCAAATCCCATCTTTGTATCTTAGCAGGGGTTTGAGGCACAGCCATGTTTGATTGATGGGGCGGCGTTCATGTCCACCAAAGCTGGTCCGGTCGGTGGAAGTCATCCGGTGGCAGTGGGTGTTGACTGGCCCATCTGGATTCTGCTGTGTGTGACTGATGGATTTTCATAGGCAGCTGACAGCGTTGCAGTTTGCCCCCTGGCTACTGGGTGGCGACTGATCCTGGGTTGGCTTTCATCTTGCGCCAGAAACTCCCTCTTTCTCAGTCGCACTGGTGCCATCTAATTGGGCGGGATGACCTGTTGGCTGGTCCATCTCCCGTATAGCCTCTGCTATTTCACAGAGCTCTCGATTACTTAGTTCCATCCCACTTCTGACACCAATGTGGCAAGCTTTTGCGATGAAACAAATTATTTCATCAAGACAGGGTGTTCTTTTATAAGACACTGTCTGCGTCCCATACAGCACACAACCAGCAGGGGCAGCTTCTGTTTATCTTTACCGACAGACATCACACATCAGAACCCCTGAGGCTACAACCGGCTACGTCAGTCAACGTCACAGTCCTGTCCTAGTCAGCAAGACCAGTCTGGGTCCGGGTCATCCCCCAACACAAACAACACAGCCCAACACCAATAAAACAGCCAGAATGACTTAAAACACATAATAAAACACAACGGAGACCCATAACATCTCCAGACCCATTATCCTTTGCGTCAAACATAACAAAAGGCAAACAAACAAAAGTATTGTTACATGACAATTTTCCAATACAAAAATAGGCTAATAAAGGCTAATAAAATAAATAATAGCAATCACCAGGAACCTCCAAATTGCATATAATAACGATATTCAGCCCCACATTGAGGTTAGAGATGGTTATGTTTAGGTATAAGGTTAGAGATGGTTCATTTCAGGTATGAGGTTAGAGATGGTTAAGTTTAGGGGTAAGGTTAGGGTGACATCAATATCCAATACATTTTTCGCACTATTGGGGTTTTGGAATAATATACGGATAATGGGATGTCGGAATGATGGCTTATCCGTGTGCTTATCCGTTTAAGCCACCAGGATGATGATCCTGGTGGCTTAAACAGATAAGCACACCTATCATATAGGCAAAACGCCTGCAGCGACCCGGATTCAAATCTAGTTTGCGGTCATTTACTGTGTGTGTCTCTCTCCCTCTCTCTACCCCCTATTTCCTATCTCTCTCCACCACTCTTTACAATCCAAAAAAAAACTGCCCAAAAAGTTTTGAAAAGAAAGGGGTCAGCTGTACAAACATGTGTCAAGGCACAGAGATTGGAAGGTTGGAAATTCTAAGAGAATATATGAATGTAACTTTACACAAATTACCCTAATAATAACAATTTTACACAATGTAATTGTCATCGTGTGCCTAGTTTGTACATTACCCCGATACACTTTAGTACAATGTCAAGCATCATTTAATCATTTCAAATTGAATCTGCAAATTAGAAAATTTCCATCGCCAATTTGTTAACAATGTTACTGGCCTGCCAGAGTCCCCCTTTCTTTTATTTTAAAGACCATAGTAATTGGTATAAAAGCTGCAGAAGGAGAAGGACCAATAATATACTGGGCATGTGTTGTTGAACTTCAATAGGTTATACTGTGGCAGCAAAAGTTTCCTGTTGGATATACAGAAAAAATATATTTTGAAGCAAGAAGCAAGATTTTTTTCACACAACTAAAGAAATGGAATTGAAAGCTTTGAATATATCTTCTGATACTGCTTGACTTAGATTGTCATCAACTTGGCAAGAAGGTCTTTTTAAGTGTGAGTTTGAGGTTTCAAATCAAAATGTAGATATGCTATGCACAAAGAGGACTATGAAGAAGATATGTTCCATGACCTTTTATTTACTCTCACTTGCAGTATATAACCAATACTCATATGCTTTATACAACAAATATATACTTTTATTCATATGCTCACATACGGAATTATGGGACCATCGTTATATGTTTGCATCTTATCTTGCAGTCTATATGTAAGAGAGAAGACCTTCAGCCCATGAAAGGCACACTTCCTTTATCTCCACAAAACTTTTTAATTGCTAAAAGAGACCAGATGTGCATTACTTTCTCACTCCCTATTCTGCTTCTAATGGTTCTCTGTGAGGGCTACCAAAGTTCTAAGATGACGCCCAAATTCCTTTAAACACGGCTTTATGTTTAGCCTATATGCTTATGCTTTTATTTAAAGCTTTAAGAAGTCGTACTTTAAATTATTTATCTCTGCACTTATCCATCTCAGCCTAGCCCAGGGAAAATCTTCCACAATTTGGCAAGCCAGCCAGGAGGGTTGCACGTTAGATCCAGGCTGAGGTGCTTCTGTTCGACTGAAAGTACCCAACAACCGGCCTAATAGATGAAGGTGAGCAGCTACCTATTTAACTAAAAGTCTGCATTGGTGTTGGATGTTTTGTGTCGAACAGTGGTGCTTTACTCTGGAGAAGAGCGAACCATCTATAATTTGAAAGGCTGAAAATTGTTTTAAAACTAGGAAAATAATGACAAAATTATTATGGATGAGTAGAGAAATGTAATAAAGAGACAACAAAAGACAATACAAGGCAAAAAAAGGAGGAGCCCTCTGTGCCCTCTGCCTAAAGAGACAAAAAAAGGATAACAAGCTCGATGAGCCCAACAAAATATATATATAAGAAAAGACCAAAGAAGGCAAAAAGAGAGTAGGAGCCTATTTGTGCCCTCTCAGCTGCTTCTGTGTGTGTGTGTGTGTGTGTGTCCGCTTCTTTATGTTTGAGTGTGTGGGGAAGTGAAATTTGTGTCTAACAATAACACCATGTATTATGATAGAAAAACACAAAGAGAAGAGCTTCAAAATTTTTATTATGATTTTAAAATGGTTTCAAAAAAATGTAGCGATACGTAGCGATAAAAGGATTATGCTGTTTAAAAAAAAAAAAAAAAAAAAGACTAAGTAAGGCTAAAAGTAAAAGTGTCATCCAGAGCAGTAAATCAGCTAAATATACGAGCCGTAACTGTTAACATATTTTAATTTAATCAATAACAAAGAAGAGAGAATTGATTTAATAATTATTCTATAATAAATATATAATGGATGAATTAAGGACCAGAGAAACAGCATGGCAAGGTGTGCTTGCTCTGACGTAGCATTGAACCAAGGAAAAAAAAGGGAGAAGAGGAGGATGGATTGTGTTTGTGTGTGTGTGTGTGGGTGTGTGTCTGTGTGTGTGTGTATGTGTAGGTGCGGCTGAGTGAGAAGGTCTCTGTGTGTGTAGGACCTCCTGGGCAGAAGGGCTGCCGTGTCTGCTACTCTTCTCTGATCTGCGTGGGTCGAGAAAAACAGAACTTCACGTGTTCTTGACAGAAACATTGCACCCAACACGGAATCCAAATCCAAAATCGAATGACTGATTAAATCGGAGTAAGTTCAAAGTTGGAATTATTTTTCTTCTCTTTTTTTATTGTCAGTTTGATATGCCGTTAGTTTCAGGTTTTATGAGTACAAGGCAAACTGCATATTTTGCCATAGAGTATTGTTTTGTCACTGTGGTGTGGGGATGGTGTGGTTTGATCAGCCACACCTGACCTGGATCTAGATAATTTGGGACCCAGGATCAGAGTGGCTGCTGCCTGTTGGTTGGTCTAACGAGCAACAGGTAAAAACCCCATTCCCACACCCATTTAGGAGAGGAGCCTTGTCATGACATCTCCATCTGCTCCTGAGCTTATTCCAACTAGCCCACTCTCGACAATAAGCTGGTGTCTACAACCCCTCGTCTCTGTGCCGGAGGTCCCTGAAAACGCCACTGGGATGGCGCGTGGTAGGTGAAACTGCCACAGTTGCCCATGGTGGACTGTCCGACCTGAAGCAATATTCAGCAGGGGCCTACCATGCCCGAGCAGCACAAGGGCATAGGACGCAGAACCCACACTGACCCCAGAACTTAATGTTATTAGATTGTACCGTGTTTGGAGTCATCGTGCCATTCTCCAGATACACAAGTTGACACTTATCTGAGGAAGTAAGCATAAGACCGCGCACACGCGCGAGCATGTTTGTGTGTGTGTGTGTGTGTGTGTGTGTGTGTGAGAGAGAGCGAGAGAGAGAGAAATTTAACTCATCACCCACTCAGTGTAAATCAATCTTCCAAAGGCTAGGCTACCCCATCCTATCTGAATGGTGTTGGACTAGGTTAAAATTACATTCATATACCTATACGTTCCCATACCCTAGATAAATTAGCAATTATTTGGTTTCTCCACATTTCCCTCACTCTGGAACAGATTGATCTTTATTTCAATGCCTACATGCAGAATAGTTGTTCTGATCAGTTTGACAGTAAAAATTTCACAAATAAATGTATTGTTCAGTCATCCACCATAGTGATCTCTGTGGTCTACCAGGTAATTTGCTATTGCCCAGTTTATCAATCGGTTATTTATTTTTCTTAATATACCAAATAGTTTTTGACAGACCAAACATTTTGCCAATCTGATGTTTTAATCCTTAATATAATTGATGCAACTGTGCTGTACTCTTGACTCCTTATATCCATTACATTTATGCTGAGAGCTGTTGGAGAATTTCTCCTGCGTGGTCGGTGAGGTTAATCTGCCTGCTACATGGAAAAAAACCCTGGGAATATTAAAGATATTTATTGGCTCCTCAACTGTGCACAACACCATTTTTAATTGTGCATTCACTGTACTTGGAGCCCAAACACTTCATGTTCGCAGTGGAGGGGAGGAGCAGCAGGAGTCATTTAATTTCACAATACTTTGTTCGTTGTTGAGAAAATGTTCCAAGTTATTCAGCCTGATTTTGGCCAAACTGGATCTCTGTGCACACGGCCTTCACAGACCTTCTGCAATGCAGGAGTAGTCATGTCTCCCAGCAGGATATCAGGAGAATAGGAATTTCCTTTGGGCCTGTGTGAATCGCTGGGGTGCTTAATGTGTTTGTTCACAGACATTATCAAAAGATGAAAGGAGCGGCCTACCACTGTAACAGGCAGTGTCATAAATCACTCCAGGGTTCTCTGATAACAGTGTCCCTGAGTGATAACACAGTTATCATTAACTCAGCTTCTGAACATTGCTTCAAAACTAGATACATTTAGGAAAATGTCACATTTAAATAAGAACTAATCAAAATGATTCTGGTTCTATAGGGCACTCTATAATATCTGATATCTAATTTTAACAATGGAGCTCAATATAAGGTAAAAAGGCTAAATTCAATCAAGGTCTTTCCATTTATATGCTTGCATGCAAATCATCTCACAATAATTCCAATTGAGCCTATTAAATAATCAAATTTGCAAATCAGTTAAATACAAATAGCAATAGTATCAATAATTTATAAGGACCTTTGAAGGCTGGACATGTTATGGCCTCTTTGATCAATCATGTCAGTCCTTCAGGTCTTCCCAATCAGATGCATCACATCTACACTGGTCAAAAGTCAAACTGCAGCCCAGTGGATTCCTATTCAAATGCTCAAATCTGCGGAAATAAAACACTGAATAGACAGATTGTTAAATCCATCAATACACAATTCCAACATTAATGGATTAACATTTTCAAATTTAAACTTTATGTTTTTGACTGCCCAAATTAAAAGCCATTAAAACCGCCATTGTATTTTACATTTATTTTAGTGTTTTAATTTTTAGTACGCGAACGTACACATTCCATTACCTCTCTAGTGGGCAAAACAAAACAAAATATATCCCTCTTTGTTAACCTACTTGCTAAGTTTTATACTGTATATCCACAGCTACCTTATTCAATGTCAAATCGAGATAACTCCTAATACTTCTTACCAAAAAACTGGGAACACACAAACACTATTGTATATCAGACCAAAACTGACAATTTCACTGATGCAATATTACTATTTAATGTATAGTGTTTCATCTATACTATATACTTTTTTATCACATCCTTTAATTTAGAATTATCAATTTACTCATGCTCCATGCCATTATGCCAACCCGTTACTGCTGTAACTACTACCCCACCGTTGGATAATGTAGATAAAGGATTTTCTTATCTCAACAAGCAGATCCCTTTGACACAAGAACACAAAAAGAAAAAATAAATAACTCAAACTTTATAAACCAAAAACAAACGCATTTCTGCTGCTTTTATGCATCATATCTGCTCTCTGCAACATCACAAAAATATATTTTGTCAGCAATTTTTCACCAATTTATATTGGTCAATTTAGTTTTATCAATTTGGAATGCTTTGCGACAAACAGGCAAATAAATACACGCCAACTGGAGCTGTTTTGCCTCCTCCTGCCTCTTCTTCCTCATTCCCTGGCCCTGGGCCGGAACACACCTCCACAACTGGCACCTGAACAGGATGGAGCAGCCCAATGCAGAATCCCGGACGCCTTCCCCCCTGGAACAAATGGTGCTGGCCCTCGCCACAATGCAGGAGCAACAAGCCCTGCAGTTCCAGGAAATGGCGCTCACAGGGTCTGTGAGTGGGACCAGGAGGCGCTCTGGGAGAGCCAACAGGCCATCCAGGTCCTCCTCCAGCAGTGCACCAAACAGAGCAAGGATTGAAACCGGGCCCCCCCATCTCCCCGCTGCAGAAGATAATGGGGGAGGATGATCCTAAGGCATCCCTTACCAACTTTGAACTGATGGCCGAGGCAGCCGGATGGTTGGACTGCAAACAGGCGGGGCAGCTTGTTCCTCTCCTCTCGAGAGTAGCCCAGGTGGCGGCGCATGCCCTACCCCCAGAGCAGCGGACGAGCTATGCTGTCCTCCGCAGGGCGGTGATGGAACGGGTCAAGAGAAAACCTAAGGGCCACTGCCTGCACCTCCGGTCATTCCCCTACGACACCACAGGTCGGCCGTTCCTGCAAGCCCAGCAACTCCTGGACGCGGCTCAGTGGTGGCTATGAGCAGTCTTTGAGCGGTCCAGTTTGTGGACAATCTCCTGCCCAATCGTGGAGGTCAGCCAGGTTGAATACATATAAAATAAATACATGCCAACCGGCGCTGAACACATCTCATCCATATGTGCTCCAGAGTCATCCATTGGCCAGGCGGTCACATGCCCCAGACACCAATTCGATCACCCAGGATTCATGTGGCATGTATCACTGCAAAGAAAGTCACACAATGGGCCTTTGAACTCCTCTCTTTAACTATTTAAACCTTACTTAAAATAGTTAGAAAGTAAGTCCCATAGCTGGACTATCAGCACCAAAAAATAAATAAAAATACAATAAAAAAAAATCGAATAAAAATTTCAAAAATACACACATATGTGTTTTTTATATTAGTATATATATAAAAATGTAATCACTTGAGTGTCTTCAGAGTGTATTTATTATTTTCAATTTTCTATCATTTTGACACCAGAAGTTCCTCACCAACCCTCAATGCTTTGCTACATAGGGGTAAAGAGTAATCTATACTGCTCTCTTGCCCTCAGCGCTATGTGACAGAGGGGTCATGAGTAAATATTAAATAATTATGTATTCAATAATTTCAACTCCATTGTTGATTTATATAAAAAAAAATTAAAAATAAACCCACAAAATCTCTTGATCGATGCAAAATTGGCCACTTCATCCACAGTCTTTCAGACCGGGACAATATCTCACTAAGTCCTCACCTTAATATGTTTGGGATCTCGTGTTGCTTCTGCTGGATCTGCAGTTATGTCCAGACATCTCCTTCTTGGATATCTTATGGCCAGTGTCTGACAAATGTTGTGCACACAACCTGGGCACGAAGCAGTCCAGCAGAGCCAAGCAGAGAGTCTCATCATCGTCACCATATTGTTGGAAAATTTCTCCTGCATGGTCGATGAGGTTAATCTGCCCACTACTGGAAAACAAACTGAGAATATTAAAGATATTTATTCTGCAGAACAAAGAGAAGAAAATACATTGAACACTAGAACCGTGAAAGTGCAGAGAAAGCATACATTGAGCATTTACACAAATGGTCCTTTTACGAGCTAGAAAAACAGAGATAACGAATAAAACAGTTGTGAACCACTGGTCAGCTTGTCATTTACAGGACTATGCCCACTCAATCATATCCCCGGGTGATTCTCTCATACAACGGTTTAAAAGTCAAACTCCGGTCACAGGTATAGTCTTACCATACCATAAAACCAACCAAACCACAAGGCTTTGTCGAGCCCCCTGGGGGTTATCCTTATCTCCACATCAGGTTGAGTGAAGATAGAATGTGATCTGGTAAACCCTTATACTACATTAGGCATTGTTGGAAAAGAACAGTCTCTTCATATAAACTCTGAGAACTGATTAAAAAACAAGGCAATGTGTTTTAAAAGCTACGTAACATACAAAAGGCTATTGTCCTATATAAAATATGTAAAACATAATTTAAAGAATTGATCATGTGCATTTTTCTCTCACAGACCAGAAGAGAGGACTTTGAAATTGATGCATAAAAAGACCCCCAGACCCCCACTTGATTTGTGTCCCAAGCATGGGGCCACTGGCAGGGTGTCCATTATTTTTCCACATTGTACTGTAGGTGTTTTAATGAAGGGCCGACAACTGTGGACCCCGCGTATTGGTACCTGCAACTATATTTTTATTTTATTACTATAATATTTTGATTTCTTCAGCTAGCTTGTTGGTGTTGCCAAATGTTATTTTGATGTCTACTATACCTCAGGATCTTTTTTGGACTATTGTATTTTTTTAAAAGAAAAAATCATAATTTTAATATAGTGGGAAGATCGCTCAGGACATTATCCTGTCTACACCCTGATTGATCAAGTAGTATTACATCCAGGACTTAGACATTTGTTAGATACAGTCTGTGTAACCCAGACAACCCAGACTATCAACTATTAGTGAACATTTCATCTCTGTGGTGAACAGGCTAGAAGAATGAGTAAGAAGGAAGAATAGAAGGATCCCCTGGCCTACATGCAAGCCTTAGTCGCAAAAATTTGTATCGACTTGCGACCGACTGCTCCAAGATACGACCCTGGAAATTTGCAGGCGGCCAGTCAGCAGTCAGTCAGCGGGCGACCTACATCGTGTGTGCACGTAGTTCGTGGCTTATAGATTTTTTTTCATATTAACTGTGTTTATGCTGTGTATTTTGTTTATTTTCACCCTACATGATTTCATAATTTATATGGGAAAAATTGCTTCGACGTACGACTGTTTAAACATACGACCGTTCTTATAGAGCATATTAGTCGTAAGTCGAGGTACCACTGTATTGCTGTTATTTGTACTTGCAAATATAAGGATTTGCAAATACAATTATTTTGTAGGCTAAATTGGAATTCTTGTGTGATGAAATGCATGCCACTATATAGATATGGAGACCTTGACTACATTTAGATACATTGTATTGGGTTCCCGCATTTCAATTCTGTGAAATATTAGAGAGTGCCCTTTAGAACCAGAAACATCTACATTAAATTCTTATTCAAATTTGATTCTTCAAAATCTTCTGTATTATCTCACTGGAAACACTGTTGTTAGAGATCCGGGCAGGGATTATCTAAATTCTTTAGGAGACTCCATATTACTGAGGTAAACCTTTGCTCTTCATTCTTCTCCATCAATGGTTGCGACCCTGAAGTGCTTTGATCTTATCTGACCCTATCCATCTAAAAGACACTACTCCTGCAAGGCTGAAAAAGGTCTGCAAAGACATTGTCTACAGAAATCCAGGTTGGCTAACAGCCGATCAAATAACTTGGGACATTTTATGAACAATGAACAATGCCTTGATTGGAAATCCAAGGTGACCTAACAATTTGTCAGGACTGACTAAACACCTGTAATAGTCCAGCACTGTTGTGAATAATCTTGTCTGCTGTCTGTTTCAGAACTAGTACTGATCATAGAACTAGCACAGGAGAACAGTGGTGGTGATGTTGGCATCATGGTGATGTTGGAAATTTCCACTGCACACCAATCAGGAACCAAAAGGTGGATGAATAAAAAACAGCAACTTAGTCTAGCTTAGTTAGTCTATTTTATTTTAGATGATTGTAAGCATTGAGAGATACAACAGCTTTGAACAAGTCTCTGCGCTGATCTCTGATGGACAGAAGAAACAAATGTCTATATAGGAGCTGAGTCTACGTTTATTCAATGATCTGCCTCACAAACACAGGAAGGGGGCAATCAAGAAGTGCATATGAGGCACAATAGATGAACAGAGGAAAACAGCAAAACAGGACTTACTTAAATTATAAAACAGGCATTATATGGCCTTATAGCAATATTGGAACAATTTTCCTTACATTTCCCCGCTTTGAGACTTAGAGTTTCACACATAGACACATTGCCAAAAACCCAATGTGGCTAGATAAGATTGAAGGGAAGAAGGATGAGTAGAACAAAGTACATCATTATGTAAAAACAGCATGCTTCCAACAGTATATTTTGAACAAGGAACATTAGCACATTGAGAGTTCATGGACGACAATGCTCCAGCTCATCGAGGTCGCATCATTAGGGAATGGCTGCTGGAGACTGGGGTACCTAAAATGTAGTGGCCTGCACTTTCTCCAGACCTGAATCCCATAGAAAACCTATGAGATCAGCTGAGTCGCCGTGTAGAGGCTCGTAACTCTGTACCCCAGAACTTCAATGACCTGAGGGCCGCCCCTCAAGAAGAGTGGGGTGCAATGCCTCAGCAGACAATAAGTCGACTTGTGAACAGCATGAGACGCCGTTGTCAAGCTGTAACTGATGCTCAAGGGCACATGACAAGTTATTGAGACATTGACATATTTTGTTGTGGTATACCCACCACTGTTGTTGGCTTTTGTTTCAATAAATTGTTTGAGATGAGGAAGAGATGAGGATCACCATTGCATGCTTCAACTTAAATGCCCTACTTTCATGATATTCAAGATTCAAGTTTCAAGAGGTTTATTCGTCACATACTTTCATACATATATGCAGTAAAATGTAATGCAACGCACCTGGTGATAACACACAATATGTCCAAGGAAAAATTTATTTCTAATAAACCAACTAACTGACTCCTAAAATGTAATACAGTAAGTCGAATACTTATAGAATAAAATAAAAATATATAGAATAAAATTAAATACAATAAAATAAAATTTGATCGAATGGAATAGATAGAGGGAATATGCTTATGTATATGGAATAGGTAATTATGTATATACAGATATGTGCATTAAAGTGGCATGTGAATAAAGTGAGGTAGTGCTTGGGATAATACAGCACAGTATACAACGGTACGGCGAAGCAATCCAGCATCACAAACAACCCTGAACAGTGACACAGTATGCGGTACAGTATGCTACATATAGTACAGTAGGTAGTGGAGCCTATGTGTATGGCTCAGTGAGGACCCCTGGAGAGGTCAGTATTGACAGTTCTAATGGCTTGCGGGAAAAAACTCTGTCTCAGTCTCTCTGTTCTCGCTGTGTGACTGCGGAGGCGCTTGCCTGACCGCAGCAGCTGGAACAGTCCGTTGTTGGGGTGATGAGGATCCTTCATGATCCTGCGGGCTCTGCTACTACACCTCCTGGTGTATAACTCCTGCAAGGGGGGGAGGGTAGTTCCAGTGGTACGTTCAGCTGAACGCACCACCCTCTGCAGGGCACGCCTGTCCTGAGCAGTACAGCTCCCAAACCAGGCGGTGATGCTGCCTGTCGGGATGCTCTCCACTGCTCCAGAGTAGAAGGACTTGAGGATCCTCATCGAGACCCGGAATTTCCTCAGCTGCCTGAGGTGGTAAAGACGCTGCCTCGCCTTTCTCACCAGAGTGTCTGTTTGTAAAGTCCATGTTAAGTCCTCTGTGATGTGGACTCCCAGGTATTTGAAGCTGCTCACCCTGTCAACAGAAATCCCATTAACCACCAAGGGTACGTGCATCCTCGACTCTGATCCTCGCCTAAAGTCCACAATCAGCTCCTTCGTTTTGCTGACCTTCAGGTGGAGGCTGTTGTCCTGGCACCAGAGTGACAGGTCAGCCACCTCCTCGCGGTCGGCCTTCTCATCGCAGTCGGTGATCGGGCCCACGTCAACGGTGTCGTCAGCAAACTTGATGATGGTGTTGGAGCTGGACCTGGCCACACAGTCATGTGTGTACAGGGAGTACAGTAGGGGGCTGAGGACGCAACCCTGGGGGGATCCTGTATTCAGGGTGAGGACGCTTGACATGTGCTTCCCCACCCTGATCACCTGGGGGCGGGCTGTGAGGAAGTCCAGGATCCAGGCGCACAGCGGAGCATTCAGTCCGAGCTCCTTCAGCTTGACAGCCAGTCTGGAGGTGGCAGTGAGTTTTGGAGCTACCTTAGCAGATAATATCATTCCCACAGTGAAAGTTTGGATATTCCCAAACCAGAAACCGTGGGTTGATAAATCCATCCGCTTAGCTCTGAATGCTCGCACGGCCGCTTACAACGACGGTCTTGTATCCGGAAATATGGACAATTACAAAGCGGCGGCGTACAGAGAGACTGTGGAGCTACAGATGGAGCGGGGGGACACAAGACGCTTGTGGGAGGGGCTGCGGACGATCACAAACTACAAGAGCAGCTCCTCCCCAGCCACGAGTGTGGACGCCTCCCTGGCCAACCAACTGAACTCCTTTTATGCTCGGTTCGAGTCTGGC
Organism: Zeus faber; assembly: GCF_960531495.2. Lineage (NCBI taxonomy): Eukaryota > Metazoa > Chordata > Actinopteri > Zeiformes > Zeidae > Zeus > Zeus faber. The sequence goes on from NC_137192.1 coordinate 14,457,763, forward strand.
AACAACACCGCTAGCTCGCCGGCTAATTGGAGTTACACCACTGGGGATGAGCACGCACTCTCAGTGTCCGTGCACGAGGTCAGGAGGGCTCTGTGGTGGGTGAACACCAGGGAAGCTGCGGGCCCAGACAGAATATCTGGGCGAGTACTGAAGACCTGTGCTAACCAGGGAGCTCCGGTGTTCACTACAATAATTCAACATCTCCCTGGCTGAATCAGTGGTTCCGCCCTGCTTCAAGAGGTCCACTGTCCTTCCTGTCCCGAAGATCGCCTCTCTTGCCTGCCTGAATGACTACCGTCCGGTGGTCCTCGCCTCGGTGGTCATGAAGTGTTTCGAGAGGCTGATTAAGGATTACATCTGCGCCTTCCTCCCCCGCACCTTGGACGCGTTGCAGTTTGCGTACCAGCAGAACAGATCCACGGATGATGCGGTCTCCCAGGTACTGCACACCACGCTCGCGCATCTGGATGGCCAGAAGGGGGCCTGTGTGAGAATGCTGTTCATCGATTACAGTTCAGCTTTCAACACCATAGTCCCCACCAGACTGGCTGTCAAGCTGAAGGAGCTCGGACTGAATGCTCCGCTGTGCGCCCGGAGATTTGCCACTTTGCATAGAACTAATTGCTGATGATATCTCCATGGCTGAGAGGTCCTCCTCCAACTGAGCAGCTGTCCCCGGGTCTATAGAAGGGACAGCTGACGCTGTCAGGGCGGAGGGGCTTACAGGTGAGTCAAGTGAGGTGTACAATGACTGGTAAAAAGTTTGAAAACATGAGTAAATTTTTGGGCTGTCCATGCTTTTTGAGGCCTGCTAATCATTGATCGCAGGAATAGTTTGATTGGCAATTATTTTCAGTAGCTGATAAGCAAGTATCTGTCCAGCCTTCCCCCATGTTCATACCACCTGTGACGCGATTTAGAGATGAGGTACACAGCCTGTCATGTTGTCAGGAGATGAAACTCTGCCTACAATTACATACACTTTAATCATGTCCGCAGAGGGCTATATAACCCATCCATCTCCAGTATCTCATCCAGCACCTCTTTAAGGCGTGCAGTGTTTTTTTTATTGGCACAATATGAGATGACCTGGCCCCGTAAACATGCCTTTAGTGTCTCCCACATAGTTAAGGAGGACATTGCTGAAGTTTGATTAATATGAAAGAATAGCGTGATCTCAGACGTGATGAATTGGGTGAAAGCTTCCTCTGACAGGAGCAGAGGATTTATTCTTCAAGGGTGGTAACTGGACTGTAGATTAGTCAAGTCACACTTTATTTGTAGAGCGCATTTTATACCAGGGCAACACAATGCGCTTCACAAAGAAATACAAAAAAGAAAGAGAGAACATAGCTGTCAGTGGGTCCTTTCAAAAGAAAGCCCCTGAAATAACAGCAACACCAAAAGCAACAAAGACAACAAAAACAGCAATAAAAGCGACACCAACCACAGTGGCAGCAACAGAAACTACGGCAGCAGCAACATAGACACCAGCAGCAGCAACGTACACGCAAACATCGACACCAGCAGACCCGGGGACAGCAGCTGAGCTGGAGGAGGACCTCTCAGCCACGGAGATAGCATCAGCAATTAGTTCTATGCAAAGTGGCAAATCTCCGGCTGGTTGGTAACAAAGGCAACAAAAACAGCAATAAAAGCGACTCCAACCACAGTGGCAGCAACAGAAACTATGGCAGCAGCAACATCGACACCAGCAGCAGCAACGTACACGCAAAGACGTCACCGGAACCGGAAGCTCTCACCGGAACTGGAAAGGTCACTCACGTTAGAGATGGTTAAGTCGAGGTATATGGTTACGTTAAGTTGAGGTATAAGGTACGCGAGGGCTAAGTTTAGGTATAAGGTTAGCAGCAGCAACGACGACAACACCAGTTAATGTATAAGGTTAGCGGCACCAACAGCACCAGCAGCAGCAGCAACGACAACACCAGCAGTGTCAATACCAACAGCAGACAAAAACAGCAACAGCGCACAAGCGAAGACGTCACCGGGACTGGAAGTGGTAGCTCTCACCAGACCAGAAATCTCCTCATCTGTATTGGATCAGTGTGTACCATCTCATCTCCACGAGGTAAAGCACAACAAAGACGTCACCGGAACCGGTAGCCCTCACCGGAATCGTATATTTCAACTGTGTGCACCCTCTCATCCTAATCCAGTCACGGTCCTTTAATTAGTGTCCCTAAGTTATGGGTCAAATTTCCAAACAGACCTCGGGAGGGATCTCTCTCTCTCTCTCTCTCTCTCTCTCTCTCTCTCTCTCTCTCTCTCTCTCTCTCTCTCTCTCTCTCTCTCTCTCTCTCTCTCTCTCTCTCTCTCTCTCTCTCTCTCTCTCTCTCTCTCTCTCTCTCTCTCTCTCTCTCTCCCCTTCTTATGATCCTCTAAGTGTAATATCACAACAGAAACAACCAGAGCAACAAAAATAGCAGCAACATCAACACTAGCAGCAACAACAGCAAAACCAAGCAGGAGCAACAACAGCAACCGGAAAAGTCACTCAAGTTAGAGATATTTAAATTAGGGTATAAAGTTAGAGATGCTTAAGTTTAGGTACAAGTCTAGGGATTGTTATGTTTAGGTATAATGTTCGAGATGATTAGGTTAAGCAATAAAGTCAGAGATGGTTAAGTTTAGGTATAAAGTTAGCAGCGGCAATGACAACACCAGCAGCAATGACAACACTAGCGGCTACTGTACCAGCAGCAACAATAGCAGCAGCAAAAACAGCAGCAACAGCGACAGCGCACAAGCGAAGACATCACCGGAACTGGAAGTGGTAGCTCTCACCGGAACCAGAAATCTCATCTGTATTGAGTCAACAGTTCTCAGGGAAGCAACACACAGCAAAGACGTCACCGGAACTGGTAGGGGCAGCCCTCACCAGACACTGAGATTTCAACTGTGTGCACCATCTCATCTAAATCCAGTCACAGTGGATGGTTAGGTTTAGGTATAAGGTTTGTAGCAGCAACGACAATACCAGCAGAAACAATAGCAGCAACAGAAAACAGCAGCAGCAATAGTAGCAGCAACAGTGCACAAGCGAAGACGTCACCGGAACCAGAAGTGGTAGCTCTCACCGGAACCAGAAATTTCATCTGTATTGAGTCAACGGTTAAGTTGAGGTATAACGTTAGGTGTTAAAGTTAGGGTATAGGGTTAGAGATGCTTAATTTTAGCCATAAGGTAAGCAAGGGTTAAGTTTAGGTATAAGGTTAGCAGCAGCCACAGCACCAGCGACAGACAGAGGGATAGTTAAAAGACCACTGCCTGTGGACCTGAGAGTTCTTGCTGGTTCGTGTATAATTAGCATTTTTTTTATATACTGAGGTGCAAGGCCATTTATGGCTTTATATACAAGTAGCAGAATCTTAAAATCAATTCTAGTTGACTGGGAGCCAATGCAGAGATCTAAGAACAGGTGTGATATGTTCAAACTTTTTTGTCCCAGTGAGAACGCATGCAGCCACATTTTGGAATATCTGTAGCTGCTGCACGGCTGATTTCGGGAGGCCGGTGAATAGGCCATTACCGTAGTCCAATCTACTCGTTATGAATGCATGGATTAATTTTTTGGAGTCTGCTTTTTAGAAGAAGCCTCTTAATTTTGAAATGTTTTTTTTAGATGGTCGAAGGCTGATTGTGTGATTTGATTTATATGGCTCTTAAAATTTAGATAGCAGTCTATGAGTACACCCAGGTTTTTGGCTTCATTCTTGCTCTCCAGGGACAGAGAACTAAGATGAGCTGCAATTTTCTGTCTTTGAGTATTTCTGTTTTCGTCTTTGTTCAGTTGTAAAAAGTTCTTTGACATCCATGCATTAATATCATTAATACACTTAGTGAGAGAGTGTATGGGGAGTAGGTCATCAGGAGATAGGGATATGTACAGTGTGAATCATTGGCATAATTATGGAAATTTATTTTGTGTTTCTTTACAATACGTGCCAGTGGAAGCATATAGAGGTTAAACAATAATGGTCTAAGAACCGAACCTTGGGGCACTCCACATACAATATCCACTTTGTTTGACACAAAATCTCCAATTGACACAAAGAACTGCCTGTCCTATAGGTAGGTTTTAAACCAATTTAGAACCGGGCCGGATAGGCCAACCCATTTTTGTAATCTCGCTAATAAAATCTGATGGTCAACAGTGTCCAAGGCAGTACTGAGATCCAGGAGCAGAAGAACATTAAAGCTCTGAACAATCTACACAAACACTGATGCAAAAAACTATCTAAGTGCTGTTTCTGTGCTATGGTGAGGTCGGAAGCCAGATTGATAGGTGTCTTAAAGGCTGTTTGAGGTTAGACAGTTGTTAAGCTGAAGGTAAACTGTTTTTTCAAGTATTTTGCTGAGGAATGGCAGGTTGGAAATGGGCCTGTAGTTGGCAATAACTGTTGCATCGAGATTGCTCTTCTTCAGGAGTGGTTTAATGACAGCTGTTTTAAATTCTGCAGGGAATATACCTGATTGAAGAGAGCCATTTAAAATCTATAATACCTCATGTGCTAGGCAGTTAAAAAACATTTTAAAAAATATGTTGGGGAGGGGGTCCAGGCAGCAAGTGGAGGATCTGAGCTGACCAACAATATCGTCCAGTCTTTTTATGTCTAAGGGGACAAAATGAGACATGGCAGCAGTCATATTACTGGGGAACTGAAGGGTAGATTCATTTCTGGATGTTGGGGCACTAATATTCTGTCTAATAGTTATAATTTTGTTACAGAAGAATGTAGCAAACTCCTTACATTTTTCAGTGGAGAGCATCTCTGAGGGGGTTTTAGATGGTGGATTAATAAGTTGATCAACAGTTAAGAAGAGCACTTTACTATTGCTTAGGTTTTCATTAATGATTTTAGAGAAGAAAGACTGTCTGGCCTGTTTAATTTCTATATTGTATTGATTGAGTCTATCCTTGTAAATTTCATGATGAACCTGGAGATTTGTCTCTCCATTTTCGTTCTGCCTGGCGACATTCGCTTAAGCTGCCTAATAACTGTGCCATATCTCCAGCGGGCTTTTTGTTTTTCCCATGTTTTTAGTTTTAACAGGTGCAATCTTATCAATGATATTTTGTATTTTGGAGTTGAAGTTGTTCACAGGATCCTCAGTTGATGCCTTGAACAGCGGTAACTCATTTACAATTCTCTTAAAGGTTTCAATGGTATTATAGTTAATGATACGTTTAATTGTTCGGGTACCCCTCTGTTGTACAGGAAGAGCAGACACGTCAAAGAAAATGCAACAGTGATCTGAAGTAGCAACATCCATGACAGGGTACAGTGATATTTAGTCCTTTTGATATGACTAAGCCCAGAGTATGCCCCTTATTGTGGGTAGGTCCAGAAACGTGCTGAGTGAGGTTGAGCATCTGGGTCTGTTTGATTGTCAACATGAATATTAAAATCACCTGAGATAATTACACAATCATAATCAGTGGAGACCTTGGACAGTAGCTCAGAGAATTCATCAAGAAAGCCACATTTAGATTTTGGTGGCCGATAGACAGCGATGATTAAAATTGGGGCACTGCAGTTTATAGATATAGCAAGGTGTTCAAAAGACATGAATTCTCCGAGAAGGATTTCCTTGCAGGGATATATATCAGAGAAGACAGCAGCTATTCCACCGCCTCTCTGGTCAGCTCTAGTGGTTTGGATGAACTTGAAATTAGGAGGCGCTGTCTCAATGAGTGCGACTGAGCCATTTCTATCCAGCCAGGTCTCAGTTAATAGAACGAAATCCAGGTAATGAGTACTTAAAAGCTCATTAACTAAAAAATACTTTTTAGTTAGTGACCTTACGTTTAATGGAGACATTTTTATTGTTCTGGGTGCATGGCTTTGCGGGGTACTGAGAGTCTGAGTCCAAACCGGTAGCAAATTCTTAAGATTCCTGTATGTTACAGGGAAGTTACGTAATTTCCGTCTATGGTTTATAAGTACAGGAATTTATAGAGCAGATTGACAGTCATTAATGTCAAAGTGGATCGGACTCACCAAACATCAGCAGGGATACACATTTTCATAGTTAAGGGACCGTGATCAGAAATAACTATGGCTCCATCACGATTGGGAACAAAAGGAAAGGTTAATTTATCCAGGTAATAATTATCTGTGCGGGAGTAGTTCTTATAGACTAGGGAGAAAAAGGAGTATCCTCTGGAAGTAGGATTACGGAACCGCCACACATCAGCCACGCCATATGATTTTAGAAAAAGCTGGATTGAACGTGTTCATTTGGACAGGGAAGTCTTTTTGGGTGAGCTACAGTCCAAGACAGGAGAGACTGTACAGTTTTGCCACCGCCAAGAACAAGGTGCAATGTCATGTTTGGTAAGCGATAAAGATTGAAGAATAACATAGGGTTGTCCCAGTTGGCACCTAGATATTGGACAAGATGACCAAAAGCGAATAAACGCCCTGTGAGGTTCCCCTCTACACTTATCGTAAATGGTGTATTTTTATCAATTAGTATGGCTGCCCCTTTAGCTTTTGAGTGGAAGTTAGATGATATGTCTGTCCTGCCCACCCCCCTCCCAATCGAAAATGGTCTGTTGTACGTCGATGGGTCTCCTGGAGAAATACAATATCTGCCTTGAGTTGTTTTAAATGTGTAAATACCTTTTTGCGCTTCTTTAGATGGTAAAATTATTTCACATGCCAACTCACAAAATTTATAATTTTATTCAAAATTTTATAAACTTTATAAAAAAATCGGAAAAACTTTATATACACACTTTTAAATTTATTAAAAGTTCTTTATCTATTTATCTTTAAAAGGTGTATAGGAAGGTATAGGCTGTGATACATCAAAAAAGCGACCTCCCCACCCCTTATGAATATAGACAAATAAGTTCTTGCCCCCCTGGGGTATAATATAACAGAAGAAATAGTAATACGAACTATACTGCATAATAAAATAGGACTGGGACCAATAGCCTTAACAAGAACAGTGATAGTATGCTAAACAAGTATTGCCGGGTGAAAAGTTGGCCATGGAATGAAACAGGGCATCTCTGGCCTGTAACTGAGGGTGACCTGCCTCTTATGCCCAGAAATAAAAATAAATAAAAGGAGAGGAAGCATTAACAGCTGCCGAAAACAGTCCTCTGGTCAGTACAATTTCACCTCCTCACATCCTATTAAAGCAAACAAATTATTTCCCCATGGGGCAAGATTTCATTTGGGATATGGGATTAGAACATAAAGCTCAGTCTCATATTCACACTCCAACCTCTGTTGTAGGGATGATATTCTTCTTAACGTAGACCATCACTTTGTTCACGTCAGTGAACTCCTTTCCTTCTCCATTGTGCGTGATGCGGAGTCAGGCTGGGATCAGGATTCCAAGCGGTTACGGAGCAGCTTCCTAACCTCCGTAAACGCAGCCCTGGCGACGCTTGCAGTGTAGTCTGGAAAGATAGCAACTGTCTCCCCACTGACCCAGAGTGGAGCAGAGGGGCTCACATGGCTCAGCACATCAACAGTGATAGTAGTGGAGTTTAGCTATGATGGCACATAAGTTCCAATCTGGTTTTATTGGAGCCAAGCTTCTGTGTGAGCGCTTTACAAGCACGTCTTTATCCAGCTGTAGCACTTCCCCAGGAGCTTCCATACCGATGCAGGAGAGCTCGATCCGTTCGTCTCAGCTACCCCAGTATCCTGATGTTGCATCTTCTCATTCTTCCCTACATGTCGTTTCAAGTCAGTCACCGTAGTGTGTGAAGTTGCCAGCTCGTCTGACCATGTTGACAGTCCGCATTCCACCTCTTTCAGTGTAGTCTTCATTTGGTCCATCTCAGAGCAGATCACCGCTGTATTGTTATTTCTATTGCTTGTAGTTCACTCTTGAGGAAGTCAAAAAAAATAAATAGAAGGTCAGAGGCCCCACCCCATAGCTCCCCCTTATTCCACTGACCCGCCGCCTCACCCATGTAATAAAAACCCTTTTAGAATAGGACAGTACCCACTGAGCCTTAGCCAAGACAAAAAATGAGAAGTGGCCGCCAACTTACAGGGAGACTTCACCCTAACACTAGGGGAGGGATAGACAGAAAAAAGAAAATACAAGAAAAGGAATGGAAGACAACCCCCTGGAGCACAACACAGAGGCTCCCATTTCAACGTAAACCTACATGACAGCTACCAACCAAATAGCGGGTGCTGGGGATGTTTGCTGGGGATGTGGGCAAACCGGCCGTCTAAGAAAGGATTGCCCCGAGCATTGGTAAATTGGTAATTCTAAATTAAATAATATGATGAATAAGTAAACAGTATCGATTAGACACTATACATTGAATAGTATTATTGCATAAGTGAATTGTGAGTTTTGGTGTGATATACAGTAGTGTTTATGTTCAAATCCTTACCGGTTACTTTTTTTCGGTAAGGCTGATAATTGTTTAAGTATGATCAAATAGCATTTTTTATTTTTTTACTCTAGAAGTAATCTTGACCTGACATTGAATAAGGTAGCTGTTGATATGCAGTATAAAACTTAGCAAGTAGGTTAACAAAGAGGGATCTGTTTTGTATACTGGAGAGGTGATGGAATGTGTGCGTTCACTTACCAAAAATAGAAACACTAAAGTAAATGTGAAATACGTTGGCTGTTTCAATGGCTTTTAATTTGGGCATTCAAAAGTTTAAATGTGAAGATGTCTTGTGAATCCATGAATGTTGTAATTGTGGATGATGAATTTTAACCAACCCATCTATTCAGTGTTTTATTTCTGCAGTTTTAAGCATTTGAATAGGAATCCACTGGACTGCGATTTAATAGGCTCAGTTGGAATGATTGTGAGATGAAATGCATGCATATAAATGAAAAGACATTGATTGAAGTTAGCTCTATACCTCTTATTGAACCCCATTGTTAAAATAATTGTCAGATATTATAGAGTGCCCTATAGAACCAGAACCATTTTGATTATCTCTTATTTAAATGTGGCTCCTAAATTGACCTAGTTGTTTAAGAAAAATTCAGTAGTTTTGTTAATGATTACTGTGATATCACCTAGAGACCTTGCTATCAGAGAACCCTGGAGTGTTTTCTTTATGACACTGCCTGTTTGACAATGTCCGCAGTAAGCACATTAAGCGCCCGGGGGTTTCACTGAGGCCAGAAGGACATTCAAATCTGCCTGATATTCTGCTGGAAGCAAAAACAAACTGAATGACTGCAATCAAAAATGTCTTTCTATGCCAGCTGGGAACTGTGGGATGGTTGAGCGCCTCAAATCCTGCTATGATATAATGATATCTTTGTGATCCCCGGGGGTTGCTTTTGTGTGTTTGTTCTCAGCCGTTGTCTTACTAAGATGTCTATGCTGATCAAACATTTAATAATCTGTGTGATAAGAAAAACTACATTGTAGTAAAAGTATTGGCAAATTTAAATTAAATCATTTTCAGAATTTTAGAAAATGCTTTGAACAGTTAGTAAATTAAATCATTAAGTAGAAAAAGAATTAGAAGCAGATTATAGACAAAAGTGATTACCCTCTCTTGTTGCTTAATTTATTGAAGTTATGTGGAACCTTGGTAATGTTTTTTCTGCCACATTACAGAAAATCTATTTTGGCTGATTTTGTGTTTATTAGTGGCAGCACAGTCATTTGAATGTTGATCGTTTATTGATCTGCTTGTGTCATGGATACACAGGACTTCCTAAAATATTTAGAACAGGATGATCACATGGTTTCTTTTCTCCTTATAACTCTACTGGCACAAAAGAGCGTTCAAAGTCAAGACATTTATTTTCTCCTCAGGGTCACACCCTGGCATGGCCTTTCTGGGCTTTTGTGTTTGTTATTTTCGGATCGTGGAATGAGGCTACATTCAACTAGCCATTAAGGAGAACGTTTTTTGCTTTCAAACAAGCTTTTGCACCTGCTCCATGTTGGGTTTGCTGGATTGCAAAACTGTGGATGAGGGAGATGGGTTTATGTTAGCTGTATTGTTGTAATTGATTACATGCTGTAGCCTTTATATTGCTACGAAGCGAATCGGCTCATTTCTCTCTGACGACACCTCTCCATGATCAACATGTGCAACAATCACTTCGCTCAAGTCACACAGCTCCTTCTCCAGCCACTTTTCCTCCCTCTTATGGAGGGTCTCATATCCCTTGGCAGCGATAGCCCCGCGTGTGACGTCGCCCCGCCCAGATCGTGTTACTGAAGCTCTTGAAAAGTTCAACCACAATGATTTAGACTCATAAGTTCAACTATTAGGAGGATTTTAGTTTTGTCTGTCTGTCATCTGTTTTTTTTGTATAAAACAGTGTGTTTCTATTTTGTACAACTTGTTGTGTTTCTGTTGTAAACTGTCTTTGCTTTATTCCATGAATATGTACGGACCAATGCGATACAGTGAAAATGATTGAGATATACAGAACATCCGTTTAACCTTTCGATGTCATAACCCTCCCATTCGTGTTATTTACATTAATATACTTGACCCCATCTCTATAGGAAATGTTACAAGCCACCATACCTGATAGGCCTCTTGTCTAATAATGGTGGTTTCCTCCTCAGATGAGAATACAGGATTCCTCACTAATCTTGTTTTTCCTCTACTCACAGGCATTCCGCACTGAACTATTCTGGTAAACCAAACCTAGTTTTTCATTACTTTGCTTGTTTGACATACTGCAAGTATAGAATAATAATGGAAGAGGCATTCCAACATGAAGTGCTGACCGGGAGACCAATGCAGTTGGGTCTGTCTTCTGTCAACAAAAGCAACACACATATTACATCACGTAATCTAGTAGAGATCAGATTGTCCAGTTAATATTTATCACCTTTAGATTTACTTAATGGATTGTTTAGAAGGGATTATGTTCAGGCAACATTCAAGAAACGCATTCTAGGAAAATTTGAAAACCCATGCATGAGCCTAATTGATATTCTATGGACATAATCCCCTACATATTAGACATTGTGATAATATAATTCTCTTGTTACACAAAGTGCATGCATTTACTTTAGGTACTGAGGCTGTAGTTGGCTATTCAACAACTGTTTGGGAATCACTGAGTTTCTCCACGTACCCCACTTTTACAACCTAGACCAAAGTCCTAATTTATGTCTGTCACCCCAAGTGTTTATGTCTATGTGCCCAGGTCAAAGCCACCCTACCCATCCCATTACATGACCAGGTGGCAGTCTATGACTTCTGAAGGAAAGTCTGGAACTCTGCCAGATTCCTGGGATCATTCCAGATCCTAACCAACTGCTCATAGCAGATCTTCCATCTACGTGAAATACAGGTCGGGGAACAATGGCGGCTCCAGTGGCTATGGGCCAGCCTCAAAACTAAGGCTCGCCTCGATTAACTGGCATTATACAAAGACCAAGTGGCCATACTCAATCTCGCCAATGACAATCTGCGCCAGCAGATGAACCCCCTCAATCATCGACTGCAATGTATTCAGTGGCTGCGAAGGGGGACTTGGTCAACTTCCCTGCCAAAAGGCTACCGCAGATTAATGGTTTCTTATGTACCTGTTATACTCAGGTTGTTGCTGTGTAAAGGTTGATATTTGGTCATCTTTTTCTGGTGATACTCCAGAAAATATGGTTTAGCATACTTTTCTCCATCACAAATGTTATCGAGTATGAGCAGTTTTTTCTGATAAAAAATATGACCACTCTAATGTTTATGCATAGAAATCCCCACACACGTATTTCTCACATAATTCACTGATCCTCTCAACATAACTTATACCACCTTTATCCTCATAGTATTCATGCACTCACAACAGTTGTGTTAGGCATTTTGTTTTGTATACTAACTACAGTTGTTTCGTATACTCACTACAGTTGTTTGATAATGCATTTGCTCACAGGTACATCTATGTGCTGCTTGTTTGCCTACAATATATCCAACATGCTTATTGTTACCATCTAAAAGCCATGTTATCCAACATACTCACTCATTTAAAGCCATATGTTATCCAGCATAACCAGTGTTGCCACTTAGTCTTTCATTTATCCTTGTTATTCTGTAAGAATGTGACTTTAGAAGTCACAAAGGGGGTAATATGTTTAATTAGTAACTTACTAACTTACTAACTTATTACATGTTATGCAAATTAGTAACCCCACATGAAAATAACCTGTTACACCAAACCATCAAGACATGTATAAAAAACAAGAAATAAATAGCTCAAGTCCTCTAAAAAAAACTTTTTTTAAATGTACACTATAAAATCAGGAGAGGGAGCTCAAGTCTACTACAAAAACAGGGAAAATTGTAGAGCATAGTTCAAGGTCATCATGTATGAAGGAAGAGGAAGTATGCCCAAATATGGGAAAATATGATGCGGGCGCTTCAATAACATGCTTCAAGTTGTTATTGCCCATCAACAAAGGCTGTGATTGGCTGTCTGAAAGATCACACCCAAACGCTTGACAGGACTACGAGCTGTGATTGGCTCAAACTGACAAAAATGTGATTGGTTATTCAACTACCAAAAATAACAAAAGAGCACATGCGGATCAGCAGTTATGTAGTTGATGTGTCCTAATTTTAAAAAAAGTATAATAAACAAAAAACATTGATTATTTATCCTGTACTTATCTGTTTTTACTCACCAAAATATGCGCAGAAGTCCGACTTGGCATTATAAATCCATCCATGTTTGTTAACATTCACATTTAGACAGGATATGGCTTTCCAAGCAGTAAGCAATACCGCGCTGATGTGAAACATTTTTTCGGAAGTGATGCATTCACTAAAACTCGGAAAAAAAAAGTTTAAATTCATCCTCTTTTACATTTCTCTCAAAAAGTTCTTGGTGTGTTTTTTTAAATTTGTTTGGTTATAAGTGAAATGTTCTCAAATATCGAACCTTGAATAAAATATACATTTTTCAAATTGATTTGAAAACTTATTGCACTTTGACATATGATATTGGTCAAAACATGAGTAATATGTGGGCTAGAACACTCAAATTAGAATCAGCTTTGGACCCAAAAATCTGGCATCAATCGGGCTCCAAAAATATAAAGAGATGTAGTTTTTCTATGTTACAATTATATGTCATCATATCTCACAGCCCTAATATTAAATATAAAATGTTCAAATTTGTCAATGTTCACCTAAGAGATATGCAAGCACACACTGAGCATCGCCCTGAGTGGATGACTACCCTTTCAGTCAAGCTACAATGCTACCTGATGTCTTTTTCAATGAGAAGCTTACCCTCCTGCTGGTTATGCACACGACTGGGTCAGAGCATCATGGCAGCAGCGACTGTACCAATTGTCATCACTTTCAGATTTAAAAATTTCCAACCATTTTCATTCAATGACTGTAAATCTGTTCCTAACTTGAGATATTCTGCAAACAGGCAGATGGACAGGGGCAGAAGGTAGCAAAGTTTGATGTTTAGTCTGGCTGTCAATATTTTGTTTAAAAGTGATTGGGAGGGAATATCTATTTGAATGAGAGCATATAACTAAGCTTTTATATAGTTATTTGTTTGATTACATTTATTTCACTGAGTATCAATAATTACAAAACAAATTAAACTAATAGTCATACTTTTGGAACATGTTAGATTGGGCAATAATATTATATGACAAGTACTAACACCTTGTCTTTACTCTCTAAAGATACTGCAGGTAAGACCGCGGTATTGTGGGGTAAAAGAGGTGACTTGACTTAGCACTTGTGATATGACATGTGTAGTTTCTTGAGAAATTTGATGTGTTGATAAAGAAGGAGAGACCGCTGACGCTGATTTGAGTAAAATAATAGATTTATTACAAAAGAACAGCATCAGACCAGGCTTGCCTAGGACGTCCAGGATAGAACCGAGCCGGATGGATTCTCTGTCGAATGAGACTCGGGCGGGTTCTTTTATGCTTGCCCAAAGCCAACATTAACCTTTTGGTTCCCCTACATAGGTCACAGGTCACATTTCACCTCCCTTATCACCAGGACCCCTGGTGATGTGGTCTCTCTCTCGGGACCCCTGGCACCATCTCTTAGTAATTATCTTATACGATGGGGCTGTCTTGGGACGCCACACATTCCAAGACACCTCATATTTCCCCCCCTCGAGACTACACAAAGTCTCGACAGAGATCAGAGTCATTGAACTTACGACATTAATTAGCTCAATAGAAATCACCTACTAACAAACAAACTGATTATATTATAGCCTTCTGAACATGCTTAGTCGTAGCAATACAATACATTTGTGGAGTGTGAGAGCGAAAAACCCATCTGGCAGCTTCCTTTCCTAGTTCTTTCAACGACAATCAAGACAGAAAAATTCTCGTACAGTTCCTCTGCCCCAGGCAGAGAAACCGTGAATCTATTCACGACGACTATAGGTGGTTACCTATTGCACTCCAAATCAATTACTGTAACTGCAAAGAAGAACGGTTTAGAAAACTGTACAGGATGTTACATGTAAATGCATACATTCAGAACCTCAGAAATAAATCAAAAATTTTGTCCAAAGTCAGGCTGGTCGACCCATCGGACCCTCCAATGAACCTATCCCTGCCTATCATCAATGTCCCTCAAAACCCCGCAAAAACAATAAAACACCTGAGGTCCCAATATATCCATTTCACCCTGTTACAGAAAACTTAAAAGAAAACAATACTAAATCAAAGTAACATGTCTTGCTAAAAATATCTACTGTAGAATACAGACTTTTCATCAATAACACAGGTTACATTGTAATAAGCAAACCCCATTATATTATATATTTATAATATAATTATAAAAACCTGCATAACATATGTATGTATTGAACTGGTGCTTTTTAACACCATGATGATATTTCACTCGACACTCCTGATCATGATGTCCTCATTCAAGGTCCAACGTCCATTTTCATCCTCCATTTTTGAATGTCCATGTTTGAGTGTTCAAGTCCATTAGGCTGTTAGGATCTCCGGACACAGCCACCCTCAGACTGGTCCTGAAAGAAAAATTTACCAGCCAGTATCTTGCACATACATCAAGTACAGTATAATAATTTCGCTTTTGCATTACACTTCAACATTATCCCAATAGATGATTAATATTTTCCTTTTCCCCCCTTTGTCCATGCATTTTCTCAGTCAAAAATTGTATTGAGTGTATGACGGAATCAGATATTCAGAATGGATATTTCTCTACTAGTGTTAGCTCCTAACTACACACCATTAATGCCAACGGAAGCGCCTCTACCCAATTCAGTCCTGTATGCTGGCTGATTTTAACAATGCGATTTTTCAGCACACCATTCAATTTTTTTTTTTGTTCACCAACACCTTGGCTTTGCAGATGATAAACAGCTCCTAGACGTTGTTTAATTCCCAATGTTTGCAGAATTAATTTTACTGTTTTATCCACAAACTCTTTCCCATTATCTGAAGATATGCGATCTGGAAGTCCCCACCTGCTTATGACCTCACGACACAAGAACTTGTCTTGGCAACTGACTGAGCATCTTTACACTTGGTTAGACATGCTTCAGTCCCCCATGAAAATCTATCCACGACGACTAACATGTATCTTTTACCTCCTACTGGTCTTATCATGTCAACAAAATCCACAACCAACTCACGCATGTGACCTGTCGGAGTTGGAATGTGACCGGGTTGACTCTTCCCACCCCTCCGAACATTGTTTTTTAAGACCGATTGTACATCTGCCTATGACATAATCAATTTGCTCGAGCAAGTACGGTGCCCAAAAACCATACTCTTTTGTGATTTTTCTTCTTACCTCCCCCCTTGCAACATGGGCTAAACCATGTGCTTCCTGAATCATCAGACCTAGTAGGTTGGGGGTGCTACTATGAGTCCTTCATGATTTCTCCACAGACCAGTAGACTCTTGTGTGGCCCCTCGGTCCAACATTAATTGTTTATCTATGGCTGACGCCACTTCTTGCATTGAGATCACATCTCTGAGCGTGATTTTATCTTCCAAGTCCACTTCATGGGTGACAAGAAGAACTTTGCCTGCTTTGTTTGTCCTGTAACTGCTTTAGCAGCCTCATCCGCTGCTTTGTTACATTGAGTAACTCTTGACGTGTCCATTTTATGTGCTGCACACAGCTACAGCTATTTCCTTTGGCTTCATCATCGCATGCAACAATTTCCTTATCTGAGCATGATGCTTCTGTGTCCATGGGTTATTGCGTGACCCTAATAAGCTACTTTTTCTTGACAATACTGTAGCTTCTTCCATCCTTTCTCCTATATGCTTCTACTCAAATCCTTCAGCCACCATTAAAGTCATATGTGCTACACTTTTCTCAATGTCACGCTCTTTATCAAGATAATCATCAATGTTTATGCTGCTCCTTTGCTTCCTCATTCCACCACCAAGAATCCCCTTCTTTCGGCTGCTCCCGTTAGGGGGCGCCACAGTGCATTATCTACCTACAATTCTTTAAGTTCTGCTCACCGATAAACCTTCTCTTTGGCCTTCTTATCCTCATTCTTCTTATCCACCAACTGTATTTGGTCGAGTTTTCTGAGAGTCTCCTGGACCTGTTCCTTCTGGTCATGCTCCTTTTTCCTCCGCTTTAGCCAACATCCGTCTGACTGCTGGGTCATATCCTCCAATAGCTTCGTCAGAGTCACTCACACTCTCTTCTCCTATTTCCAGGCTTCTGACTTGTTGCCTGTTTCCCAAACGGTTCCTTCTCTTGGTACTGTTGGAGCTCGGATACATCTTCATGGTTGTTGTAGCCTTGCCCATCTCTATTATTTGCTCATCCTCATCTTTGAAGAGTTAGTTGCCCTCCGTTGTCATCACTGGGAGCTGGGGATAAACATCTGTAACTTCACCTCCTTCTCATAAGGCGGGGGCTTCTTTACAGATGCTGTATGTGAGAAGGGTGCGGTAATCTTCTCCATCAATTTTTCTGCTTCCTTTTAATTTTTTCTTTATTTCTTGTCTCTTTTGTTCTGTTTTTTCTTTTGCAGCTTCGAACAATGTCTGTCCCTCCTTTACGAACAGCTGCAGAATGCCAAATTCTGTTTGTCTTTTCTCCGTGCGTCTCTTTCCTTTTTCCCTTTCTTTTGATTTACTTATATGTAGACACAATCACCTGCATTGTTTTAACCACATCCGGGTTAAGTGTTCCTTCAGCCGGCCATGGCTGTTCAATGTCAGGCCAACGCTTGGTCCATTTTCCTGATATTTTTTCAATATCGTTTATAAGAGGATTATTCTTTCGCACTACATCAATGGGAGTGATTACTTTAATTCTTGTATCAATTTCTTTTATTGTTAATCAAATTGATTTATTTAAAAATTATTTATAAAGCACCGTGTAATCACACTCCCAAGGAATTTACCAACCCCAAAGGAGACCAATAGCTTCCCACTTATGAAAACAACTTCACTTGCTCATGATCTGATACATCTGATCATACTCATTTATCTTAAATTATCAAAATGTCCATCAATGTTCACTCTCGAAACAGCCTTAATCAAGGTAAACCATACTCAGATAATGAAACCAATATTCACAGCACTCAACCGTATTTAAATCAAATCAGTTTTTCCGCATGTGATCGATCAAATCAATAATGATCTATTAATTAGGCGATAGCCTTGATTAGTCAGTCCGTTGCCAAGTCTCTTACTAACTAATTGCAAATGCAATATAAGAAAAATAACTACTGTAATCCTATATGTGAAAACAAGCAATCATGTAGGTTATAACTAGATGTACACACATATAGGTAAATTCAGGTGTTTCACAAAAGAGTTTGTGGATAATTCGCACTGGCCTGATTCACCCTGGATTCAGAATTCTTATGCGCTGTCATCTGCAAGCTTCCGGTGTCTGTGAAGAAATGCCAGATGTCTTGTCATCTGCCCCTTGGATGATTATCAGCTTTTTTATTTCTCGTGCATTTGAAATGAACAATGTTTACTTTTATTCATACGACGCATTTAAATCTAAAGAGTGCATTAGTCAATCTAATATCACCTCGAATTAATGACTTTGATTCTATTTTCCTATTTAATTTAATTTTAATATTAATTAATTTATTTATTTTCTTCTATCATACTTCTTCTCCACCCCTCTTGTCAGGGGGAGTCGACTAGGTTCTACTCTGTATGAAGCACCACCCCTTGCTCCACCTCTTAAATTTAGTCACAGCTTCCAGTTTGCTCTGGTTGTCAGCGAGTGAACATCCTGTTTTAGCTCCCCGTCTGAACAGCCCAGCGCAATGCAGCCACGCACAGAGTCATAAATCAAAGCTGGTTCCTTTCACTCAGCAGCCGAAACACAAAACCTCTTCTCTTGCATCAAAAATCCAGCTTTTCCTTCTATTTCACCAAGACTATTTGCTCCTTTAACCAACAGGACTCACAACAAGCGCTGTCACACACACTCCAAGCACAAAGAGAAAAAAACTCACACACCAACCAAGCAATCCACAAATCCTACCCATAATTCAGAGCAGGAGATTTTTTATTTTCTGAACTTGTACATGCATGTGTAGGCAAACTGTTTCTGGTGATTCTAGTCCTTCTCTCAACAAGGCTCATTTTGTTACCAAATATATAGTCCTCTGAAGGTTCATATCCTTTATCAAATGTATAAAACGTCCTTGAAAGAAAAAGGCTCATATATTTATCAAATGTCCTTTAAAGAAAGGCTCATGATCTTTATTATCAGCTTCACAAAGTCCATAAACAGGCTCATACTGTATATATTTATCACTAAAGGGGCAAGAAATGCTTCTCTTTATGTATTATTTAATTGCTCACCACATATGTATACCTATTTAATAACCAATGTATTCTATATATCATTTATACATATACCATACACAAATCTCTTTAGCCGGCACACACACACAGGCACACTTGCATCAAAAGGATCAGATGTGCTGTCCAGCAGCACATCAGATTCTCCAAAAACTTCAACACCGCTTAACTTTATACTTTAACGTTGACTCATGTATACTTTTCTAATTTCATCAAGATTTTCACTTTGGCCAAACGTTTAACAAATTATCCCTTTAATCAGACTTTTTCAGCATGCATCTTTGATGTGCACTCATTCTCTTAGGCAGGGTTCAGCCCTGCTTTTCCCCAAACTTTATTGTTCATCTTTTTGCTTCACTTTTCATCTTACTTTAGGCTTCTAACTTATCTCTTTTGATCTTTTTCCATCTTACTTCATATCATTTTATTTTGAGTCAATTCCCCTGGCCAGGATTATTTCCTCTTCGTTTTTCCCCCTACCTAGATTTGACTTATATTTTCATTCGGCCAACTTTCACGCAGCATTTAATGTACACGTCTTACTTTTTAAGGAGATACGGGCCCTGTCTCCATTAATCTTGGATGGTTATTTAAATAACTTTTGGCTACTAGTTCTGCCATTCTACAATTACTTTTTACTTCTACTTTCTCCACATCTTTTAAGCCTTTATTTTTTACTTTTAACTTCATCTTTTATTTCTCTCGTCTCTATTCCAACTTAATTCTCTTTTTTTGTTTATTATTCTCTTATTCCCCTTATTTACATCTTTATAAACCCCAATTTAGATGGAAACTCACTTCACACGTCAACACATCTCCATCCCCGCACAATTTGCTCTAGTCAGTGCATTGTATCCGCCCAAAATACTACTGCTTCAAGAACCACAGCTTGATTTGTGAGAAAACACTCACCCTGAGAGTGGTTATTCGCTGGAGCAGTTAGCATCGGCAGTTGAGGCCCAGCAAATCCTGTTCGTGACGCCACTTTGTAGTTTCTTGATGAATTTGATGTGTTGATGAAGGAGAGACCGCTGACTTGAGTAAAATAATAGATTACAGAAGAACAGCATCAGACCAGACTTGCTTAGGACATCCAGGAGAGAACCGAGCCAGATGGATTCTTTGTCGAATGAGACTTGGGCGGGTTCTTTATGCTTGCCCAAAGACAACATTTACCATTTGGTTCCCCTACATAGGTCACAGGTCACATTTCACCTCCCTTATCACCAGGACCCCTGGTACCGTCTCTTAGTAATTAGCTTATACAATGGGTCTTGGGACACCTCACATGCCAATGAAATAATGACTTGGGACTTGCTTGAGATTCGGACCAAATGACTTGAGACTTACTTGTGACTTGGATAAGAGGGATTTGGTCACATGTCTGACAATTACTGATAAGTCAGTAGCCTCGTCCTGGGTGTGCTGTAATACTCTGCAACGCCATGTCCACCCAGGCTCCGCCCCTCTTCTGAATCAACCAGTATTTCCAGTGAGTGTAAATATGTCGACACCCTACATTGTGTTCGACATGTGTGAAAGGGCAACTCCGGGCAATGTCCGGACCTGATTCTCGGGAGGGCATGTGTGAATGCAACTCTAGACAAACAACTTGAGGAAGGAAACTCAGAAAAATGTTACTCGTGCTGCACTACACAAAGCCTCAGAAACTAATCGTTCAAAGAAGACAGTCGCAAGAAGTTCTAATAACCAGAGATCAACCTTTCATGTCCATAGTGTGTCGTCCAGGAGTGATCGTAATTCTTTAAAACACTGTTCTTCAGGGATAATATACATTATGTGGCAGCATACATAATGTGAAGGACGGAAGAGAAGAACCTGCAGGAGCAACCTAATTAAATCCATTAACACTAAACGCCTTTGTTTAGATTTTAATGCTCCTGCTAGTGTCATGAGCTATAGTATTTGTAGCTCTCCTGCGCTTCATATTGAGTTCACGGTTGTTATTAACTGTACTTAAAGCGTTAAGTTGTACTTGCAATTATGTCTCTCTGCACTTCATCTCAGCCTGCGCAAATATTCCTAAACTCTTAGAGTAAATTTAAATAAACTGAAATTACAGATTTTTAAGCTAAGATTCAGTGAAATATGGAACCTAAGACTGAGTATACGGACGTTAGCGGAACATTAAAATTGGCCCCCGTCCAGCCATAATGGGTTGGATTTGCACAAATTCTTCTAGCAATGTTCCAAATAGGGGGTCTGGTGAACTAAGGCAGTTTCACATTCTAAAACCCTTTTTGTACCATAGAGACTTACTCTGAAGTTCTGAAATTTTTTTCAAATTCATATAGTGGCAGATCAACTGCCACACCACCTCCGTGGTAGTTCCCACGGCCCTCCGACAAAGACATGATTAAACAAGTTCATTGTAGAGTTGGCAAGCTGGAACAGACCCAGGACACGTGTCGCTGTCACCACACATACCTAGCTAGCCTACGGACACAGAATTTCTATTTTATCTCCTATTCTCTTATAAAGTGATACATTAGTGATTCCTAATTTGAGTAGTTATGACAGAAATTAAGGACATGAGTACTTAAAACATAAGTGCAATACAGTTGATTTTTATCAGTGTCAACTATTAAATCAACATATATAAATACATTTGCGGTCCTTCTGACCTAGTAGTGCTTGTGAACAACTACTAGCTTGTTCGTGTGCCAGGTTGGAATCCTGCCTATGCAACAGACTGACATCTTATACAACCTTCCCGGACTCAGCAACTGCTTATCTGGCAACACCTTGTTTTTGTGAGACATTGCCAAGAGAGAATGGGACAAATGAACTTTGCAGAATACTGTGTTAGTTTATTGATATGCGTTTTAATGGTATCTGCAGAAAGAAAATGCCTACAGTCACTAAATTGAAATGTTTAGTTAATTGCAAGGTTATATGACATAATGGAGCAAACAATGGCTCAAATAAAATGAATGGGTTTACAAATTGCTGATAGTGAAGGTGCAATAGACAACTTTTCAACTTTCCCCTGATCATTTCCAAGTGGTATTATTGTTTGAGGTGCTGGCACACCAGAAAAACTCTTCTGGGGTAGTGTGGATCCCAAAGAGGAGGACTTCAGGGATGTAAATCAACATTGCAGAGGTAGCATTTACATGGCACCTCAGAGGAGAGCGGGGGATCTGGTCGAACCTGGACAAAGCCTATGGCTCTGATGGAGGAAATTGACTAATGAAATGACAACACTGAAATGTCAACTAGGGAAACAAGAATAACAGTAAACTAATCGAAAGGTTACAAGACATCATGAAGATCGAAAGATGGTGTAAAATTTAAACAGCTATAAGCTTTGTTTGTTGATGGACTAACCGTTAAAGGAAATCAGAGACATACTTTAGGTTAATAAAGTTAACCTGAAAGGCACAGCAATAAAACGTGAACTTTTATTTAGCAGGATGAATTGAGTACACATGTTGTACAAGAGTTCACGTGAAAGGCACAGCAATATGTTATAAAACTCTAACAGAAGGAAGAGACAAAAAAAAAAAAAAAAAGATGGGTATAAAGAAATTATCAAATTGCCAGTAATGACCGAAGACAGGTGCTCATGTTCCCCAGGTTGAAAATCCGACTTTAGTACATCTGTTAAATCATTCTAGTAATACAATGCCTTGCACAGAGAAACTTAAATCGCTGATACAATAGAAAATGGTACATCAATCTAAAGAAAAATCATTACACACTATAGTCTATAGGTTCTCTTCTGTTTACCAAATGAGCTGAGGGGGAGGAAACAAACTGACTGGTTTTAAATTCCTCATTCCTGTTGGTTCCCATAATAAGACCCACAATGTTTAAAAAAAATTCCAGCATAAGTTTACCAAAAACAAAGAAAAATATAAATGGAATTCAAACAGATAAGGAAGGAAAGAACATGTCAGCTCTTTCCCATAAACCAGCGGTTCCCAACCATTTTGGACTTGCGACCCACTTGAAAATCTCAGTAGTGTTCGCGGCCCACATCCGACCAGAAGTAATACAGGAGCCAAACAGTGCTTTCTCAGAGGACGTATATTTTAACAATCATTATGCATTCTCATACATACAGTGCAGTAGGCGTGAAACAAAAAAAGGGGTGGGTTAAAAATAACTATATCTATGGAACTGTCACATAACATTAGTAACGGTATCTAGTAAGCACTGTCTGAAGGGCACAGTGTTTTGAATGTAGCCTAACAACTCACACCAGCGCTGATAAAACTAACAATAACAGGAGCACATTAATATTGACTCACTGTGGCAGTTTCGCCGCTACACACCACCCAAGTGACGTTTTCAGGGACCTCCGGCACAGACGACAGGGGGTTGTTTGTAGAGATGAGGTTAGGTGAAATTAGCCAGGAGCAGATGGAACATGTCATGAAAAAGACTCCTAACCTGAATGAGTGTGTGGATGGGGTTTATAAACCTGATGCTTGTTAGCCCAACCAACGAGCATCAGGTGTGGCTGCTCAAGCCACGCCATCCACCACACTCAGCTAATGAGAAGGCTGTTGCATGGCAGACACCAAATGCTTGATGTCTGGCTTAAGGGATGACAGTCTCAGGCAAAGATCTGGCTTAACATTCAGTTTATTCCTGTATTTCGTCCCACAAGCGCTGAAAAGCCAGTCTCACAGAGAACATCGTCGTCAGGGAAAGGCATCAGAAACCACACAGCTCTGTTGGACAGATTGGGATACTCGATGAACAACATGACCAACATGAACCACAAGTTTGTGGTTTCACCCGGGTGATGACTCCACTGTGCTGGCCCAGCATCGCATGGGCCCCATCAGTGCTCACTCCCACACATTTGGACCAATCAATCCCGTTTGAAACCATGAACGCGTTCAGAATGTCAAAGTTGGCCTCAGCAGTTGAATCCGTTGGTAAAGATTTGCAAAACAGGAACTCTTCTTTTATCACTCCATTGTTTTCATATCCTACATAGGCAGGTAAGTTTGACAGATTTGTGATGTCTGTCGATCCAGTATGAGGACATAAAAACGACTCTCTTGTTATCAGCTGTTCTGACACATTCTCTGCCATCACGTCAATCCTGCGTTTGACTGAGTTATCAGACAATGAGATGAGGTTGATTGACTTGCAGGGCTTCTCTCCCAACATCACCCCCATTATCTATATATTTTTTTGCCTTTTCGGTGCCCATACATGACGTTTCGATTACTTTCTTCTCGCCCTAATACTCCTTGAGTTTATTATCAAAAATTCAAGCAGCTTGGACATGTACTGTTGGTGTTTTGTCTCGAGGTGACAGCACAGTTTACATAGCTTCGGAGCTTCGTTTGATAAAATCTCGGAACACACCACACACAGCGGTAACGGTTTATCTTCCGTGCATGTTCAAAAAAATCTCCATGATATTCAGCGCTATACTTTCTCCGAACGTTTCTGTTTTGTTTGACAGGCGAGACTGTTCCTGCCTGTCCGATGTCCCGCCGGGTCTTCGCTTGTGGATGAAGTCCAAATGACTCCTTTCCTTTTCAGTGTGCCTGATGCCAGCCAACCATCTATTTGGATTATCACCTCAAGATGAACCATGTACAGGTGCATGTCGATCGTGGTCCAGCTTGGACTATGCCCTCCCATAAGTTCTTATCTATCAGTGATGATGCATTTTTAAAGGTTTTAAAAGATGATTTAAAAGAGGATTTTTTTTTTTACATTTAAAAAAGTTTTTATAATTAATATATATATATATATATATTTTCAATAAAATCTTTGTGTTTTGCCCATGATTTGGCGGCCCACCTGCAATACCACGGCCCATAGGTTGGGAATCGCTGCCCTTAACTATGTAGGAAAGCCCATGCCAGAATAACTATGTAGCTGACACGTCCATAAACAATGGTAATTTGCCTTAAGCCCCAATTGCATTAATTAATTGAGCAGTTTTCACAAAGACAAAACAGGATCAGGTTCTGTTAAAACTCACCCTCAAAGAAGGAGCAGACCTTTCTCCAGCAGATGATCTCCCCTGACTGGTGAACTGTCCCAACGCTGTGTCCAGCACAAACTGAGGAAAACAACAGACTAAGATAGAGGCAGTGGTGAAGTGGTGCCTAGAGAAGTGGGTATACTATTATTTCTACCCAAAAAGTTGTTTTTTTTAAACGGCCTGTCCAGAAAAGAATAAACGCTCTATATTGGGCATTCTTTTCTCAAATTTCTTGCTGCTAGATGGCAATCTTTTGACTATAAATTTTATTTGGTCCCCTGGTGCATTGCCCTGGATCATATGTGGGTCATATTCTCGGGGTTTTCTGCCATTTTACACTTTAGCGTTCATGTTTTTACTTACTTAGGCCATTGAGTGAAAGGATAGTTGTTTCTAACTCAAGCCCACTGCTGGCTGCATAGGAGGGTTGAGAGAGTTACACTGGAGGAGCATGCTATCAATTCAGCAGGACATGTTATTGGAGACCAAATTGCAAATTATTTGCGCCACAGAAATACAATTTGTCTAATTTGGTTTGTGAAAGCTGCTTTAGTATAACTCATAGTGACGTATATGTTACAAACATTCACCAACTATAAAGTGTCTTGATTACACATATGAGATTTATACAGATGACATGCCAGTGAGTTACGAAAGCCTTTATTCAGGGGAACACAAGATACAAAAAATACACATTTTGACATCGTCCCTTCCTCAGGCGGTAAAGACAAACAGAGAACAAACATTCCTATACGCCACACCTGTAATGACCATATTTAACTTGTTCCAGCCCATGACAACATTAGAGTTGTCTTTTATATCTTGCTCTGAAGTGCTATTTACAGGGAAACCTTTGTCATTCTTTCTCAATTATTTGTAAAACATAGGTTTTAAAACCTGCATATTTCTGTAATACAGTAGCATAATAAAATAACATCACACTGGTTACAGAGCTTGTCTGAGATCAATTTGATATATATTCAGCAAATTGCTGTTTAATTAATAATTTCTCTATTAGTTATCATTTTGACATTCCTTTAAAGAATGTCGACAGTGCTGTCATTATAATCATAAGGAGGCAATAAGATATTATAAAAAAAAGTGCAAAGAAAATGATTACATGTACATTTATTCCTTTAAATCAAATGTGATACATCGCTCCAATTGAAATCCAGAAACCTCTAGCCATCTCACACATGGATTATTATTCCCAGGTAATTTTTTTAATTGAATTTGTAATGTAGATTAGATCTTAATTTATATTTTTGCTTTTCAGTTTTTGACAGCTTACCTGTGGAAGCAACTCCTCTTAAGAACGATTTATATTCATGATTACCACTCCTTAATAAACTACACATTGACTGTAAAGTGTTTATAGTGTAAAATGTTTTGTTTTTCATAGACATATTGGCCTATAGAATAATATTCCAAATTGAAAACAGAATCACAGAAATATAGTGATTTCTTTCTCATAATTAATAATTTAGGGCTTAAAAAAAAATGGAATCACTGTTAACACACATTAAAACTTCTGTCCGTCACACTGGCATCTCCATCTCAACTCCACCGTTCATCTTGTATTCATTGCTGGTGGTAATTAAGTTGTTATCAGGGTTCAAAGGGCATCGCTCGGGTGTGTGCTTTGTGGTATGAGTCATGTTTTCAGGATGGCAGAGCTGCTTGATGCTCTGTGGAAAAGTATTGTCAGACATTTAGATATTACTTATGATAAGCAACCTGAACATCATTTAGAATTAATCAGCTAAATGGGTTAAGTATTCTCAGAAAACATGGTTAAATAAAACAAAAAGCAAACTTTGATTGAACCCCTGTGCTATAACTTGTGGTCATACTTATCACTGCTGAGTTAAATATACAATGAATTAAAACTGGCTTCATTTATTAAAAAAAAAAAAAAGTTTTTATGGCACTCCCTGCTGCAATATAGTGACCCCACATTCACAAGCACATTTTTCGACCAATAACTGAGCACCAAAAGTTTTAAAGTTTAAGCTCCTGTTAAAATGGTATCACTTGGTTATCACTAAAACAGCAATATAGTTATGTTGGTGAGCATCTGCTTTGTTTATCATTGGTTATTATGTGATGCTTAGTTACTGACTTCATTCCCATTTTTCATTTCATGCAAATGGAGCTGTCATCTCGAGGGGGGCTTTAAGGCATTTTGGTAATAGTTTCAGGAGCCACAGTGTTATCTGTGTAATCTCCAATCAAGTGGAAAGTCACGAACGATCTATGTATGTTACATAAGCATCATATTTGTAAGAAGATAGCCCCAACTGCTCAGGGGCTATGTTGTGGAGTCTAAAACCAATGAAATAAAGAAATAAAGTACAAATAGCTTTACCAGCGGTGAAATTAAATTACATCAAAACCAGGGCGAGCTTCAGTATTTGTCCTTTGTTAATATTGTAAACAAGGCTATAGTCTAATAGGACTTTGGCTAGTGCAAACCTGCAAGCCAGTTTGAAATGACTCATCTTGCAGCAGAAGTCATTATGAACTTAATTGTAAAAGCTAAAAAAAAAAACATTAAAATCAGATACAGCAGCATGTTAGTCAGTAGGTATGGAGACCTCTGGCCAAAGGTAACATCTTTACAAAAGTGACAAGTGTGCCTCGTCTAAAAACAAAGATGCGGTACAACCACTGACTTTACGTTGTCAGCGTGCAACGAAGGCTTATCTTATATAGACCGATACTTTGTTGACCCCCAGAGGGAAATTGCAAATTAAAAATTATATAAAATACCCTGAAAATAAGAAACAGATCATGTGGTTCTCTATAACCAAAAACTGTGCTCTTGTCATCCTATAGGTCATCCACAGGACAGAGTTATTGCAGCAGTTCTTGATGATTTAAGTATTAATAAAGAGTTGCATTGCAGGTTCAGAACTTGACCTCCACTTGCAGACTAACTCTGTCTTAGATGCAATGGCATACAAATACGTGTTGTATGTCCAGGATGCTGACAGCACAGGTTAAAAATAAATAAATAAATAAATAAAAATAAAAAAAAGAAACAGATCATGTTCCCACAACATACCGATCTTATTCCCACACGCCAGTAAGGCGTGGCCACAACATAAGGATTGTGTTCCCACACGTTAATAATTTGTGTCCATGTAATATATCACGCTACCACAGGATAAATAACCCTGATTCACTTCAGCGGGTCTGCGGAAGGGAAATGAAGATACTTTGCGTACATTTTAACACTGGTGATAAAACGTGGTACCTCCGGTGACCATTGTTGCATCTCATATCTTATTTTTATCATGCAGCCCAGTAGTAGGACCTTGGGGTTAAAACACCAAATGAGGGAGATCCTAAGCATTATACAAATGACTGCTTCTGCTTGTGATCCAATTCGATTATATTTAAAAAGTATAGATGTCTTTAAGGGAACATACCTGCCATATATTCCCTTTCATTTGGGAGACCTTGAAGATGACCCACAAGGGCACCACGAACA
The DNA here is from genome assembly GCF_960531495.2 of Zeus faber. Lineage (NCBI taxonomy): Eukaryota > Metazoa > Chordata > Actinopteri > Zeiformes > Zeidae > Zeus > Zeus faber. Next base: position 14,486,026 of record NC_137192.1, read on the forward strand.
CGCAGAAGAGTCCGAGGCACCAGCCCAACGCGTAGGCCCAGTTTGGATACACATAGGTTTTGTTGAACTTCAGAGGATTGTACTTTACCAATGAAAAGACAAAGGTGCCCTGAAGGAAGCAAAATGATCACGCTATTTCATGCAAGAATGGAATCGAGTTTAAAGTCACTTTTAAGAATATGGAGGGGGACAATCAAACATAGTTCCCTGAATATAACATAAGCATTCAGTTGATGGTAAGCTTCATCATCATTTGGAAAATAAGAGAAAAACGATTAGTAAATGTATACATTTATAAAAATCTTATGACGTCAAAACTATTCACTAATTTGTCTTTGGTTGTTTCTGTGATTCAAAACCCGAGAAATTAAATGTTCCATAATATTAAAGTAAAATAAAATACTGATGCAAATATATTTCATCTAAAATAATTGAGATGACTTTTTTTTTTTCCTATTTTTCATTATTTACATGGAATAGAATTCTGCTAAATAGAACAACACGGCTACTTACCAGACAAACTGCAGGAGTCACATAACGCCAACAATATTTCATTATTGGCCCAGGACGATAGCCAACCATGTCTTCAATGTTGTCATAGAGACGATCTCCGCCTGGACATTAAATGGAGATTGTTCAATTGTGCCATCAAAAGTGAAGCTATTGAATGCAAGAATTAGATGATAGATCTCATAAGAACATTCAACTCATTTGGGAAAAATCATCACTACAGAAATGGAAAATCGTTACGTAAAAACAGCCTTGACTGGTGTTTGGTATCTACTCCATCACAGTGGGCTTCAAAGGTCTGTTTGTCATTTGAGATTGTACCAGATATTTGTACTGTGGTGAACTAGTAGATTTGACACTGATGGAATGGCACTGACCTCTATCAACCTTGTCTCACACTTTTTCGTGCTCATAGTCGCGAAAATTAATCTGTTGAAATGTCCCGGAGCACGTTTGTCCGACATTTTTTGGGTGGCACGGGTGTATTCAAATTTAAAATGCATGGGTTTAAATTTCGTTCTGACGAGCGCGAATATAGGCGGGATGCCGGATTTGCTTTTTTTCTCTATTGAACGGTCCATCAAATTCAAGGTTGGGCGAGAATTGATTGAATTGGTTATAATTTTGTTTTGTGGAGCACGGAAAAATGTCAGACAATCGCGCTCCGGGACACGATTCAATCCTTTTCGTGGCTATGAGCGCGGAAAAAGCGTGAGACCGGCTTTGCCTCCGTACTCGGACGTCCAGGTGATAATGAACATGGTGGAACAGTGTCAGGATTGCATTGGCGGCTCCAATTTCCTGTTGTGTGAGCAAACTAAAAAGGATCCACTGTAGCCTGTGCACTCTGTTTAATTTGTGAACGCAGCGGACATTCCAAACATACGGCAACACAGAACCTGGGGTTGTTACGTGGCAGACAGTGTGACTTCCACAGCTCTGGCACTGCGCAGTACGCTCCGTCGACGAACAATTAGATCAATTACCGAAAACCCGAGCCGGTGGAGCATCACAGGGTTATAGTATGCCATTGCTCAAATGATCTGGACTAAAAGCCTTATTCAGTTTCAACTATTTTATGGGCCATATCAACTTCCTCGACTCTTAACAATACTTTGCCGCTGTCCTTTGTTTATAACAGAATAACGTCGTACTGTTCTGTTTGGGATTCATATTTGTGAAACCTACGAAAAAAAGGTGTTGAGAGACTCAACACCATACAATTTACAATTGCTCAACTCTTATATTGAGTCTTGTTTTCGTAAGAATTTAAGAATTTAGGGCTTAAAAAAAATGGAATGTAAGATGTAAGAAAAAATGTAAGAATTTTTAAAGTTGGTCTTCATTAGTCAACATTTTATCCCATCAAACAGACTCAACGAAGACCAATGCAAAAATCAATGGCTTGTCATTTTTTTATTTCTTTGGAATGTCTCTTTGAGCATTCTGCTGCTTAATGCTTTGACACAAATGTTTGACGGGGCTTTGTGTTTTCTTTTGAACACCGCTATTACAGGAGAAAACAATTACGTGTTTTAAAGTAACCCAGAGTTTGTGAAAACTTTTTTACTCATATTTGAGTTATTAACTTAATTGATACTTTAACTTGTAATCAGGTAAAATATTTGCCAAGTAATCGCCCGTGGGAATGTATTCACGTACTGTATATTGTAGATGTAGTGACCTGTGAATTCCAGAGATTCATTTCAATTTATGGTTGTAAATTGTATAGAGCATTACTAGCTTTACACAATGCCAATGGAATCGAACACTGTTCACACCACTCTCAGGGCAAGGAGCTATTGGAAATATCAACTTAGAAATGGAGGGACCATACTTTAAATACCGAGCCAATGGCTATTTGAAAGGAATTATGAAAATGTATTTGATTGACTGATTTGAATTGAAAGGAAGATCACAACTTTATGACAAATAACACAAATACAGGTACTCCTCACTTAACAACCTAGCTGTTAACGACCATTCAGACTTACGACCAGCTCTCTGACTAGTCTGTATTGTCACTGTGCACAATACCACGGCGTGCGCGGCGTCTCAGCGTCAAGCATCTCATCATGCGTCACCCTTTATATACTACATACACTATATACACTATATATACAGTGCATCCGGAAAGTATTCACACCCCTTCACTTCCTAACATTGTTATGTTACAGCCTTATTCCAAAATGGATTAAATTCCTTTTTTTCCTCATCAATCTACACACCATACACCAACACCCCATAATGACAAAGCGAAAAAGGTTTAGAAATTTTTGCAAATGTATTAAAAATAAAAAGGTGAAATATCACATGTATATACACTACTCACAAAAAGTTAGGGATATTTGGCTTTCAGGTGACATTTATGGAAAATGTAAAAGTTCAAGCTACAGTGATATTACATCATGAAAGTAGGGCATTTAAGTAGAAGCATGCAATGGTGATTTCCTCATCTCAAACAATTTATTGAAACAAAAGCCAACAACAGTGGTGGGTTTACCACAACAAAAAATGTCGGTTAAATGTGCCTGGAGTTGAGTAGCATTCATCATCCGGTTCCGCAGGGCAATGTTCACAATGAAGCGCTCGTCAGTGTGGGATGTGGCCAAAGGACGTCCACTTCTATGCTTTTCTGTGACTCTTCCAGTCTCTGTATCTCTGTTACAACCTGCTGATGACACTCTGTGACACTCTAAGCTCAGTGGCCACTTCCCTCTGAGAACATCCTGTTTAAAGCCTCACAGTGGCGAGGTACTGTTGATCAATTGTTAGGTGTCGTCTTGGTCTCATGATGTCAAAATGTGAACAGCATGATGAAGAGGACTGTTTAAATACCAATTCTAATCGAACCAGGAAATGTATTGGTCGATTCATGGATCAAACACCTGTTGTGAATTTTGCCGTTCAGCTCCTTGTTAGAGTCAGCAAGTTGTGCAAAAAGTACTGAAACATTGAACAGTTGGACATGTGCATTCAAAAGTTTAGAGAAGGTCAAATTAAGTTCACCTGTAAAGGTTATAGTGCATTTTAGGTTCATCCTGAAATTTCACCCAAAAGCCAAATATCCCGAACTTTTTGTGAGTAGTGTATGTATTCTCATCTCTGATCTCTGATAATGATAGATAAATGTAAGAACTTACCATATATCCAACCAATTGCTATTGATTGGCAGACTGAAAGAAGAAGGAGATTGTTGCCACTGCAAACATAATGGTCAAAAAGCTGAAGAAAGTATAATCCTCCCTGCAAGGAGAGAAAGGGACGACCCATGTGAATGAGGATTTCCCCCCACATTGCTCCTAATTGGTGGGAGGATATAACTGGGGAAATGAACCAGCGAGGCGGTGGGGGTGGTGGTGGTGCTGGGTTCCGCTGTTCGTACCTGTGTCACCAGGAGGAGGCCGAGCAGAAAGCAGACGGAGCAGAGACACAGCAGCAGCAACTCCCGGCGGTAGCCTCGTCGAAACACCGCAGGGAACATGTCTGTCACCGATGTCATCAGGCACTCGAGACTGACAAACTGTGAACAGGTCATGAACTAGTGAGCATTAAACTGTCCAGGAAACAATCCGGCCGTAACGCTTCAGGTGTGGGGACATTTATAGGTTGTTTTTTTTCCTTTGTTTTTTTTTTGTACAATCCATTCTTAGCTCACCTGTGTGTCTGCACCGAGTAAGATAACCATAACGAAGAAGCATATCGCCCACAGCTGAGGGAGAGGCATCATGGCCACTGCCCGAGGATAGGCGATGAACGCCAAGCCAGGTCCTGCGGTCAAGATTAAGCTTGTGTAAGTACAACCCCTAAAATGACTTGAACTTGTTAAATATATTTCCCACATCATTTCTCTCACCGGTAGCTGCCACTTCAGAAATGGGCAGTCCCTGTTCATAGGACATGAAGCCCAACACGGAGAAGATGGCAAAGCCAGCCACAAAGCTGGAGGCACCGTTCACCAAACACAGAATAAAAGTGTCCCTGGAAGAGAGAAACACTCGCATCATATCACAGTGCATTCGGCGCGTGTCCGCTATTTGTTTATCTGTACATGTTAAATTGTGGGAGAGGACGATAAGGAATGACATTAAGAGAAACAAAAACGTTTTTGAGCCCCTGGGTGCAGTTGATGGATGGTGCACACAGGGAGAAATACATCTGAAAACATAAATATCGACATACTTGTAGCAATCATTGTTATACTGGTTGTAGCTTCCCAGGGCAGTCAGGCTCCCCTGACAAATGCCAAAAGAGAAAAGCACCTGGGCACCAGCGTCCATCCACACCTGCGGGCAAAGGCAGACTCGTTGCAGTCGGAGCCACGATTAGAGTTTGTACATGTGAGAAAGTCCATTCCCTTGAAATTCCCACTGAAAAAGGCCCCTGTGTGCCAGTGGCGAGGTTCGACTCGGTGCCTTGTTACTTACTTGAGGGTCGAGCAACCTTATTGGGTCAGGATAGAGATAGAAGGCCAGGCCGTCCTTGGCTCCGGGCAAAGTGAGGCCTCTGACTAACAGAACCAGCAGCATGGCATAAGGAAAGGTGGCGGTGAAGTACACCACCTGGAAAAGAGAAGAAGCTGCATTTTGTTTCTGTTGTTACCACAATTCACCTCTTCTATCCATCGTCATTGCAATTGGAAATGTCAAGGTTCCGTTAATTTTTGGAAGTTGTGCTGTAATAATAAACTCTAAGAAAGAAAACACAATTTTTGAAATATATTTAAAGACTTTGGGTAGAATGTGAAATAGCACAGTGCATTGACAAATGCCACCAAATGAGTCCAACAGCACTAAAATTATACGGAAATATTTTAGGTGTTCTCAACTTGAAATTGAGATATTAACAAGTACATTTTATGTCAAGAAAAAAGAAAAGGGAAAGAAATTCATTTTTTTTTTTTTAAGTTAATCCAATGACTCCAATCCAATGATTTTTTTTTTTCAGTGAGGGATAGTTGGAGAGATGCAGGTAACTGCATTACTTGTGCAATTTAACTCTAAACTTAACTCTTGGACACCCATCATCAAACATATTTTTAACCATTATACATTGTCCTGCTTCATTCCAATGCCCTCTTAAATGTCTTTATGTAACAAAGGACACGCAAACAAATCCATCAACACCACTCACTGCAATCCACACATTCGATCATCTACACGTCGCTACACGCCACCGCACGCACACACATCAATTCTCATTCTAACTTCTTTCTCATTTTCTCTGTTCAAGGTTCTACCTTTCCAGTAGACTTCACTCCCTTCCAAACACAGAAGTAGCACAGTATCCAAGCAAGTAGGAGACATAAGGCCAACTCCCACCTGAGGCTGCCAATTTCCTCAATCCCATCGGATATTTTCAGTACTTGTCTCCTGAAAAGAAATTCAATGTTTCTGTTTCCATCGAAGAGAAAAAAATGGAAACCAAGCATGAAAACTTTCAGGGATTACCTGAAAGAAATAAAACTACGGATATCCCAAAAAAGAAACTGAGAGAGTGAAACAGTACGAAAAAGTTAAAAAGCAGCCTTGCCATAAGACTTTGTTTTTGTTTTAGTATTTTAAATAACCCCAAACAAACTAATGTTTGTTCTGTCTGAAGCCATAGGAGAGAAGCTTGAGAAGTGGGAGCTTTTGGAATAATGATCGCAACACACTCACTACTTTGCAAATGTATACAGACTACTACATACTTTATTTGAAATAACTTCAACCCAATAGCCCAATCAGGGCTTGTTGTCAAGAACCAGTCCCAAATTAACTAAACTGACTAAACGAACTAAATTAACGCTGGACTCAAATGGAAATGCAACTTTTTTTTTCATGCTTCCCTGTCGCTGTCAATCTCAACTTAAGACAAAATTCAGTTCCCGGGGTTGTCAATGGCGGGCCCGCTCTGGGAGAATCATCAACAATTCTGCTAAGAAGAGAGATACGGTCCACAAATAGGAACAAGTTCGATTTTTGTGCGTAGTCTTGTTATGGCAGATTGATTCATACAGTAAGGACAAATACGGGAATGAGAAAAAAAAATTATATGAAGTAGAGTCGAAAAGCTGTCATTATCATCACTTTTATCATTATCACTTTAAAATAAGAACAATTTCAGAAGGTATGAAGTTAATTTCAAAAGGAAAATGTACATATTACTTACTCCCAAAATTCGGTCGCTGGTGATGTTGAGTTTAAAGGTGCCGTCCAGTTGGACGATGCATTTCTTTTATCAAATTCTACGCAGGCATCTAAAAGACAAGAGGATTTGGGTATTTCTTATGAAAGTCAAAAACGAAGCAAATCTTTCATACAAAAGTATTTTCTTCGATTACGGTATAGTAGAAAAGCTGAAGACCTCAGCAAACTGTCCTGAACACATCTTTACAGTTAACTGGCCAATTTAACTGCTTCAGTTTTGGAATGTACATTATTGTGTTAAGGACTTGCTCTACGGGACTACTAACAAACAATAATATGGCTTTCTATAACATTTCTATTCCCGTCCTAGAACAACAATTTAGAATACTTCAACGGGACAACAAAGTTCAGCAGCCTCCGGACACCTGTGAAAAAACATGACATGATCTAATACAGGTACTCCTCACTGAACCACCTACCTGTTTAATGACTGTTTGGACTCACGACCAGCTCTCCGACCAGTCTGTGTTGTACCGCAACGTCTCAGCGTCAAGCATCTCATCACGCATCACCCTTTATATACTACATACACTATTTATACACTATATATACTATATATACATTATATACTAAATACACTGTATATACTATATATATATATATATATATATATATACTATATTGCACTATATATACATGTTATACTAAATACACTATATATAGTATATACACTGTATATACTATATATATACACTATATACACTATATAAACTATATAGACTGTATAAATCTCATCACCGTTCTCAGTCTCAGTGTGGTTCCTGCAGTGTTTAATGACTGTTTGGACTTACGACCAGCTCTCTGACCAGTCTGTGTTGTACGTTGCGTACAATACCACAACGTCTCAGCGTCAAGCATCTCATCACGCATCACCCTTTATATACTACATACACTATATACATTATATATACTATATATACACTTTAAATACTATATACACTATATATACTATATACACTATACTGTATATACATTATATACTATATACACTTTATATAGTATATACACTGTATATACTATATATATATATATATATATATATATATATATATATATATACACACACTATATACACTATATAAACTGTATAAATCTCATACCCGTTCTCAGTCTCAGTGTGGTTCCCGCAGTCTGTCAGTATTCACTACACTAGCATTCACAATGGCCATGCCCCCTTACCGTGAAATAACACAAGTCCTCACTTATCCACTAATTCACTTAACGACCTGGTCCTAGGAACGGGACTTGTAAAGTGAGGAGTACCGTAGTAGTGTATTGCTATATTCTTTGACAAATAAATTACAATTTGAGAATATTTTGGGAATGACTATTGTTGTTTTCATAAGACATTTAGAAACAATAAAGAAACATTTGATAAAATCACTAGTAATTGTGGTATTATGACCCAGCAGGTAGAGAGGCATGACTAGAACAGTCTATGAAATTCAGAAAATGATCCACATACATGGGCCTTTGCTGTGTTTTAAAACGAGCAAAGAAAAGACATCCAGATAAGGCAGAATAAACCCGATCTAACCTCCCGTGCCTTCCCTACCTGTGTTCCAGTCGTTCCTGCAGCTGGCCCAGGGAACCTCGCTGCTAAAAGACGAGAACAGGTAGAAGAAGGCCCAGGCCTGGATGATGATGTACGACACCGCCGCGTATGCAATCACGATCTGGGTGGCATAACCGATCCCTGAGAAGCAATATTCAAACAGCCTTTTAATAAAAAGAGCCACAACCGTCCATAATAAAACAGCACATAAGCTCCTCAATAAACTGATGTGCAAATCGTTCTGTACAAAACAAAATTCCTTTTTTTTATGCGATTTGGATGTGATTTTTATTTGATTTATTTATCACATTAAAAACCCATAGCACATGTGAATTGCATATATGGTGCTTACGCTAAAACAACAACAACGACGACGACAACAAATCTGCATAAAACGTCTGAAATGAATCCCTAGCAGAAAAAATACAACCAGACTTGACGGTTCCAGGGCCACATGAGAAAACTGTCTCAAGATAAATACATTTTTATATTCAAAAAACGTCAAACTCAATGATCAAATTTAATATCGCACATTACATAGACAACATGGTATCGGTCAAGGAACAGCGGGGAGGAGAGGTGAACCTTCGAACAGAGGACAGAAGTGCCTCCAGCATGTGATGCAGCCCTGGGATGTATACTGGCCCATGGCCGTCTCCAGGAGGAACATGGGGATTCCGCACGACAGCAGGAACAGCACGTATGGAATCAGGAAGGCGCCTGTGAACAACACGCCTCAGGTTAAAGGAGGATTAGAATGATGTCGCTTTAGGTTGATCAGGGTCGTGTCTGCGCCCCGACGCGGGATTTGCATCTATCGGATTTGCAAATCAAGTGAGAGGCCACGTGTGTGTCCCGAACGGTGGTTTTGGGTATTTGGCGAGTTGAATTTGACTGGGCCGACTCATCTGAGGCTGCTTGTGTTGTGATGGCCTCTCAGACGCGAAGTGCACTGCAGCAGTGATATGATGACTCATGGTTGAATCGCTGTTGTTTTGTCTGCTAACAACAGTGTCATACTCAGTGTGGCGACGCCAATAAAAACAACTTGATTAGAAAATACGGGAAGATCTCAGAAGCTTCAATTATTCCTCAAAGTCGAAGAAAACTTGTTTCGCATTTTTTTTTTTTTGCGAGTGGAGGCCTGCTGTCAGAATCTAGAACAACTTAAAATGGACTAAATGACAGCATATGGGTTTTTTTTAAATGGTGTTAAATATTTACTTTGAGTTCATGACTTCCTTTTTTTATGGTTTCAGTGAGTCACCGCCATGAATAAGAAATGGCACCATAGTATGTAGTATGAAATACATAGTATGTGGTATGAAGTACATAGTATGTAGTATGAAGTACATAGTATGTGGTATGAAGTACATAGTATGTAGTATGAAGTACGTAGTATGTAGAATGAAGTACATAGTATGTAGTATGCCATTTTTAAATCCAGGAAGTGTCTACCGGAATGGATCAAAATTGGCCTTGGGGGACTTATGCAGATCACAAGCCTTTGCCCAAATATGCACTTAATAATCCAAGGAAAACTATTGAGTAATTAAGTTCATGTGAAAGTTTCACACAGTTCATCCTCCCTGTGGCAATCAGCGATTTAAAGATGACAGTTATCTGCCCACGTCACCCTCCTTAATGCCCCAGGATCTTTCCAGATAAAACGGTCATTGTTCTAACAGTCAGCTAACACCGTATCACAAGTAAGGGATTGTCCAAATACCTGACGTCTCATTTTCAAAAACAAACAAACAAACAAACAAACAAATATACAAACAAATAAATAATAATAGAAAATAAAAAGGCCCGCCTCCCCAATCTTACCAACTGATGCGCCCCTCAAACACCCCGTACCTTCCCCGTCCATCGAATTAACTCTTAAATATTTTATGCTTGAACATGTTTTTCTAAATGGAACATCATCACTGGAAGGCGTCTGCCCGGCGTACTCTCATTTCAAGGAAATAAAAAAATAAACTTTGAATAAAGAGTAAAAAATAAAAAGTTGTAACATTTACCAGTCCTGGTTTCCCCATCCCTCCCAGTAACATCTGATCCATTGTTTTATGCCCCGACACCTTCGATATTTGCCACAGCTTTTAAAATTACAACAATATAAAAAAAAACCTCATCTGTGAAAAGGAGACTTTTTCCTCATATTCAAACAAACAATCCAAATTTCATCAATTATTTTGAAGGAATTGTGGAATGAAAAAAAAAAAAAAAAAAGTCTCTCCCACACTCATCTATTTTTGGATCCGAAAGGATCAAAAAGTCAAACAAAGGCGAAGGAAATGACTTTGTGACTTGAGAGACTTATCGAGGTGGGTTCAGAAAACACAAAGCCTCCAGATCCATGTCCGTTCTGTCATGTTTAACTTCCTCATTTGTTGGGATTAGGGTCGCGGAACGAGTTATGTGACCTTGCCGGATACAACACGTGCAAGTTGTTGTTTTTTGTTTTTTTTTGCCTTTAAACAGTTGTGGACTCTCAGGATCTCGCTTACCTCCTCCGTTTTTGTAACACAAATAAGGAAACCGCCAGAGGTTCCCCAGCCCCACCAAGGTTCCTGCCACGGCCAGCAGGAACTCCAGCTTGTTCGCCCACTGGCCACGGTCTAGGAGCAGTTGGCCTTTCTTCACCGCACTGTTGTCCAGAGTCCCTTCGGGGCAGCTTCTTTTAGGGAATTCCCTTTTCATGTTCACACACACACACACACACACACACACACGGACACAGAAGCGTCAAAGATACTGTGTGGCTTTAACTCAAGCCTGGAGTCAAGTCTGCAGCCAGACAGGAGATAGCCAGACTACCACTGTTCCAGTCCATGCACAGAGATTAAAAAAAAAAAAACGAAAACTCACCAGCTGACCATTACTGATGAGTAATGGTCCTCATATACACTTTATTTATTTATTGTTGAAACTTAGCATGCAGAATCAGCAGGAATGGAACGTTTGTTTTTATTTTTCCAGAGCCACAATTTGTGAGAAGAAAAACAAATTAGATTTCAAAAATAGCACTCAGTAAATACACAGCAAAGTACTTACACCTCCATTACAAAGCCCTTTCTCCCCGAGGATGTTTGCAGCAACAACAAGGTGATCAGTATTCCTCTCAGCCAGGGCTCACCATAGGGACACCACAAAGACAAGATGTCATGAGCAGAGCGACGACAGGAAACAAATAAGCATTTGGATTTTTCCCTGCTACACGCAATGAGTCGATTCTCCCTCCCCCCTGTCCTGCACTTGGCGAAGTGGCTCAAACTCAACCATTGCCTTGTTAAAAAAAAAAAAAAAAAAAAAAAAAAAAAAAACACACACACACACACACACACACACAACCCCCAGGCATGGCACTTTCTTGCTGTATTTTTCCACTGTGACATGAGTGGCTTGAGTCTTTGAGACTGGCTCAGTTGCTAACAACTAAACCAAATCAGCTGAGCCGTCTCTGGTATGGCAGAGCTTATAATTAGACCTCAGTTATTTGATAATTGGGAACTCTTAGGGCTTTAATCAAAGATATAAAACAATTTCAATCGCCACTAAATTGTGAACTTTATATAATCCAGATAGATTTTCAGACTTATCCCCATGAGACAGATACTATGGCAGAAAAGGATCCGGGTGCCTTAGGAATGAAAAAGAACATTTGCCAAAGAAAGAGGGAATCCTTCATTATTTAGCCGCAAACTTATTATTATTATTATTTTTTTTTTTTAATCTTGTCAGTGGCGTAAGGCAAGTGGATTGTGAACACCACGGCTGAGAGGCTTTGAACTACCAGCCACTGTGCAAAATTCTGTGGAAAACTGGAAAATTCAGTTAATCAGGTTTCATGTAGACCTTCAGCATTCGGGGAGGAAAAAAGGAAAAGAGACAAACCGTGGCAAAACAGTTTTGTGACGTAATCCATTGTCTATCTACCTGTGTTCTGTTACGACTAAATCAATTATTAAGATGAGGTTTACTTAAGCTCCTCGGGACTTACATTACCGACATTAAATAAAGTAGAAACAATAAAAGCTCTGCTTTATTTGTGAATCTCCTCTTTTGATACAATGATAATCAGATAACCATAAAACATGACAGACAGAGCAACACAACAAGACATGACAACTATGTAAGGCATCTATTTACAGTTTGCTGGAAAATTCTAGTACTAACAGGGACCATGCTCTCTGTACATCAAACCATTAAAACTGGTTACAGACAGGCAAACACCGAGTGCATGCTGAAAAGGTCATATTCACCTGCAAAAGCAATTCGTAAAATTCTTAAATTAATCACATTATTGATTTCTGGTTTTATGCAAAGATGGGAAACATAACTATGTCCACACAGAAAGCCATTTATCCTGGGCAGTTTGATCAGCTACAGACACCAAATGAAACCCACCCCATATGAACAAAACCAAAACTTGTTGATACATGGGGATGTGGGTCACTTGTGCCTTTCTCAGCTGCTTCTTTGAACAGATAAATACAATAAAATGAACAATAAAGCACACTGAAAAGGTACATAACCAATACCTGTTATTCTTGGATGTCTGTTTGAAAATAAAAAACAAAATACATTGTTGCCAACATAACATTCATCTGGCAAAGCCTAATTAAAGTTAAGTATGTAGTAGTAGTACAAGTAGGTAAGTTTAAAAAAAGGAGAACCTGCTTTACTGTAAATGAGCAACGGGATGGTTTCCAGCATTGCTCATTCCATTGTATTTATTTTTCTTCTATGGGCACAGCTGGGATCTGAGAATAGCAAAACAGTATGTGGTGGAATGAAGTCGTTTTTTTACTGAGGAATGCATCGTAATGGACATGCCCATGAGCTCCTTCCTACAATCTAACATATGAAACAAAAATGGCTTTTTATAGTCACTTGAAAAGAGAGCATTAGAAGACCTTCACTGCATACTCATATATAGGTTACATATGGACATACAAATACATACAATAAACTTGGTTTTCAAATTTGAAATTGAGACAAAATTTGCACTTTTCCCTTTTCAGGTAAAACATTTAGCATGGTACACCATCAGCTATACATTCATATCACAATTATGAGTCTTCGCTGTCTCCATTTTATGAGACATCGTACCTGCCGTCACAGGCAACACCTGCCCTTTGTCGTGCTCCACGACATTTGGCACTCATTCGCTTTTATCTATATTAAAGTTACAAAATTTGGCCAATACAACCTGTATTTAAATGAACAGATCTGTCACAAAATAATAACTACTCATAAGCTCTGCAAGTTTGTAAGATGTACATCGACCCATACCTGTATCGTACATCATTCACTGGCAGTTATTACACGCTCATAACAAAATATTACAAATGACAACAAAAGAAAAAAAGTAAAAGGAGAAAAAAAAAATTACTCTTTTTTTTTTTTTTTTTTAAACTTTCAATACTTGACAAAACTCTTATCTTATACTGGCATGGAGGACATCAGGTGTTACAGTGTCACTTTTATGATGATGTGTTGTGGATGGTTCAGGCACATGGGAAATTATTATGACGAGGACAATCATGACTTCCGGGTTGATGGTGCAGAAAACACAGGCCTAATGAATGACCACAGGAAGGTGCTGACCAGGGCAACCGGGGTAAGCAGAAGTCCTTTTCCACTTTTCCACTGTATTCTATGTGTATCTTGCATCTTTGCTGCTATCAGTGTATACTGCATTCTGAGCAGGGTACAGTTAGAAAAGTGTCCTTCAAATGATAAGTAAACGAAAAGAACAGGCTGGAGCGTTACTGACTAGACTCCGAGGGCGCCACGGCCGCTTGCCATTGCTCAGTCCCGAATGTATGCTTCACATTTTATGCTACGGTACATACTAATCCTCCAAAATCCACCAACATTTCTGCCTCATGGAATTGTTGAAATGTCACTACTTCTTATAACTCAACTATGTTCCTCCGACCAGGCCGCCACCAAAGCGCCATGAAATGCTACTTCAACTTGACTATGAAAGGCACAGTGAGCAGCACATAGAGGCGGGCTTCCACATGTGCTCTACACTTCAAACACAGCAAGCCCTTTATTTGAAAACCCCGTTCTCAAAATTAATTTGGAGAACTTAATAACACGGGATTCTTACTAAGCCAAGTGCACCTTGACCCTTACACTGTGTCTACATGAACGGCCTCAGATTATTACAACTCAAAGTTGATGGACTAGCATTTGGAGAGTTACTTAAAGGGACATCTTACTCTGTTCATACCAGTTTTGTAATGTGAACAAACTTGTGTGTAATTAAATGTGTATAGACATTTATAATTAATGATGACCGAAAAGATGTATTTATTTTGAGTTTTTTATCATTTATTTATGTCGTTTTATCTTCTGTTAAGATGCTAATTAACTTGAGTGGTCATGGGGTTACTAAACTAAACTATGGGTTACTTAAGCATAAAAAATAAAGCTATAAGCCAAGATATAAAAATAACCATTCAAGATTCTTAAACATATTATGACATTTAAAATAAGTACTAGTGTTGAATTATTCAAAGGAATTAGTTCACTAGGTGGGCCCATGAATATAAGCCCACCTCTACTGTCTTAAAACAAATTATTTAGAAATTGACAATAGTCACCTATGGTACTGTTGTGTTTAGACATAAATAACATTGGAGAGTCAAGTAAACAAATCAATTGAGTAAACATAAAAATATTAAGTCTTAAAATGTATTGAGAAAAAAAAAAAAAAAAAAAAAGACTGAATCACAAATAGTTATTGGTATAGAGGGCCAATTCACAAGCCAAACAATGTGTGTAAGCACAGCAATCAATGTCTACAACTCTGTAGACATACTATCCAATGAGCATACTTCACACACTACTCTACTGTATTCTTTTAAAAATTAAAAAAAAAAAAAAAAAAAAAGATATTCCTCAATTATTGTAAAATGTAAACACTCGTCCAGCGCATCATGAACAGGTTTATAAAATAATGAAATATATTTAGTAGGGAAACTATACATTAGCTGTGTTTTTTCTCAGAAAAAATTTAACAAAATGAGTAGACATTGACGATCAGCTTTTGACTTAAAAGGCCCTGCTTGGATCTGGTAAACGTGAAGGCAAAGATATGTTAATCGACCTTCATGTTCAAACATGGCCAAGAGAAATACCCTGTGGAATACAGGGTAAGCCAAAAGTCTGCAAACTGGGAGGTGAGTATCTGTGCCCGCGTTACATACTCCGCACCGCCTTCACAAATATGTAGAGATATACAGATCTACATAGATATAGATCATGTACGAGTGAACATGCTTATTTGTCCTGTGAGAGGCTAAACGGTTGAGCAGGAATGAGGCGCCTTTTGTCCTACATGAGCATGTGCCGCAGCTGTGTGCGCATATGAAGGATTTGTTGTCCTTTCACTGGGGGGCTGACGGCTGCTTGGTTAAAACATCATGATTAAGCTTGTCAGTTTAACTTGCGGTAAAATGAAGGAGTATGGTGGCACACAAAGCGGTTTGATTGAATCAAGTCATCATTATCACCAGATCTTTTGATGCTCAATCCAAAGCACTGCATTTAAATCGGGATCTGGACAAAAGGGACAGTCGAAATCATTTGTTTATGTTGAGAGGGTGAACATTTCCCCGGTATTATAGTATATAATGCCACGTGAGTGAACGCTTCAGCTTAAGCACTGGCCGTTTAAGTTGAGTCCTTTGAAATGTTGTAGGCAAGGAATTCCCTCTAGAAACCGACGTTATCTGTCTCTGTTACATTCTTACCCATGGGTTTGGAGCGATAACTCCAACTGAAGCTTAATGCCACAACGCTAAACATGTGTTTTCTCTTCATCATCTCAAATATAAATCAATATGTTTATATCACCTTGCTTCAGTTACTTCACCTACTAGGCAGTAAGTTTGTAAAAAATAAAATAAAAATAAACCAGCACTCAATGCCTGAAATAAACACTAGGTGCGATAAGGACAACAAAAACATACATTAATGTTCCAATGTGACACTGGTGCCATCATATCATTTTCCGTCACGATGAGAATCTCACATGCGTGACGGTTATTATGTACAACAGTAGCATAAAACATTGTTGCGGTTATTAATAGGCCACAAGACAAGCCACATCCTGTATTCCATCCTTTACTAGCTGGTAATGTGGAGAAGATGAAATAAGTGGATCTGTGGTTTCAACATAATCTGAAAAGAGTGTTCAGGATTTGGGACCCTGGCCTTGAGCCACATTCAAATGATCACAATAATTCTATTATTCTATTATTATTCTGGCATATCCAATTTTACTCAAAATGCAGTTAGCAATTAGGGTTTGGCACTTTCAACGTAAATACAGTCTTTGTTTTTAAAGCACAATGAAGCATACAGTGACATAATATCCAGCAACAACAAAAGGTGAAACTTTGGTCTCCATATTCCCACGGGGTATAATAGCTGGTTATCACAGCCAATACAAAATTATATGATCAGCGGACAAATTAACAAACAAATAAATAAACAAATAAATAAAATAAATAAATAAATATCTAAACAAAATGTTGACAAGTACCCTTACCAAATCCCTACTGATTTTTCGAACCCTTAATTAAGCATTACCAACCTGATAATTGACAAAATCAGTACATTTTATGTGAGGTTATAGCTTAATGCCATTTGAGGTTAACAATGTCCGAATCAATACATTAACAGAACAAACTATCTACAATGCTGACAAAGAGTTTTATGAAATATTTGGCCCCACACATCTGGTAAACCTAAAGTATATAGCCAACCCTGTGGCTCCTGTGAAATGGGAGTAGCAACAAAGAGCAGTGGCCAGTGATAAAAAAAGTGCAAGGTCTTAAATTGGTAAATTTGTAGCCACCTATGACTTTGGAATGATATGTAGAAGTTGCGCTCACAGATGACCCACTACGGTCTCGCTTTATTCACTGAACTGGCAGGAAGGAGAAGGCAGTTTAATCCATGTATTCTACCGTTACCGTCCGTTAATTGCATCACCTTAAATTAACGTCAACTGTGTTGATTCAACACGTCTCTTCTAACTTTAGTTTGTACCTTTCATTATGATTATGACAAAAACGTACAATTCCATAGGATTGTGTGCAAAACTTAATGAAGGCATACAGAAACAACCAGTAATGGTCTGCTTCTCCTACAAGCCACAATGGTAGAGTTAGGTGCTTGTGAAATGAGGTATGAATAGTGCCTGCTGTGTTCAACAAAGCCTTTCATCTTTTCAACAACTGCCCGATGGCGAAAGAGAAAACTATGAGAAGTCAACATTCTCATATATGTAATCATCGGATGAGAAGTAAATAATCAAAACGACAACATTGATGAATGCAAATGGGTGGAAGAATTTAAACTTGGAAAAAAAAAAAAACCAAAAAAAAACAAAACAAAAAAAAAAAAACATGGCATTGACTATTTCCACTGAACACCGACGTCTCTGGTCTGAGTCACGGCTCAGCTTCACAGTCAAACTTTTAACCAATGCAAAAAAATATCGGGTTCAATGATGAATCCAGAAAATAGTAGTTGCATTAATTACTGCATTATTCAAAAAGCTTCGCACCACATCTAATAAATAACACACAATAAATGGCAATTTCTCCTAACTTCTCAGAGCTTCCTTAATTTTTTTTTTTCAATAAATTTCTAATTAGGTACCTGTTCTGTATTAGTTGGGTCAAAAGTCAAATGAATGAATGACAGTGAAGGGTCCAGTGTGCTAAAATGAGGATTAGCCTGCCCAAGCAAGCTCTTCATCCTCAATTGAATCCCCCCCATTTACCTTTTGATTTGCTGTCCTTGTCTGTTTTTTTTTTTTTCTTTTTTTTTTTTTTATCTTAACACCATTTACAGAGGCAGGTCTGTGCTGTTGTGGCGAGTCTTTCTGGAAGTCCCATCATCCCTGGGAAGAGCTTTCTGCAAGTTGGACATGGCAGCCGTCTTCTTTAAATCGATCACTGCGTAGAACTCACTGTGCCGGGGAGCCTGTTGGCCACATTTTTGGGGTGGTGGGCGCTGGTGCTGTGGTTGGGACTGTGCACCCCCGCTGCTAAGGGCTTGACAGGGTGGCTCTCCCTCTAGGTCAACCTGGATGTAGTTCAGCTGCCGTGATGGAGGCATATGGCCATGCTCACAACCTCCAACCCCTGCCCCTGAACGTCTGCGAAAATCAAAGCTAAATATTCGACCCCCTCTGTCTGACTGGCATGGCTGGGTGTGTGGAGGGCAAGGGTGTCGAAGCCGAGAGGGCTGCACCTGCTCTGTATTGACATAGTTCTGTAGGGCATCTCTGTGGATTCCCCTGCCTTCCTGGTGGTAACCATTCGGTGTTCCGGGCCCTTCCGAGAACTCATACTCATCAAAGTCTTCCTCCTCCTCCTCGTATTCCTCTTCATCTTGATCATCGTCTTCCTCTTCCTGGTCTTCATCTCGTTGCAGGGCACTATACTCCCACACTGGGGGCAGAGAGGGTAGGTTCTCATAGTTGAGCAGAGTTGTCCGACGATGACCTCCACCCATGCCCCTTTCACAAGGGTAGCCCTGCGGGGGAAGGGACGACGACGGGCCGTGGGAATGTGTGTGGAGAAGCGAGTGGGAGTGACTATCCCCTGTACTGCTGCTGCTACTCGAACCCACAGACTGGGACACACTGCTGGGACTGAGTCTTTGCTTTCGAACACCTCTCAAGCCATTGATGTTCTCATAGGTGAGCTGGCTGTTCTGGCAGCCCTCTTGGTGTTCATGGCCTGGATGTCGGTGCATGAGGTGGTGAAAATGATGGTAAGAGTGTGAATTGCACATGTGCATAGGAGGCTCATCTCCTTCTGTCTCTGAGCCTGTTGCACCCTCTACAGGCTGAAGGTTATGAGGATTGTGCCCGTGTCGCTCCCTTTCTCTCTCCCGCTCCAGCAGATGGCGCTGTGCTGGAGTGGGACCCAGCATGAATTTGACCTCCTGTGAGGACGGCTGTAAGTACACCTGAGGATCTTTATGTTCCTCTATGGGGCAGCAACGCATGTTTGATTGCATGTTTCCTTGGCCCCCAACCGGCATGGCTCCTCGCGATGTCTCAGGAAAGGAGCTGGGCCGCACTTCAGGAAGGGAGTGCACGCAGTGACGCATAGATAGATCTCCCTCCATACTGACAGTATTCACGTAGGTATGGGCCTGTGGGAAACACAAGACATAAGATTAACATATTGAACTGATCAAGGCAATCACCCATTAAAAAAAAAAAAAAAAGCCTGAATAGTCTCCCTTACCTGGTCTTCCAAGCCCATGAGGCTTTGGCCATGATCATCAGCAATGGAGGGCTGTGAGGAATCACCTCTGATTGGATAACCAGGATATCCATTGGGAAAACCCGGGACAGGAAATGCTGGAGCTATAGGCGTATTCATCAATATACACACTGTAATTACTTGAGTACTGTGGACCAATTCTAATTTCATGTATCTTATCCTAATTTCCTAAATGTCTTACTTTAAGCAGTATGAATCTAACTACACAATGACCACTCAGGCCTCACATCTATGGACGCCATTTCAGTCAATATTAAATATATACATATATATATAAATAAATAAGCTTATGAAATAAACACATTTTGGTATTTTTTAGTATTTTTAGAGCTTATTGTGCGTAATCACCAGGTGTCATGACATTTCACTGCATATATGTATGACTGTATGTATATGTATGTGACAAATAATCTCTTGAACTTGAACTTGAACCCCGGAAAATTTTGACAATAAATAAATAAATAAATAAATAAATGTGAATAAATGAATAATAAATGAGTAAATATAGTTCAATAAATAAATCATTTTTTATTTTAAAAAGGCAATTTTTCGAGGAATTTGTTTATTTCAGGGGACTTTTATTTCATAATTCCACATTTATTTATTTATGGGACTTTTATTTCATAAAGCCACTTTTATTTAATTCATGGCACTTTTATTTCGAAATACCATATTTCCAATCCTCATATGCAAATTAATGGGGCATGGTGACCTAACAGATATAGAGCAGAAAGACAGGGAAGTGGGAACACCAGCGGTGCCATTGGCACTATCTTACGCAACAGTGGTGGTTGCTGGGAGCTGGTTCGAGCCAGGGGCTGGTAGGAAGCGAGCCAGTCAAAATCGAGGGCCACCACCCGGTTACGCTTGACCAGTCGCACCCTGTACACCACATCCGACAGCTGTGCCAGCACAGTGCAAGGGCCAGCCCACTGGCCTTTCTTTCTCTCCAGACAGAACACCCACACCCAGGTCCCCGGTGCAAAGTCTGTTTTCCAAGCAACGGGAGTCGTAGGCCCGCTTCTGTCGGGACCCGGCGTTACTCTGCACTCCCACAGCGCTTATGTTTGGACACAAGCTGCGTACCCCAGTCCAGTTGGTGTTTGGGCCGCCCCCGTAGCTGGCAGTGCAGATGAGACCGGCCTGGGCTACCGCCACAACCTCCGTGAAAGGCTACGGGAGCTGCGCAGGTTGACCAGGCAAGCCTTAACGGACTCCCGTTGCCGGGGACCCTGGTGTGGGTCTACTGTCGGAGAGAAAGAAGGGCCTCTCCCCCAAGCTGTTAAGCCAGTGGGGCGGCCCTTGCATTGCACTGGACTGGAATAGCTGTTGGACAAGCTGTACAGGGTGCGGCTGGGCAACCCAAACAAAGTGGTGGCCCTCCACCATGACTGGCTTGCTCCCTACCGACCGCTGGCTTGAACCGAGGAGGTATCAGGAGCTGAGAACCAGCTCTGAGCAACCACTCCCAGTCCTACCACTGTTGCAAGGCTACCCCCTCTTTCCACTGGCTCTGAAACTATGAAATAACCACGCTCCATTCATTTGCATCTAAGGATTGGAAACAAGGCATTATGAAATGAAAGTTCCATGAAATAAATAAAAGTAGAATTATGAAGTAATAGTGCCACAAAGTAAATAAATGTGGAATTATGAAATAAAAGTCCCCTGAAATGAATAAGAAGTATTTTGAAAAATGTCCTTTTTAAAATAAATACTTATTTATTGATCTATATTTATTATTTATTTTTGTTTACTTATTTATATTTAAATATTTATTTATGGATTTATTTCATAGGCATATTTATGTATTTATTTAATATTGACTCAAATGGCGTTCCGTACACATCCAACCCTGGTGGCCACAGGTGTTTGTTCTTGAAGTAGTGGAAAGTTACTATTCACCGTCCATTTAACAGAACTGTGACTCTAATTTAGAGAGAGTTGACCGAGTCTTACACTCATTACTATTGTTGCTGTTTCTTTCTTGGTTTACATGTATCCAATAAAATATAATTAGATCTAAATATAATTTCATCACAAATGCAAGGCTGCAGGACGTTCCATAAAAAGACAGATTGACATCGAAATACAGCATTGCCAAACTAAAAGAGTTTAGGGAGCCTATTATAAAATTCCCTAGATGTTATTGAGGTTCCCTAAATGTAAATGGGTCTGTGATAGATTATTGTAAAAAAAATGTCTCTGTGGATTACAGCTCCAAAGTGTGAGGGTGGTAAGGAGTGTCCTTGTCACACTCCTTACCACCCTCAAGCTGCACGCGCTATAGAGAGACAAAATGGTCCGCAAAACAATAAACTTGATAAACAACTAGTCACTCTTCACTTCACTTCTCACTCACTTTTTTCCTTCTATTTGTCCTGCCTACAGACTGCCACTACAAACGGAGTGCACAAAAAAAGGATATAAATGGAGTGTACAAAAAAAAATAAAGAACCACTCATTAGCCGTCATTAGCTGAAAACAGCCAGTCAACTGAGATTCTTCATGTCGAGCAGTCGGTTTTGGGGTTTTTTTGCCCGTCATTGTGGGATAAAGGACAGGATAAAATAGATAGAAGCTTACAAAATGCACAGGGATAACATTTTAATGGGGAATTATAAATAAGGGGAATCATAAACCTAAATTATATATGAATCCCGACACGGATGCAAACACGGCTCTCCATGTGCCCAGAACAGCGTGCCGCTGCTCCAAGCAAAACAACTAAAAACAGTGTGGGAACGCGCCACGAAGGAACTGGGCACGACACATACACTCGTTAAAATTATCTTTGCGCGCATTAGTCGGGGAGGGAGGGTGATCGGGGAGAGAGTCGCAGCGAAAATGTACCAATTATGCACGGTTTTATTCCATACCATTCCATATGCACTTGTTTCATTCCATAAGGAGAAGTAAAATAAAATAAAAAACTAAAATAAAAACACACCATTGGCGTGCCAATTGCGGGCACCCATCACTCAGACAGGTAGGATTACACCAGAAGACAATTAAAATACCTTGCAGTGTCACACTCAAATGTAATTTCATGTAAACGCTGTTTTATTTTCCCCATGGGCTAATTAACATTATTAAAAACATTTTTTAATCATTTCCATGGATGACGCTCGCTGAATTGTATTATTATTATTATGGTTATTATTATTGTTAGTAAAGCTTTGTGCTGTAAAATTTACAAGCCAGATCTGCTCAGGCCCTGGCTGATGAAGACTGGCCCACCATCTCGTCAAGTGACTACGCCAACGAGAAGCTGCTCAAAAGGAAGTTGAACCTCCTGCTGGCCAGGTTTTGCTGATGACCCACACAGCTGTGAACTGACAAAGATTCATGCCTCTCGCAGCAACTAGTCTATGGCTCCTAGAGATGTGGAATAAGCTCCTCATCGGGACCCCTGGATACTGCTGATTATCACAGCCATCATGGGAACTTTCCTTGGTGTATTTAAGCAACTGGGACTCGTCATCTCTGTGTATCTGACTGTGGAGTGGCGTATTTTCCATTCAACCTGTATTGTATGATTTTGATTAGTTAATTTCCCTACCCTCAGATATGTACTAGCACAAGTAGTTAATCAGCTACAGATGCTGCCCATTTTTCCATCCCAGTGGTAGAAGGCGTGTATTGGATTTATGGGTCAGCAGCCTATGATTATCTTGCTGTGGGATTGAGTGGGATATACACTTGTGCTCACAAGTTTACATACCCTGGGAGAATTTATGATTTCTTGGCCATTCTTCAGAGAATATGAATGATAACACAAAAACCTTTCTTCCACTCATGGTTAATGGTTGGGTGAAGCTATTTATTGGCAAACAACTGTGTTTACTCTTTTTAAATCAAAATGACAAAAGAAAGTACCCAAATGACCCTGATCAAAAGTTGACGTACCCCAGTTGTTAATACCGTGTATTGCCCCCTTTAACATCAATGATCCACATTGTGGATGATAAAGTTGTGGTGGTGACTTTGACGTGATAACATGCACAAAAGTTGACACAAACCGGTTTGAATGGCTAATCAAGGTTCCCATCCCCACCTGTGACCTGTTTGTTTGTAATTAGTGTGTGTGTATAAAAGTGAGTTTCTGGGCTTCTGACAGACCATTGCATCCTTCATGCAGTGCTGCACAGACGTTTCTGGATTCTGAGTCATGGGGAAAGCAAAAGAATTGTCAAAGGATCTGCGAGAAAAGGTAATTGAACTGCATAAAACAGGAAAGGGGTATAAAAAGATATCCAAGGAATTGAGAATGCCAATCAGCAGTGTTCAAACGCTGATTAAGAAGTGGAAAATGAGGGATTCTGTTGAAACCAAACCACGGTCAGGTAGACCAGTAAAGATTTCAGCCACAACTGCCAGGAAAATTGTTCGAGATGCAAAGAAAAATCCACAAATAACTTCAGCTGAAATACAGGACTCTCTGAAAAATTGTGGTGTGGCCGTTTCAAGATGCACAATAAGGAGGCACTTGAAGAAAAATGGGCTGCATGGTCCAATCGCCAGAAGAAAGCCATTTCTGCGCAAGTATCCCGCTTAAATTACGCCAAACAGCACAGAGACAAGCCTCAAAACTTCTGGAACAAAGTAATTTGGAGTGATGAGACCAAAATTTAACTTTTTGGCCACAACCATAAACGTTACATTTGGAGAGGAGTCAACAAGGCCTATGATGAAAGGAACACCATTTCTACTGTGAAACACGGAGGTGGAACACTGATGTTTTGGGGATGTGTGAGCTACAAAGGCACAGGAAACTTGGCCAAAATTGATGGCAAGATGAATGCAGCATGTTATCAGAAAATACTGGAAGAAGATTTGCACTCATCAGCCCGGAAGCTGCGCATGGGACGTTTTTGGACATTCCAACATGACAATGATCCAAAACACAAGGCCAAGTCGACCTGTCATTGGCTACAGCAGAACAAAGTGAAGGTTCTGGAGTGGCCATCTCAATCTCCTGACCTCAATATCATTGAGCCACTTGGGGGACATCTCAAACGTGCAGTTCATGCAAGACAGCCCAAGAACTTACAGGAACTGGAGGCTTTTTGCCAAGAAGAATGGGCAGCTTTGCCATCTGAGAAAATAAAGAACCTCATCCACAACTACCACAAAAGACTTCAAGCTGTCATTGATGTTAAAGGGGGCAATACACGGTATTAACAACTGGGGTATGTAAACTTTTGAACAGGGTCATTTTGGTACTTTCTTTTGTCATTTTGATTTAAAAAGAGTAAACACAGTTGCTTGCCAATAAATAGCTTCACCCAACCATTAACCATGAGTGAAGGAAAGGTTTTTGTGTTATTCATATTCTCTGAAGAATGGCCAAGAAATCATAAATTCTCCCAGGGTATGTAAACTTGTGAGAACAAGTGTATTGGCTCAGTCACGTAGTTCCAGAAATGCGTGTACTATTGACTATAACATCAATGTCAGACTTATTTAAAAAGTCTGAAAGAGGATACAGACCACTCTGCAGATGCAGAACACACAAAAAGTCAGTCCTGTTGGTCAAGACCAGTTGGTGTGCTTGTGCACACCTAAAGGATTCTCTCATCCTTGAGACAAATCACATCTATCACCGCTACCGCAGGTATGTCTCTCCGAAATCCAGAATTCACTTTTACAAGACTCATCACCTTAGAGACCCAAGCAGCCCATGACCATCTCCGAGCATCTGAAGGGGGGACTTGTGTAGTTGAGTGTTGTATTTTTGTGATTGACTATAACGCTAGTGATTGTGACCGTGATATTGATAGAATGATTTATAACTTTGTGATTCCCATTTATCATGTTTGACTTATGGTTAATCACTAGTTAGTTTATTGATTGTCACATTATGAAACCAATCACACATATGCCATGACAATATATGCAATATATCTAACAAATTAGAACTTAATCTTTTAGATACCTGTGTATGCCAATCTAGGTTTTTTTTCCCCTTAGTGCCATCAAGGGTTTTTCCTAAATGCGTGGCATATATTTATCGCTTTTTACTTTTACTTGAAGATGTAGTTCAACTTCTGTCTGTAATTTCTATCACTATCTATCATTTTCTTGTGCATCAGTCTCTCCAGGCTAGTGGAATAACTCTTACGCCTCTTTATGAAGTGAGATGATTTGACCGCATATTTTTAACTTAAGTCTGGTGTCAACACTTTATAACTTTTCGCTGACTTAATGTATTCCATGTCAATCAGGAAAACGCATTCATAAGCAAATATTATAATTTGTATAGTGGTTTTCCTTTAAGGGATAAAAGGGGAAGATGTAAAAGCACCTATTCTAGTTTCAAATATTGTATATCGATTTCCTAAATTATTTTACGTGGATTTCTTACTTGAAGCTGTATAATTGTAACAACAAAACAGCCATTTAGGGATTATATCCACACCTTGTTGCCACAGGTGAGTTACTATTCACCCTCCATTGAACAGAACAGAATAAAACGTCTTGTTTTGCTCTGTTAGTATATGTCTATCTATTAAAACAATATATATTACTATCTGTTCCCTTTGTACATGTATATAATTCCATCAAACCTCATTTGAACTTCATTGAAGACCAAATTTGCTTCCACAGTCCTAATTGTTAAAAACAAATACAATGAATTGAGAGCTGCAACACTGAATTGCCACGGGTACTCGTTTTTCTATGTACTATTATATTTGTGTATGTGTGTTTGTGTTGAGGTGTATTAAGACTCACTGTTGGGAGTCTGTGGTGTGCGAGGCATATCCATCTCTGTCGTGTGACCGCTTCGGGCCATCATCATCGACTCCTCCACAACATTAATGCTATTACACTGCATCAGCTCCTGGAGCAGATTGAAGATCTCTTCTGCCCGTGAACACTTGAAAGCAAAGATTCCTAGCCAAAAAAATAAATTACAGACAATTACTGGTAAGATAACCCAAGGAGATGCATAATCTCCGGCTGTCATAGTCATATTAAAATAATTCGTTTTATAACAAGTGAATTGATGACTTACCCTGCCCAGTCTGACAGCGGCGGCCGCTCTCAAAGGAGAAGAGGTTGGAGTCGTAGCCATAGCGGCGCAGACACAGGTAGGGCCACCGGATGGCATCTCTTTTGCGTGTGTGAAGAATGAGCTCTGTTTGTGTGAGCTCCATCGTCCCAGAACCCAGTTCATTGCCCTCATCATCTACATTGGTGACCTATCAGCACAGGAAAAAATATATTATTGACCAAATCTAAAAGGGATAACTAGATATGGTATACCCTACAGGGGCTACACAGTGAAAGCAAATTTGAAAGGATAGGAACTTAAGTTTTAACCAATTTATGGTTTGTGTCAGTTTACCTTTTTGGTAATATGAGCTTTATATCCAGTGACACTATATTTTACCATGGACTAGGTGAATACGCCATTCTTATTGGCAGGAGGGATTTTAATTCTGCACATGTAATGCTTAACAAATTGTACAATATCTGAATTTAATCAATAGCGCAGTGCTGGGACTATAAAATACATTGTTGTTCAAGTTCAAGTTCAAGAGATTATTTGTCACATACATATACATACAGTCATACATATATGCAGTGAAATGTCATGACACCTGGTGATTACGCACAATAAGCTCTATTAATACTAAAAAATTTGGTCATTACTAAAATGTCTCCTATTTGCTGAAGTAGTAGAATAATGTCAGGGCCCAACCCTAACTTTGAAAGGTGGTTGCCAGGCTGGAAACCAGGCATCAGCTTTTGGTTGCCGAAACTGAAATTATGGTTGCCATTTTTAGTCAACTTATATTTTGAGTCATTAAGATACTATGCAGTTATACAGTACGTCAGCTTAATAATGAAAATGTGACATAAAATAATGTTTTAAAGCCAACCAATTTTTTTGTAGTTAGTGTTATATCTGATACTTTATAGAATTGTAATGTTCAAAGGGAAGAAACCTAAGTCAAGACAGACAAGAGCTGTGATAACACTAACTCCTCCGGTCACACTAAGCCTGTGTGTGTGTGTGTGTGTTTGTCTCTCTCTTATACCTGCATGTATATGCTCACCACACAGACAATAAGAATCTCAACAGTCCTGTTTGCCCCCTAATTTTAACAATGGTAAATTCTAATTAGTATCTTTCCATTTAAAAGTAGCTCTCCACCAGATGTGGTTTGAGTCATGCTCATTATGAATGCTGTCTGTCTACAAAGATAAGAACTGGTTATTGTATTGTAATGGCTATAAGTTGACAAATTTAGTATACAGGGATACAAACACATGTATGGTGACGAAAGGTCTGAAATATACTTATGGTGGTAGCTGACAGTTTTTCGGGTTCCCATGAAGACAACACTCCCGACACAAATTACAGTGTTCAGAGCCCCTGAACGCAGCATCACTTTGGAACGCTTTCAACCGGAGGCTAGAGCCGTGTCCACGTGTCCACCGTAATATCAGAGAACAAGCTCACTAGTTAATCGATCACGGATGGCGTCGTTCTCTTGGACAGTGAAAAAAAATTAAAAAAAAAAATGCTCAAATGGGTATCCATGGGTCGCCACACCCCACCACCCCAAAATAACCTAAGTCTTCGGATCATTTTGGACGATTCACATACCTCACCCGAATTTACGTGGGGAAAAAAAGCCACTATAGTAACCTTGCTCTACTGCTGTTAACTGGTGCCTTTGTGTACCGGTGTGCACGTGAGTAAACACACATAACAGTAAACGCACATGCAGCGTTTTGGTTCAGACTGTAACAGCAATATTTAAATATCACTTGTGCAACAAATGTATTTATTTTGAGGTGCACGTTTTGCAGGTATCTCACTTTTTATGTGAAAAAGTGGTTGTCAAAGGGGGCAACCAGAGGCCACGAAATGGTTGCCAATTGAATCAATCTGGCTGCAGAGGGCAACCGGGCAACTGTTACTGAATGCCCTGAATGCTCCATTGCATATCAGTCACTTGTTGGCTAGCCATACTATGGAAGTCATACTTATTTCCAGAGAAATAGTGGCAGAAAAATGTGTGAATTTGGAGAAAGAATTGCCCCTGAAATATATACAACTGCCAACACTTTGAGCTTTGGCAAAAGGCCAAGTTGTAAGTGGGATAAGCCCTTACTAGGTGAGAAATGTAATGAGAAAAAAAAATGTACAACATGGATTGCCATGTGGTTTATCCCTTACTTAAGTGCTTTAATCGGCAGATTGTTATGATGAAAGATCTTATAGTAACTGATATAAGAAGCAAGAAATGCATCTGAATATCGTTCTAGGCTTTACCTTAAATTTAGTGAGATGGTTATCTCGGATGGGGTCTCTGTATAGACAGCTCCAACAGCTCCCCATAGCTTCAGCAGGCCAGCTGAAACCTACCAGGGATCAAGCAAAAATAGTAATTAATGATTCCGAATAGAGAACTTTAAACTACATATTGATCCAAACAAAGCAGGCTGTTCCAAAAGCACCAAGCTCTGATCTTACTCAGTCCAGGCCATCGGTGGAAAGGGATTTGCGTTTCAATCCCAGGATCCTCTACTGGGCATCATTGTTATGAGCGGACCAACAGGTTGGATTGACATCTGTGGGAGCGGCACAATTTTCTCCCTCCTAAAGCATTCAAGCAATGTCATTTCACACAATGCAGCTTTTGGAACATTTTTTTTTTAAGACATTAACCTTTACTATAGATTAACAACAGCAAATATCTAACTAAACCGGATGTCCAATTTTAACAGGATTACTTTAATAGGGCACACTAAATGTCATGTCAAAACCTAGTGTATATGTAGTCTTAAAATAATTACTGTTCAACCCTAGAGTGTCTAATAACCAACAAATCCTGAATTCATTCCATGAAGGTATTCCCTGATTAGAGGCGCCTTTTCAATTGTATCTGTCTTGAATCTTGGTGATCATTTGAACTTCAGAATTAAATTTCACAGCAAAAGCCGGTAAAATGTGCCGGATCAATAGTAGACTGGACGATATATTGTTATATTATCAATATTGTGATATGATTGTAGATGTCGTCTGGCATTTCTGTTGTCATAATGTTCCAATATTGTTAACTGTTGTCATCGGGGCTGCATTTACAGTGAAGTAATGCCATTTTCTGAACTTCACACTGTTCTAGCTGACCTGCTTGCTCATCTATTCACGTGTGTGTAAATATGTCATAAAAGCACCAATCAACACACCCCCAAATAAGATAGATAAGGGTCATTACGCAATCATCCTAAAAATAACAACAAAAAAGACAAATTGGCAATATACAGCAAACCTAAAAAAATAACACAAAAAATAGAAGATTTGGCAATACACAATGAACCAAAAAATATTAACAACGAACTTCTGTATCGACAATATGGAGGTATTTGTTGTGTGTGTGTGTGTGTGTGTGTGTGTGTGGTGACATTTGATTTAGTCACTATCGCCCGGTATCCCTGTACTGTATGTATCTGACAGGCGACAACACAACCCTTCATCATTACATCTCAACTCGACATCTTTTCTTCTTGTTATTCCCACGCTGCTTTTTTCTCCACATATTTGCTTGATAAACAAAATAACAACACCGCAGTGTGTTGTCGGAGGCCTGGCTGGAGTTCACCAGTACAGACTGGGAGAGAGACCTGGAGAACCAGCAGGCTAAAGGCGGTTAGAGCCCACATCCCCAGCCCAGTTATAGCACACACCACGGGTTACAACTGTACAGGATTAGTCCATTCACTGCTGAAGGGCTAGCTGGCTAGCAGCTAGCCGCTAGCGGGCTAGTCTTACTCACATGTTTGGCACGGATTGTTTTCCTCCCTGTTTAGCACGGAGCACCGAGCTGCTGCTGCTGCTGCTGCTGCTGCTAGCGGCCGAACGGCGTGGTGAGGGCGACCGAACGCTGTTTCACGCCCCCCTGCCGCAGCCCGGGCCTCGGTGTGACATTTCCCGAGCAGCGGGGTGAAAGTTCAGCCAGACGACGAGGCTTCTAGAGCGGCGAGAAGAAGCTCTCTGAACGCTGGAGGACCGAGCCGAGGCAAGGGGTGGCCAAACTGGGGTCTGCGGCCCCCCGAGGAGTTCGCAGCGAAATCCTTTTTAGATTTATGTATTTATTGATGTTGCATGTTATATTTAACATACATGTGTTTTATTATCACATCGCATTATGTGTGTGTATATAGTTCAAGTTCAAGAGATTATTTGTCACATACATATACATACAGTCATACATATATGCAGTGAAATGTCATGACACCTGGTGATTACGCACAATAAGCTCTAAAAATACTAAAAAATACCAAAATGTGCGTAATCGACACAAGGTGCTCGCGCAGGCAGCCGCAAGGGGAGGCCCCACAATCGCGAATCTGGGTCCTATAATTATATAATAGAATTAATTGACTGTGTTGTATTAAATATACATTTAAATCCTCCTTAAGGTAATTTTAAATAGCATTACATTATTTATTCTTACGACCAGACAGAGAATGCAGTGCAAGGAAAACATACTTGAAGAAAACACAATTCAAACTATGAATATTAACATTTCAAAAATAGGTAGCAGCATTTGCTAAAATATGTTCTATTTCATATTTGAAATCCATGGGATTAAAGATGAAATCTGACAAGATTAATATCAATCCCAACAAGTAAATGCCTTCACAGCTTTGTAAAAAAAAAAAAAAAAGGTGCATTAGTTAAAAGGTCCCGTTGTGTTGTGGGTACTGATGTGACATCTCCTGCTGAGAGCGATGAATCCAGGGCTGTTCATGAGAGCGTAGATGCGCCCGACTCTTACAGCGTGGAGAATCATTACTGTTTTGTGATTTGCCAGTTCCGCTGTTAATCCGTTAATGCGCTCCTCTACCTGTTGGCCGCCCAAAAACAAAAAAAAAGAGTTGATGTTAAATTGGTGCCATTTCAAGTCGTAGATTGTAAATGGAAGTAAAACTGTGCTCTTAAACTTTCCAGAGCCAAAGATTTATGATTCAGCAATTGCCTCAGAAGAATGCATGCAAGATGTATAGGTATGTGACAAATAATCTCTTGAATTTGAAGATTTAGGCCATCAGCAACAAGCGCCCGCGTGTCACAATGTGTGCGCTGTGTCCATCACCAGTATATTTATATATATGTATATATATAAATTATATTATCGTTTCATTATATAATAAAAAATATGATTAAAGCATCAAGTAAACACAATTTTATATCATAGTGATTAATACTCATATGAGCAGAACATCTCCGCTGTTTTTGTGTGTATGACTGTGACTATGACTTTTTTTTTTGATTGTTGTTGTTGTTGTTTAACTTTCTCTGTCATCGTGACATCAGCCAAGCCACAAGCCCACAATGTAAGAGAAAGGGTCCAAGAACGTACAGTATGGGGACACGGATATCCACACATTTCAGCCATCTAGTTTGAAGTTCACGTTAGAAACATAATAGATCGATGCACAGCCAAAGATGTCTTGCTGCTATTGCGGGTGGACATATAATAAAGCAAGAAGGGTCTGTATTCAAAGTAGGCGGTTGAGGTTTTTATCATGTTTTTTTTTTTCAAAAACAAATGGAAACAATTACAGAACTCCCTTTGGACGCAAATACAGAATATTTAG
The DNA here is from genome assembly GCF_960531495.2 of Zeus faber. NCBI lineage: Eukaryota > Metazoa > Chordata > Actinopteri > Zeiformes > Zeidae > Zeus > Zeus faber. The sequence continues at coordinate 14,518,242 of NC_137192.1, forward strand.
AACGTCACTGCATGTTGCAACACTCCTTTGCTGTTGATACAAACCAAATTGCTGTACATAAACATCAAAACAGCCAGTAAAAGTAACTTGCTAATGAAACATACTTGACATTGGTTTCTCCCAATATAATTAAATGACACTGAAAATAAAATGCTCGCTGACACAATCTGAGGCTTGTAACAAATCACCTTCATTTTGATTATTTTTCTTTTTAATGTGCAGTGTGTAGAATTGACGGAACGCTCTTGGCAGAAAATGAATAAAATATTCGTAAGTATGTTTGAATTAGTGTACAATAATCCCATGAAAATAAGAATCATTGTGTTTTTTCATTAACTTAGAATGAGACCTGTTTATCTACATAGGGAACGGGTCCTCTTTCACGGGGGCCGCCATGTTGCGCAGCTGTTTCTACGGTAGTCCGGACTGGACACACTAAATACTGGCTCTAAAGAGGGCTTTTGGCGTTTTTCTTGCTACGGAAGCCGCTATGTTGCACCGCCATGGGGAGGCGTTTTCAGTTGGCTGTGATCTGCAACCTCACTGCTAGATGCCAGTAAACTCTGCACACTTTAATGTTTTTTTTGAGGAATTGTTGATTTCCTAATTGTCTTTCTTGCTACCCAGTTCATTGAACCATACAAATAAATAGAATAAAAACAACAGGTTATTTTCTCCCAAAGATACCTGTTGTTTTATGAATTAAATGACTTTCTTTTAAAATAAAATTAAACAAATCATAATAAAATGTGCAAAAATGATCATGGCGGTCAACGTAAGAATGAACATTTTCTTTATCAGTTATTTGATTTGCATCGCACAAACTTTTCTTATTTTCTCTTCCAAACGATTAACATGTAAACAATGCACCTCGTGTCAATCACGCACATTTCAGTATTTTTAGAGCTTGCTGTGCGCAATCACCGGGTGTCATGACATTTCACTGCATACATGTATGACCGTATCTACATGTATGTGACAAACAATCACTTGAACTTGAACCACATATTAAATGAGCTACACCTTGTACTCATTGTTTATGTAGTTATTACAGTAGTCACGTGCTGTTGTTGCGTACCGTCTTCCGTATTTCTCGCCCCGCCCCCCCCCAATTTGCCTTCTGATGAACACGCTCATAACATAAAATAAAATAAAATAAAATAAAATAAAATAAAATAAAATAAAATAAAATGTCAGCCCAGTGGAGGTTCACGTTTATGCACGCTCCTTCCCTCGGCTTGGTTTCGTGACGCGCGCCGCCCGGTGCGTCATGCGTTAGACTCAAACCCGCCTCTGAAGACTTCGGGCGGGTTTTCCTCTGATGCGTTTATTTCCTATCTTCTTTTCACCCATTAAACGTTTCTAATTCATTCACCCGTTGTGTTTATTTGACACCGTTGTTCACCGCATTACTTCGTGCGTTGGCGTCAACCCCCGTCGCTGTTGTAACGTAAGGGCGACGGTCGTCGTCTCAGCCCTGCGTCCATGGTCGTGCGTCGTTTTCTCAAACGATAAAACGGGGCACACACGGGGCGTGTTCCCGGCGCGGAACCGGTCCTGCTGATACGGTGGCCGAGCCCTTTAAAGGAAACGACTATCACACGCCCGCAGCAGCGGAGACACTTTGCCCTAGTCACGGTTACATCAGTGCGCCGCTTACGAAACAGTGGGGGGGGGGGGTGTCACAGCCGCCGGCGTTAAGGAAAGGTACGCAATACAACAACCATCGTTCACTTGATTTGTGCACTGCAATGGTCATAAAGTCCACTCTCCCTCTTCCTCTTCAGGCGGAACGTCGCTCTTTACAATCCCGGCTCACTTTTTACACGTGAGGAACAGCCTTGGTCCGCTGTCCGGCACTGTGCGTCCGCCGAGGGCTCCTCTTTCTTCCCGAATCCTCCGCCGGGTCCGCGATGCTTGCCATGGTCGGACTGACGGCCCTCCCGCACCTGGGGGGGCTGTTGGGAGGCTACATTACACGCAAAGAGGTGAAGGTCTGGTATCCCACTCTGAAGAAACCATCCTGGCGACCCCCAAACTCTGCGTTTGCTGTGGTGTGGACCTGCCTGTACACTGGGATTGGGTCAGTCTCGTTTTTCCGAAAGCTTTCAATCGTATTATTAATTGGCCAATTAGGTCGGAGACCTGCTCCAACAGTTAGTTTAACAGTTTATTAACAAATCTTATTATATAAACAATGTATGCTTACTTGCACTATTTCCTATTTTTGAGAGTGTAAATTGTTGTCATAGGTATATTATTTATTGTAATTTCATTTTGTGTTTATTATTGCTTTTTGCTCGGATTTTTATTATTATTAATATTCTGGGCATTTTTCGTGCTAAAAGTGTCTGGAACACAACGATCACCGAGCCCACGGACATGGTAGGGGTCTCGGTAGCAGGAATTAAGTGAAAACAGCTGCAAATTTCCCGGAACTTGAAGAACGTCGGGTACCCCGATGAGTTAGTGGAGCGGGGCGCTTCCGGACCTCTGGGTGCTCGTTTGCCTTCGGAGGGCTGTGCTGTGCAGACCTGGCGGCTTCGCGTTGTGGTTACGCTTGTTCAGGCGTCAGATCGGAGGAGCCGACGCCGCGTTCAACGTGAACACGGAAGATTGTAACTCGTGCTGCGTTTAATCCATGGGATTTAGAGAAGTCGTGCACAAAAATGCCAATCATTTGTTAATGACTTTCAGGTATGGTTCCTACCTTGTATGGAGAGAGCTTGGAGGTTTTACTGAGGAAGCGCTCGTGCCCATGGGACTGTATGGGCTGCAGTTGGCTCTAAATTGGGCCTGGACACCCATCTTCTTCGGTGCACATAAACTGAAATTAGTAAGTGCCCCCCCCAGATGTTTCTTGGGATGAATGTCACATGCACCTTACTGTACATATCTGTATATATAGCCATATACATAACTCTATTCTTTTCTATTTTGTACCCCCACTTTGTATTATCTTTTTGAGTCTTATTTTATTTTTATTATTCTATTCACTAAATGCATTACGTATGTATGTGACAAATAAACCTATTGAATCTTGATGGAGCAATAATCCAAACCTATATTGAGTAAACATTCTTTCCCTGTTTCATTATAGGCACTGATTGAAATTGTGCTCCTTACTGGGACTGTCGGGGCCACCATGTTCTCCTGGTATCCCATCAGCCGCACAGCTACCCTGCTCATGTCTCCCTACTTGGCATGGCTGTGTCTCGCCACCTCCCTTAACTACTGCATATGGAGGGATAATGACGAGACGAAAGAGGAGTAGTAGGAAAGACTGTGGCCTGAAGAACCGAAGAATGTAAAAAATTAAAATTGCAGTTTGTCCAATAAAACAAATGTACATTTTATACATTGACAGAAAAATAAAATACAACATTCATAATTGCAAGTTCATTTAGATGTTGTTTTTTCACACAATGCAAAAGGAGTAATGTGGATTAAGGAAATGCAGGAATGTAAATATTTGGATAGCTTAGTCAGGGGGCAGGGGGACAAGAGGTTGTGCATCTCTTGGCTCCACTTAAAGTGCTCTTTGCAGTCCTGTTTTAAGAATTATATAAAGGATAATATAACATTGGTAGGAAAAAATGCTCATCTAAAATGATTATCATAATATAACTTAATTTGAGACACTAAATGCACCTCTCCATTTTGATTTGTCAAAAGCATTAATATCCGCAGCCTGTCTATTCTCAGGAAGTGAGGCTCTGTTCTGCAATTAAAAACTTTATTTCTTAACAGAGAACAGAGGAGGAAAAAAACAGGAGAGTGAAAGTTATTTTTCAGGAGCTTTCTCTGGGCCGTCTTCTGGTGACTTTGACGAGAAGCGCTCCATTAATGTTTTCCACAAACCCTTCTTCTCTTCATCCATCTGCTGCATCTGCTGCATACTGCCTACAAAGAACAACAAGTAGAAGTCGTTCTCGTGAACACATCTTGGTAGACTGAGCGGGAGCCATCGCTTATGTTATGAATTGTAAGTGTGGTGCATTAAGAACTCTACAGGAAAGGGGTGTGTGAACAACGTATACCACATGCAATTTTGGGAACCTTACCTGACAGAAGCAATTTACATTCTTCCACCGTAACTCCAGTGAAGCTGGTGTCCCTTACACGAGGGAACTGTTGCCGAACAAAGAACAAAAAAGTGTTTGCACAGAATAGATTTGACTTTTTTTTCCAAGAATATGATATTTAAAAAAACACCAATGACATAAAACTGTTCATGTTGAATCAAAACCAATTAAAACTTTTTAAGCAAGTCTTTTGGAAATGTTCAAACACACTATTTTTTCAAAAAGTTTCCTGAAGTTGATTTGGACAATGGACTCAATGCGCTTTTGTGCACAGTTGTCCCTTATTTTGCTTGAATCTTGCTTGTCCAAAAATGATGTGACATCGCAAAATGATGTAAAGAACTTGATTTTGACATCTCTGGCAAGCGTTGTGGCCTTTTGACATTAACATCCAAACTGTTATTTTTCTCAATTACTACTGTCCTCAGTTACTATTACTGTTTATCTATGAACTATTTTTTTGCTACATTTCATTATTGATAGATAAGCTATACGCTTGATCTACATGCACCTTATTTGTGTATTGGTCTAAATCGTAAACTTATGTTAAAGACTCTAATTTTACATTTTGATCAGTTCACTGTCTGTTAAAAGGTACTTACTCGTTCTCTGTATACATTACTGTTGATCTGGGCCAAACTTTCATACATTTGGTCGCACTTCTCTGGATCTGAAATCTGAAGATAAAAAAAAAAAAAAAAAAAAAACAGTTGAGACATTAACTAGAAAAAAAAAAGATTCATACCGTAGATTGATATAGTGACACCCATGAGGGTTCTGGAACGCATTTAGAAACGCTTTAACCCTGTTGCCTAGAAAAAAAGAAAACAACAGACGGCAAAAAAAAAAAAAAAAAAAAAAGAGAGAGAGAAGGCTGAAGGGCTGAGGATAATTCGACATGTTCGACATCGTCACGCTCCAAAGGAAAACAAATCTCCACGCAAGTAAACATCATTGTATGGACGGGCCACGTTTGTATAAAACTCATATATAGTCTGTGTCCATTATTTAAACAGGTTGACCTCGGAGTAAGAGCCCTGTCACAGCGGTCTCACCGCCAGCCATTCCAAAGATAGTACCTGTGTGTTTTCCCCTTCTCGGAAGGCCTGTGCTACTCTCTGCCGGAGAAACGTCCCTAAATCGCGTCCCTTCTTGTACTCGTCCCTCGGCCATTCCTCGCAGAGCTTCAGAAAACGACGATACCGCGTAGCCGACATGGTTTGGTCCACAACGTAATTGGCCTTGAACCGACACGGGTCTGGACTTTACGGGACACCGTCCTTGTCCGACACCCAAAGTCCTCCGACTTGGCCCGTGTTGTGCGCGGCCCTCGGGTTCCGGGTCCTAACGGCGTGGCCACCAGCGAAGAAGAGACGAGATGAGTGGCGGCGCTATCAAAAAAGGCTCCTCGGGGCCGGCGGGTGTGATTCAGTGGATCGGCTCCGCGTGTAAGTTCGCAGCAGACAGAAACGACTTCAGAAGGTGGGTTTTTGTCACCTCCCCCGTGCGTGAGTCCTGTCTATGATCCAGCGTCGCCGTGTTTCTCCTTGAGCCCATGAACCAATAGACCACAGGCTAGGCTAATGCTAACTGCCAAAAAATATGATCTCCAAAATAATTTCAATTGCCACAGATTTTTCCACGTGTTCAACAAAAATGGAAAAATCGAGCCGTTTATCCTCATACAAATTTGATATCTAAAAAAAGAAAAAAAAAAACCACACGATTAGACATCGACTTTCAATGCACCGTGTAGCATCAGTTCACCAACAGGAAACAGGCCTATTTACAACCAAGGTGTTAATATTACAGATATATAACTTCATATTTGTCGACATTTCCTTCAATTTTAAGTTGCTGCACGTATCTCATACGTTTACAATCTTATGCGTCTAGGAATGTTAACATGTATTTTTTTATTACAATCTGTTTCTTTCAAAGCGACTTTCATATGAATAAAGTGTTACATTTAAAAATGTCCCAGTTGAAATAAGTCCATGTCCCTTTGTTTATAGGAACCTATTGGTCAATTTGGGGTTATTTGCAGCTGGTGTTTGGGTTGCAAGAAATCTTTCAGATTTTGATCTGATGTCCCCTCAAGCTGTGGCATAGCTGAGCTGACAACTAAACCAGGATGGCTGTGTAGGTACGTCTACTGATCGAAATCCAAGATTGATTTGTTAATATCAGTATCTATGTTTGTCTTAATGTTCACCATATTCTTTCCTTAGGTGTGATGCAAGGAGAAGCAGCAAGTAAGGGAGGAAAGAAGCAGTATAGGGGGAGAAGTTATGTCATCAACTCTGATCATTTAACTTTAAATTCCGTTTTTATACTATAAATGGCATTTTTTTTTTTTTGTTTTCTGTTTGTTGTAGGTGTCTGAAAAAGTTATGTCATCATTAAGAAGACAATACCTGACTGTGTTGAATGATCTGACATAAAGTTCATCAAAACATTTCTGTAGTCCTACCATTAAATATACTGTTGAAGCTACTCACACACATTGTTAAATGCTGAATTGTTATCTGGAAAACAAATAACTGAAGCTCTTCATCTTGGCATATTTGTCTATATAAATCATTTGTATTGTGACATTCGCAGTTATGTCTAATCGGACACTTTTTGATGCTGCTGCTCGAAAATGTTTGTTGGTGGGAAGGAAATCCCTCCCTGTCACTCTGAGTATGGACCTGGCCGCTCAGGTCTTGGCTGTTGACTTGGGCTTAAAACCAGCGCTGCTTTATGACAGTAACTGTGCCAGTGTAGAACAAGTACAGCAGTATTTGATCTCACTGCAGTCTGCCCATCTTGTGTCCGAATCTCTTATTACATTGGGTATAAATGATAACGCCCTCATAGTCAACCCGGCTATGATAATAACAAACCTAGAACGGGTGCTGCTTGCAAGCCCTGTGACTGTGTTTAATGTCTGCCACTTGCTCGAAAAGCCTATTATTGTTGCCCCTTTAAGTGGAGATTTAAGAGGCATGATACAAGATTTACTTACAATTTTAAAACAATATGTGCAGGTACCCAATACAAAGAAACTTAGTTTAGATGGAGATGAATCCAAGAATTGGAACTTGTGCACGTTATTTGGATATTTACTAGGCTACCCTGTAACGTACTGGTTTGATCAGAACAAAGGCTTTGAGAATTGCCTTGCAATGACACCACTGATGGTGATTAAAGCTTCAGTTACATGGAAAGCAGAAACTGACGTACATAGATGTTGTCTATATTCCTTTAGCATCCCAGCTCTCCTGCATCAAGAGACTGTTTCCACACTGGAAAACTGGCACCTTCAACTTAAAGACAGATTTCATCAGCAAACTGTCTTATGTGATCTTATTCTTCACCAATCCATTGTAACGCTGCCCGCAGTCTGTCTTTGAATCAATCATAACATTAAAAACTTCCTTGAAGATATATATATATATAAAATGTTGGTTCACTGTACCACTGTTAATAAACTTACTCAAACACACAGCTGTTAACAGTGGTTTATTTTAAAGTCAAATTCATATCCCTCTTGAGTAGAAAGCAGCAGTAATCCACCAAGTTGATTGATATGATGAAACAATCCCATATATCAGTGTTCCACTACTTGAGTTGACTCCTTGTGTGGTCTCCTTTAGCAACTCTATTGACACACTCGGATGGTGAAAACATTTATTTCAAGATTGGCCAAAACTATAAACCTTAAAATGAATATTAACCAAATGAGAAATGAGTAGTACCCTAATAAATATTTTTAGTTTCTGTGAAACAAAAAATAATACAACAACCAAATAACACATTTTCATAATATAAAACTTTGCTTATACTTTTCTGGTGTCTCTTTACTAATCATTCACCCTAACTGGTCTTCAGGTGGACTTCGCACCTTAAAGTTGTCATAGAGAGGCTTAGTGAATTTGAATCACATTCATCATGATGGTACATCGTTTTGCAATTGAATTGAGTTAAAAATCTGGATAAGACCTATTTTGGGGGAGTTGGGGTTTCATGTGAATAAAGTTCCAGCCACACAATACCTTGAATTAATATTTTAACAATTCAACCAATTATTACATTGTACTTTCAAAGTCTGATCTTGATTAAATGTTATATCAACAATATAAAGCAGCATATCCTCCGTCATGAGATTTTGTGCGTTAAAATGCTACATCAGGATAAAAGTCTCCACAGTGTATTGCACAGTAATTTCATTTTCATTACACATTTTTAATACAATAATTTCTAACTTGAGTGTTTGGTTAGCCCCAGGTATCCCTTTAATGGATTGTTATACATAACAGTTCCTAGAGACTTTTGAGGTAGTGTCAACAGCATTTTGTGAGACAAGTGCTGAGAACTTGCAACATAATTTCTAAATCCCTCTTTCAATGTCAGAGAGGATGGATGATTGGAAGCACCTCACCGCAGCGGGCATTCACTTTCAGTTCTGCAAGGTGGTCTGCTCTTGTCGGTCCAATGTTTAAGATCCCAACTGGAACTTTCCTGTCGTTTGCTGCTAGTAAGAACCTGTATCCCGAATATACCTTGGAAATGATGAAGAGGAGCCAAATTAATTTACTATGTACAATTCATATTTCAGCCAAAAAGGGTATAAAGTCCTGAAATATAATCTAGATTAGAGAAAAGAACCTACCTGCAGCGAAGACCCAGTAACAAGCACTGCATCTGACTCTGCCAGTCTGTCATGCACAAACTGTACTATTGCTTTATTTACGCTGTCTCCAAAAAATGTCACTTCAGGCTTCAGTATTCCTCCACAATCCTTACAAGAAGGAACTCTAAATAGAAGAACCTGCTCGTCTTCCAGGAGGACATCCCCATCGGGTGCAACAGCCCCTGCCTGAGCTTCCCAGTTAGGATTCAGTTCGACAAATCTCCTCTGCAGGTCCTCCCTTGGTGAAACAGAACTGCAGCCTAGACAAATAACTCTTGGAAGGACATGCATACACACAATGTTTAGTTTTCAGCCAAGCGGAATCTGTACAGTTGACATGAAAATGATCATATGGGACGTACAACGTTTACCTGTGCGAACAGCCGTGGAGTTCGGTCAGTCTTTTTTGTCCCGCCTTAGAATGAAGTGCATCCACATTCTGGGTGACCAGCCAGTGCAACCTCCCGATCTCCTCCCAGTGCCGAAGGGCCTTGTGTGCAGAGTTGGGTTTATGGGATGAAAACTGTGGCCACCCCACATAGTTCCTTGCCCAGTAGCGCTGACGGGATTTTGCACTGCGAACAAATTCTGCATGCTGCATGGGACGTCGGTCAGTGCGGGCGTAGAGCCCGATGCCCTCTGAGCGGTAATCGGGGATTCCAGACTCTGTGGAGAGGCCGGCGCCGCTAATAACAAAGAGGCGTCTAGAGCGGGACACAAAATCTTGTAATTGTTCCAGAACTTGGGCGTCAATGGGTCTGGTAGCAGGGATAAAGTTCTGCAAACCTGCCGATGCTGTGACTGCCCTCATTCCTGGCGCTGTGTTTCGCGTAAGGGGCCTCCATGGGATCAGCATCTAGAGAGAGCTGGAAATTAGGATCTTACCAGAGAGTCAAATACTTAGGGCTGTCACGATCAAGACATTCTAGTTGAGAATTGTAATACAAATAATCAAAATGAAATTTATGGCATTATCTTGACGCCAACCATAACAGTGACCCCCCCCCACAAAAAAAAAAAGTGTCCATCCATTGCAGAAGCGTAATTTATTGGCACTGAATTTTGGAACATAAAAATTCAGGCGCACGGTTCATTTTCTTCAATGCAACCGATGGAAACACACTTAACACACGTTGTATTTAAAGCAACACTTCTAACAATGGCTTCTGGTTTGACGAATGAAACGATTTTCCAGGAACTCGGCGATCTGCTCAAATCAATAGCTGCGACCGTGTACTATTTGTGACAGCCCGAGTCCTATGTCCACACGTGGAGAACCACCTTCACGCTGAACTACGCGGCTTGACGAAGTGAAATGAGCGTCAGGGCAGATAGCCATTTATGCTAACCATATAAAACCAACAGCTGATATAATATAATGTGACATTGCCATGTTGTGTTTAACTTCACGCAGACAACGAGCTAAAGTTAGCGAGCATACCTTCACGGGGAATAACGCACAGGGCGAAAGTTAGAAACCGTAAATAGTAACAATAAAATCCAAGTTATCAATCTATTAAATAACACCGGACAGCCCTCCTGGGCCGAGTGACGTACACACACCGGAAGTGTGAAACACTATACTGCGATCCAACAACAGGAAAAAAGATTGGAACTCTGGGAAATGTAGTCCAGCTCTTGGAGACGTCACAAGCCGTATTGAGAAGACCAAGCAAAAAAAAAACCTACGATGTTGGAAGATTTAAAGTTATTTATCCACAAATCTCATTAACTGAGTTATCCAGAAGACAGGAGGATTAGGGAATTACTGAAACTTACATTATTAGATATTACAGGTAGAGTAAAGACCAAGACCAGTATCTCGCCATTCCTGTTTTTGTGATTCTTTTGCGTTTATAACAAATACATATTATAATAAATTATTTCAATTTTTTTTTGTAGCACCACAATTTCCCACTGGGAATGAACAAAGTATAGATCTATCCATCTAAATATACAATCCTGATAATCGATATATATATATATAAATATATATATATATATATATATATATATATATATATATATATATATATATATATATATATATATATATATATATATATACACACACACCTCAGACTTTAGGTACATTCGGTGGCTTTTGACTTTTTTCCCCGCATCATTTGAAAGTGAAGACTCTTTAATAACTAAAATAAAATAATAGTGACTTGTTAATAACAAGGGTGCAGCAAACTCTGTTTCTGAGATAATCACCTTCAAAGTTTTCCCCCACACTTGGCTTCATTCAGCCAGCACCCAGAATGCAAATGGTTGGAGGACCAACAGAGCCGCATGGCTACTTGTCACATGGCCACTTGACACCCTGCTGAATGGGGCAATCTCTGCATTGTTCTTGTGTTTTGAGGAGGAAGGAGAAGGAGGTTCCTTTAAAAATGCCACAGAAAAACAAAACAATTTAATTATGGAGTGAATAAAAGCTAGGTTGATTTGTTGTAGTTTGCTTTACGTAATTAACAAAGTAAAAATAAAATAGTACTTATAGTGCAACTATAAAAGGGAAACAAAAATCCTTTTGAAAACCATGAGGTCTATTTATGGTGGGAACCTTCATTTATAATATACAGGAAGTCCAAGCACAATACATTTCATTTTGGAACAACTTAGATATTTACAGTATATACACATAATTTCCTTTGCATTTTCCCAGCAGTCAAAGCCAGTGTCAACCTTTCTGAAATAATATCCGTCCAACCCAGGCATAATGTGCTTGCAGTGTTTTTCTGACTGATATTAGAAGAGCTGTAATTAAAACCCACGCACAGTGCAAGTGTATTCTTAACAAAGCCAAAAAATTTAAGACAGTCTGATAATCTGTTTCCCACAATAAAAAAATACAATACCTCCACATTTTTACACTGATTCTCGACCCAAATTGTATTTGCTGTAAGATTTAAAAAAAATTTATGATGTTATATAAAGATGAAGTTAATTCAGGTTGAAAATAACCATGAAATGGAGCACTGTGATGAAATGATGTTGCTCTGAAGAGGCCTCAATCATAATCCGGAGGATTTGGAAACAATCCATCATATTCTTTGTTGTGCCTTTACATTTTCAGACAGATAATATTGTCAGAATCGTACAGTGTGAACAATATACATGGACAATTCCTGAAACACCCACTTAGCTTTGAGACATTGAAAATGCTAATACTGATGCCGTGGAACAATAAGGATTATAGTTTGGATTATACGGGATTAATCCTTGTCTAAATCAATTGACCCTCTTCCAATATATGCAAAGAATATAACTTCATCACTGTGCTGTCTGCGCTGCGTCTTGCGTCCACACTGGTCTTGTCTTATAGGGGGCCCATTATGCCATTTTTCACCAAGTTAGTATGATTTCTGAGGTCCCAAAGCATGTTTTTAAGGTATTTTGTGCTGAAAATACCACTGAGATTATGCCATTCGAGCCATTCTAACATGCGCCCAATCCATCCTGTTTCTGTTTGCGGAAACACAGCAGCCTATACTCTATGTATAGACTTTTAAAATTATTTTTTAACATTTCCATTGTCTGCAGGAATATGTATTAATCCCTCTTTCTTTTAAAAGATTTGTTTGTTTGTTGAATTACTCAGATGGGGGGGTCTAAATGTTCCAATGTGTCTAAATGCTGCGTAGTACTGAGACACAAATCGGAACGGCTCTTGTCAGGACATGTCTTCTGAATTAGAACGCTCACAAAAAACTGACTGAGTTGTCTTACAGTATTTCACAGTTTGTGTGTTAGTAGGCCCATCAGAGACAAAAATGTACATATGTGCACAAGAACTGAAAAAGTGAGCTTTGCATATTATGATTCCTTTAACATTCAGCAATATTAGTTTGAATCGTTATGTTAGATTTAAATGTGCCGCAGAGATATGAGTGAAGATTTCATTAGCTGACAGAGAGAGTCCGGGTTGGTTTCCTCTCTATTAGAATATGCTGCATACATCCTGGTTGCAAAACTCCAAAATATCTGAGATGGGAAATAGAACAAAAACAATAAAGTATGTTGTTATAAGGATGTATGTGAAGTTAACTAATAAATTGAATATAGATGGAAATAATGCAAATTAATCTGCATTCTTACCAGAATGTGTGCAGTTAAAGACTGTTTCTGCATGTCTGTAGAAATCCTCTCCAAGGATGGTGCGGTAGTCCATGTGGCTGGTATGGACAAAACACTGGGTTGCATCTTTGAACAGAAGGTCACTTTCACCATATTGCTGAGATTGAAAGAGTTTGAATTCCGACTCTGGGTTGGCCGCCAGAGTCTCCTTTGAAATAAACATTCATATATTCAATATCATTGTTTGCACGAATGAAATTAAGAAAGTGTTGGGGTTCAAATGGTGATTATGAACCTTACCTGGGACTTCATGAGGAAGTCATACACTCGAGCTGTGAGAACTGGTCGCGTCATAATGATGTTGGGTGGGATGAGTCCCAAATTGCAGCTGTCCCAGTCTGACAAGGGAGCGCGTCGGCCATCACCGCACATCAGCTCAAAGTCAGAGGGCAGCCATCCTTCTGCCCAACCGGTTGAAGCCAAACCTGGAAACAACATCCAAAGCCAACTATGCTGTGGGACCCTGTGAGCACTGAAACCAAATGGAACAAAGGCGTGGAAGAGCAGCAAATGTGCATGATAGTGCATTTCTCACTGAGAATGTTTGCCTCCAAATTGTGGTGTTCTAGAAAAGCTACATCTCCATAGCTCTTGCCACTGGCATCTCCAACCAAACACCTAGTGTATAGAAAAGAAAAAGATTCAGAATTAAGTTTGAATATTCAACATTCTGTATTGTGCAGGAATTGGTTATTCCGAGGAGTCGTCAGCCTTACCTCAAGGCTCCCATATTGCCATAGTAGCGCTCGTTGTGGTTGTCAGCGCAGCGTTTGGTGGCGGCCTCTCCCACACCTCCCATACACACCTTGCAGAGACTCCCCTGGGAACCAGGAAGGCAGCCCTTCCAGAAAACGCTGCTGTACACTAAGACAACACACAGGGAAATCAACACGTTTAGATTAGAAGCACTGAGCTGATTCAGAACATTTCCAAAACGGCTAATGGTGGAATAAATGTCAGAAGCCATGGGATAATGAGTATAAGAACAATTCTCCTGTATTAAACAATATCTATTAAATAAAGAAGGTCCATGTAAGGTAAAAAAAAACAACAACAAAATATTGTTGAACATTTATAATACAGTGCCTTGTCATACAGAAACATATAATAGTTAATAGTCCCGTTAATGCATCCACACTGGGACAGAACCTTGGTTTGGATCGCAGGCGAAGCTGTCGTTCCGCTCAAGGTTCAAGTTGTGTCTGTACGGCAGCAGCCAGCCGGCCGGCCCGTACATGTGACCGTGACAGGAGCGGCGACCTCCGAGGTTCCCAATGAACATGTTTCTGCTGGAGCGCTTCACAACTGCCACGCCCGCCACTGGCGGCAAGACTGGGGGACAGATCGGAGGGATGAATGTAACAAACAACAATCCCACAAGCTTGAAGGAAAATTTAAAGCCGGACATTAAACATCAGTCATTCATTACCATCCATCTCTAAGTGGGTTGCTCCTTCCGCAGGGTCACATTCCTTTCCTGGGTGAAACAAAAGAAAAACACAGCAAGTAATGTGCCCTTGTAACAAAGTAATGAATGCATGTGTATTTATTCTACAGAAAGGACTGTAGTTTTAACAAACTATACCATAATATTCAGTTACTACTGGAACAAGGCCGCATTTCCCTGCGATGAACGAATGTGTGGCGTCGAGTGAGACGGCATCCACCTCATCTCTCTGTGGAACATTCAGCACTTTGTCATGTTAGTGTTTAAGACTAAGAATAAAAGAGGTGTGTGGGTGTGGAAACTCTCTCACCAGCCAAACATTTGTATTTACCTTGATCTTTTCCACACAGTCGCTCATTGAGACGGCTCGAACACACACCAGAGGGTCGGACTTTATACTGAGGGCCCACTGCTCGCATTTCTTCTGCTCTGCAAGGCTGATGCAGCACCACCGCACGACACTGTCCTCCAACGAACTACCTTCACATGCACACGCACACACACGCACACACACACACACACACACACACCTCTGTCAGAAACAGAAGATCCAATAAAATCCAGAATAACACCCAAAAGAGACTTCCAGTAAGTACCTTCATGTCCGAGGCCTTTGAGCAGAGCCACGTAGTCCAGACCCAGGACCTGGCTGACGTCCTTGACGTCCGGCAAAATGTGGAGTTTCTCTGTATCGTCCTTAAAGAGAAGGTCGTTTTCCTCAAAAGAAGACGAGTTAAAGAGCTGGAAACGATGTTTCTCTCTTCCCCGATGCCCAAACAGCATCTAGAATACAAAAAAATAAAAAATAAAAAAGACGAATAACAATAGTAAACACATGTATAGAGCATGGTGTGAGCGTCGTACACGCAACATTTTTTTTTTCTTACCTGTACAGCCATGAGAAATTTGCGAGCAATCTTGCAATAGTTGTGTCTCGTGACCATGCCCCCTCCTGGACCACGTCCAAGATTGCAATTCTTGTAATGGCTAAGAGGGGCGAGTGTGCCATCTGTGCACAGTAATCTGAACTCATCTCTTTCACTCTCTGTGAAATATAAAAACACGAGACGGGGGATCAACTTGTGAAAAGGCTTAATTCTCAAAACTTTAATAATATAATATAACATTTGATAATATTATCGGTGGAATTTGTGTGATACTACAACTAACCGTATAAGAGCTCAATTAGTGCGTTACCTTCGATACTTGCGAGGGCTAAGTGGTCCACAAATGCAACGTCTCCAGCCCCCGTACGGAGGCATCTTTGATGGACGGAAGGGAAGAGTTTGTAACAGAGAGGGACTCTGGTTCTGGGTGTATGTTTTAAATACGCCAGTCATAAATCGCCAATCACATGTAGGTCTATAGCGTACAGTGATGCGTACCTGAGTGCCCCATGGCTGTTGTAGAAGGGTTCACTGTGAGATGTCTCGCAGTGGTAATTCCGCTGGGGGATGTACGACCTCTGACCCCGACACAAGGCGCACAGAGGTGGCGCCAGAGCAGCTGCACCGGGAACACAACTGGCACTGAAGAAGTTAGAGACATCTAGAGAACGGAGCAGAACAATTTGTAAGAAGCACAGAAGAACAGGAGCAAAGAATGTCAGATCAGATGTGTGACCAAGCAAAACAATACACATAAAAATGTAATCAGAAAACGAAGATATGATTCCATCGTAATGTCTATATTAGGTTCTTCTATTCCACTGCCTATGCGACTCTGCCCAGCTCAAAGGGAAGCCTCACCTTGGCTTAATGGCCGCTCCTTCGTCCAGGTCAGGTAGTTTTGGGACAGCAGGAATCCGAGTGGAAGACTCCACCCCGCTGTCCATCGAACCCCACTGTGACAGCTCCTGGTGCCCCGCAGGGAGCGAATATCCAAGCTGCCATTTCTCACCACAGCCACAGACAGAATACAGCTACCTGCAATAGTTTGCAGGTCAGTTTGCACATAGAATGACATGGATATACATACTGACAAATTAAAGGAAAAACCAACATGTCCGGCAACTTGGGCAACCATGAGCAGAACAGCATCAATGAGTCTTGGCATAAATTGTACAAGTCTCTGGAACTCTACTGGAAGGATGGTACACCATTCTTCCAAAATATATTCACAAATTTTATGATGAATATGATGGTGGCGGAGGGCACTGTCTGACACATCGGTTCAAAATCTCACATAAGTGTTCGATTGGGTTGAGAGCTGTTGACTGGGAAGGCCATAGCACATGATTTACATCATTTTAATCCTCAGCAAACCATTCAGTGACCCCTCGTGTGTGCATCTGGAAACAAATGTTTCAGCACAGAGCCGATCACTCAGAATAGCTTTGTACGGATTTGCAGTGACTTAGGAGGACTTAGAACCTTCTAAGGAGACAAGTGGACCCAAATCGTGACCTAACAGGGCCACCAGACACTGTACCCTTCTCTAGGTGTAGGCCACACATGCAATCGTCCACTGGTGGAGAACATGGTGGAATATGACTCATCTGACCATATCACTTTTTTTGCACATCTCTGCAGACCAGTGCCTGTGGTGTTTTCAACACTGAACTCATGGAATGAGGGGTTTATCTGCTGGAACCCTACTGTAATATCCCTCTCTACGTAGTGGACAGTTCTCGCTGACAGTCTGATCACATCCTTCACTGACATTCTCAGTCACCTGAGGAAGAGGTGCTCTTCTGTTTTTCCTAAACATATCGCACTAATGCACGAGCATCACGGTCATCCAATGTGCGCTTTCGACCACAATTTCCAACCCTGTTTGGTGATGTCTTCTGAAGCGCCTGAAGCTCCTGAAGCTCCTGCCATCCTTGCCCCAATAATAAACCCTTTTTTTTTTCAAAGTCACAGATCTTTTCTTTTTGGCATCTTGATCCAAAATCAGCGTCAACGGGGGCTGCTCGGCATTTTGATACATGCCACAGAGCATGCACTTCACCTGTATGAAAGCACCTGCATTCGTTATGTTTCTACACTCATTTATTCAGGTTTTTCCTTTAATTTGTCTCCTGTCTGGTGGTTCTAAGCGCGAGAAAAGTGGATCAACAATGTAATCGTTAACTTGCTTTCGCTATAGATCTCCCTGGCGATGGCGACCAGGTCAAACTGCTTTGCAGCAGAATAAACCTCTCCTGCGTCCAGCGTCACCAGATCTGCACGGTTTGCCTGACAGAGTGATCAGAGTATGCACCGCCATTTTAAAACATCATTTCATCCAGTATCACCTTAATTCAAATATATACACCCACATACATATATTCTAAGTACATATATCTCAATGCTTCACAGGCTTGTTGGATGACCGGTTGGCTCACCCTGATCTTGTTGATGCAGTCTGTGGTGCTGTACGCTCGCACACATGAGAGTCTGGCAAACGCCGCCACGGCGGCTGGAGGCAGCGCGGCCACCAGAGCCTTGGCCAGCTCTGCACACTTCCTCTGCTCAGGATCCGACACTGTACACCACCGCATCTTCTTAGCTGTGATGCAGGGATTTTGAAAAAGAACGATGAATAAACCTTGCAGCTGAAAAGCTTTGAATACACTTCAAATCATTGTATTACGTTTGTAGATGAGCTGGTTTGCATGTCATCTTGGGCTGATCTTTGAGTACATATTTGGGTCTTTTATTTTAAATGCTGTGCCTTTTACGTCCCCACCACAAATTTGGACAAATGTTAACTCAAAAGGTGTTTCATGTATGGTCAAGTGTTATTAACTATAAATATAATGATATGGGCTTTCAAGTTGTTGTTTTCTTACACTTCAAGACCTTTGGTTTAAGAGGTTTTATGTGATTTTTGCCATATCCACAGTGGCAAAATCAATAAAAACATATAACTTTCCAAATAATGGATATAATTTCATTTCATTTCATTGTTTTTTTTAAATCATAAATGTACAACTCTGTGCAAAAAAATGTGATAAATGTGAAGTTTTGTGTTTGTATCTGGGGATCACCCTGTTGAATACTGTCCCTCTAAAAAAAGAGAAAAAAAAAATCGACATTCCATTCGACTTCAATAATGACTTTCATGATGTGGGAAATTTAACTGTGATGAGAAACACGACTTTCTACATTTCTAACGATCTGATTGAGATGTTTTTATTAAGTGCGTTTGGTGTGTTTGAACAAAACCTGTCCACCCTGTTAGGCTTAGAGTGGATTGATATTCTCTTCGAAAATTATTCTGTTGATAATAGAATAATTTCAAAATGTGTGTTTGTTAAACATGTCTCAATGTCTTATTTTAATGCTAACTTTAACTCAGAATGTCCACCCTTTTATTCAACTAACAGGGTGGACATAGTAATGTTGACTTTAACATGATTTGCTGCCATAGTTTTGTGTTTGAGGCCATTTTGGGTCGTGGCCCCACTGATGGCAATCGGGCCACGTGCCAGCGCAAAACACATCGAACCTTCATTTTAATGAATGAATGAGATTTCATTTGTTGGTGTTTTGTCCACCCTATTCTGTTGCTTGCTTTTTTTTAAATTATAGTTTAATTCCATAAACAGATATCAAGTATATATTTGTAGTTACTTACAAATATAGAGGAGGTCAATTATACATGCTACAAAAACTGAGTAATTCCTATCATAATTTACTTTTATTTAGAGAAGAATGAGAATGTGTCCTGTTCTCATTAAATGCACGTTTTACTCAATAAATGCGGTTTTAAAATTATTTCAATGTAATATCTACATTGGAGTGAGGGACATAATATTTTCTCTGAAAAAGTAAACAAACATGTTCTGAAAAAACATTTAAACTTATGTCTATGTCCTGAACAGGGTGGACATATCCTACATGTCATATGTTAATATACCTCAATATATGACGATTTAGGTGCCTGAGCTCATTGTTTTTCAGCAAGTTAGATATGTACTTGAACTTGAACATGAACTACTTTATATAATAGAACACTCAGATGTAGGCACACTTTATTTTTTTTAAAGTTTAAATTCAAATGGCCCCGCGTAAAAAAGACCCATTTTTTCTTTTATATTAGCTTGCTGAAAAGAACAAGTTTTAACATGTTATAATGACAGTTTTACTTTAACATCAAAAAGCACACAAATAGTAGAAATCGCAAATATTTGTACTTGTACTATGTTCAGTAAGCCTCATTATAACCGCTTGAATGAATGTACAAACTGAAGCAGGATGTTTACACTTACCATTAATAAAGGAGATACAGATGAGATAAAGCAAAATGGCATGAAGTGATCGCATTGTGTCCTCTTCTCAATCAAATACAAGAATGTGTCGTGATATATTATACCTGGAGTGTGGATACACTTCTTTCAGTTAAAACTAGGATTTTTCAGCGTACCAATTGTCCGAAGGATTAGAGCGAAGAGAAGGAGTGGAACTATGTGAAAAAGAAACTTGAGCAAGAGGGGCTCTTCTGAAAAGAGTAAAGCAGATTTTTGCACACATATGGAAGATATTTAACACCGTCTGTCACGTGGACCACTCATCAAAACAGGTTGGTCAATTTCCACGTGTGGACTAGAGGTCCGGGTTTTGGGACATGACTGGTGTCTATTCATGGCCAAAATGACATCACGTTAAATTTTCTCGAGGATGCCAGCTGTGGTATTGGCAGAAAACTCATTTTTAATAGCATTACATAATTTATTATTACAACCAGACGTAGTACGAGGTACAAAAAAAGAACATACTTGAAGAAGATAATACAATCCAAAATAGAAAAATAAACATTACAAAAGTAGGGAGTAGCTATTCGCTGAAATATATTCCGTTCAATATTTGATATCCATGAGAGTGTGACGCCGCCCCTTGCGGCCACCTGCACGAGCTCCTCGTGTCGTTTACGCACATTTTAGTATTTCCAGTATTTTTAGAGCTTATTGTGTGTAATCACAGGGTGTCATGACATTTCACTGCATATATGTAAGACCGTATGTATATTTATGTGACAAATAACCTCTTGAATCTTGAATCTAAAACTGAAATCTGACAAGATAAATATCAATTCCAACAAGTAAATGCCTTCACAGCTTTATAAAAAAAAATAGTGCATTAGTTAAAAGGTCCTGTTGTGTTGTGGACAATGACCTGACATCCTCCGCTGAGAGCGATGAATCCAGGGCTGTTCATGAGAGCGTATGTATGTGACAAATAATCTCTTGAACTTGAACTTGAACTTGATGACTCTCGCAGCGTGGAGAATCATTACTGTTTTGTGATCCTCTGTTAGCTGCCCAAAAACAAAAACAGTTGATGTTAAATTGGTGCCATTTCAAAGCGTAGATTGTAAATTTAAGTAAATCTTCACTGCACATATGTTTGAACCTGAGTGCAGTATATGTATGTGACATATAATCTGTTGAACTTGAACTTGAACTATAAATCTACTCTCTTAAACTTTACAGACCCAAAGATTTATGATTCAACAGATGCCTCAGAAGAATGCATGCAAGATTTAGGCCGTCAGCAACAAGCGTGCCTGCGTGTCACAATGTGTGCGCTGTGTCGGTTGACTGGGTCTCACCCTTTTCGTGAGTCACGAAAATTCATCTTTTGAAACATGTCCCGGAGCATGATTGTCCAACTTTTTTCGTGCTCCAAAAGTAAATTTAAATCAAATAATTTGAATGGGGAGATTTTCCTTGACCTGAGAAGCGTGGGGTGGGGGTGGTGCATGGATGTAATTTACAAAATAAAAGCGGAATACTGGTTTTGCCTTTTCTTTCGTGAATATTCTATTAAATTCAAGGTTGGGCGAGAAAAGTGATATATGGCCATGCCCTCAGTATGAATTTTATTCATAGATACAATTTAACTGGATATTAATGTCAGCGTTTGTGCACCTGGCTGAAAATGTGAATGCAACCATCAGCCAGTGCGGTAAACATTTCCATGGTAACAGTGAACTCCACAAATCAGAGATGGCACTGTTAGACTTAGGATTGTGGGTAGTGTAGTACTTCTCCATGACGTTGAGAAAAACATGTTTTTCTTAAAACAAGGTTGATATCATACTGACTTGTGGATTCTACAGGAGCAAAAACAAATTATTATATACATTATATATGTGGCAGTGCCCCTGCCACACGCCCCCAAGTGGCTTTTCTTGGGCTTCCCGACAAAGAGACACAGGCAAGGATGTGAAGATCAATCCTGTTTATTGACAAGATGTAATGTGCCAGGAACAGATGGAATGGTGTCATGACCAGAGCTCATGAGAGCTGTGCGTGTGGGAATGGGTGATTTCACCCGTGCTTATCGATTGCTCTGAGGAACAACAGGTGCACAGCCACCCCTTTTGCTGCGCCCAATTAATAGACTCAGGACAAGTGTGGAAAAGTAAATACATCCACTAAAACACTGATTGATGCCCAAACATGGGTACATTTGCTTTTCACAGATCATTCTGCCTATATTTCATAAATTAAATCAAATGTTAAGTTTTATTGACTGCATTAACTAGTGTTTAATAAGCTGCACAGTATTTCTTTTCCTTTTAAATGTATTCCAAAGTATCATGGAATATTATAAATACTCTCAATTTGAGTTTAAAAAGGTTTGGTGGGTAAATAATAATAATTTTGTCTTGCCAAACAAGGCTGTCAATGCAGATAGTATGGTCTTTTAAAATGCATTCCAATTCATCATGGAATAGAAAATATAGAATGTACATTCAATAAATATAGAATAAGGACAAATACATATTTCATTGTTATTATTAAAAAACTGTGATGTGGGTAAATAAACTAAAACATATTTTTAACGCATTTTAAAGGATCATTGAATATGATTAATTAGAGAAAAGAAAAAAGCTTTTATTTGGCTTAATCAACTCCATAGTTCATGGTGGACTATAAATAATATAATGTTAGAAATCTTAATCCACACACTACGGAGCACATTACTTCCATGTACTTCCAACAGCTGGCTTGAAACCTACAGGAGCAATGCAAGACTCGAGAGCGATTCATTCTTAGCGAACAAATCTTTTACTCGGGAGTCGGGAGCCACTCTGCCAAAAGAGTCAAGCTATAGCAAAGCGCAGCCACCAGGGAGAAGTGTTGACCTGGGCTCAGAGTCACATCCATCAGGGTAATAGTTGATGAATGATTGATTTACATTAAATATATCATTATCAAGAATGCACCGTTAAAATGATGGCCTTCTATAGGAGCCACTGAGTGTTAGTATCAGTCCAGCTTTGTTTTCCTGTCATTTGGCACTTTTTAACTTGCATTTAATTGCCAATTGCTAATAGCGTCTCAGTTCCACACATTGTTTTTGTTCATCAGTCTTGTTACAGGATACTTTCAGACATTGGAGGCTTAGAACAGTCAACACTCTGAAGGAGAGAATAGGCATGGCAATAAGGCAATACAGCACCACAACTCCAATCTTCTTTCTAGAGCTTTTGAGGCATTGAAGACTCACCGCTACCAATGCCAGAAATACAAGGTTCTTACCACCACATCTCAAAGATCTCTCTTTAGCTGTGAACATGCTGACATACTACCTCATACCATTTTTATTATGATTACTCATAGGCCATGAAACAACAAGGAATATTGCTACTCAGACAGAAATGCTGCCGGACGTACTTTGACCAGTGGAAAATGAAGGTATGTTACCCCTCCTTTACAATGTCTTAATTAAACGAGAAGTTTACAGACCATAAATAAATGAGATGAAAAAGCCAAGATGGCCTTTCCCCTGGCTTTGTTTTAGTCTCTTCAAGTGCAAGAAAATAAGTTTATAACATGCCTTTTCTGAGCATGATGTAAACTCCTGGCAGGCACCTGATCTTTCCCTTCCTTCTACTAGCTGCAGAGCAGGAGGCATGAGTCCGAGCAGACGGAGCAGGCGCTCTGGCACTGGGCCCTCAGTCTCCAGGCCAAGGTTACACCTGCACACACACCAAAACAACTTATTTTAAAACAGTGTGAAAAGAGTAGGGCTCAGTCTTTTACCAAATGAACAAATAATACAAACTGCCTTCACGCTTGGTGCCTATAGTTGTACATTTGGCTCACTGACAATCAACACAAGCACTGCTTCAGGTTCCAAATTTGGCATCATATGTTACAGAATTTCTTCATATTTGAGGATCAATGCAATTCTATCAGTATCATGAAAGTATTTAATTTCAATTCCCAACCCCCTATGCACACCATACTGTACCTTTTTTCCTGAGTGATCTTATTGAAACATTGTGCAGAAGTGGTGTTGTATTAGGCCTCAAGGTGTTGGGTGTGTATGTTGTAGGTGTTGCATGCATGGAGGCTGTGGGCCGCAGTGCGGCGCAGGAAGAGGATTCTGAAAATATAGGCAGTGTTCTACAGAGACCACCTGCTGGTGGAAGGACTGACCTACATCCTCATATACAATACCCATATGAACAGCGTCAATGCCAGCCAGGGTCCACCCTGCCAGGAGCAAGTTAGTGTGTGTGTGTGTGTGTGTGTAAGATGTCCACTGGTGAGTGTACATGACTTATCCCCATTGGCATTTGTGTAGAAGGTCGGCATTATGTCGCGGCGCCTCGAAGAAGGGGAAGGTTCCCCGAAGCCCCCTGAACTCCGCAGCCCTGTGGACACCCTACCCTACGGCTGCAGGAAAGCCCCAAGTACCCTGCGGCCACAGAAGACCCCCGGGCCCCCAGAGAAGCCAGGGGGCCGTGGAGCAACCCCCACGCCCAGCCCCGAGGAGTATGAACCAGTCCCAGGGAGCATGAGGAGACCCTGCACCCCATGGGCGCATACATACAACCAACCCCCAGGTGCAGGCACAAGTCGCAGCCGCCGGCACAGAACACGGGCCACGGGCGCATGGCACAGACCGCGGGCCCGGATCCCGGCCCCAAGGCGATAGACCATCACCAGGTCCATCGCCGTGGGGCCGGGATCCGGATCAGGTGTTCCCACACCTTAAACAAAAATGTCCAACAAAACAGTACTGGTCCCCTTCCAGGGGGCCTAGTACAGCATGGTTTATTGCTGACCCTCCCCCAGGGCAACGAAGCACACTACCCCCTCCTCCTTTCTGGCGTGGGGGGCCTCAGTTTCTGTGCTGGCTGGTGGCAGTGTAGCCGTTCTTGGCTGTTGTAGGGGCTGCTTGAAGGGGTGGCCGGGCAGCTGGGCTGCAGGATGGTCCTGGCTGTGGCTGCTGAGTGGAGCAGCTAGCAGTTGCTGCGGCTGCTTTTCCCCTGGTCCACTGCTGGACATCCAAGGTGCGGCTGCTGCCAGTCGGACGAGGGCTGGTGCTGTGGCCGGCCGTTGACCTGCTGGTGGCTCCAGTGCAGCCCTTCTGCGTGGCTTCCCTATCCATGAACTCCCCATTAAGGCGCCATTGTGGCCGTTTTTCCCTGCCACATGCCACCCGAGTTTCCTTTTCAGGGAACTCCCGACAAAGACACAGACAACAGAGTTGAAAACACACCAGTTTATTGTAGCGAGTGGGCAAGCTGGAACAAGCCCAGAGCAGTCAGTCAGTCAGTCTCTCCCCCCCCCCCCCATCTATGACATCCACCATGATCCAGATCCTGTTCCAGAGACAAGACGCCATTTTGGACTCGCACATGCGTTGTTCTGATCAGCCACTTTGCTGGTTATGTTTTAGCAGTTAGCCATCGCTGAGTGTGAAGGCATTGCACATGTAAAGAAAATTATTTTTCAAATTAATCGCATTTCAGGCAGTCTTTTGCAATTTGTTTATCATGCATTTTCATATCCCACAACGATAAAAATACGATTTATCGCCACTTGTTAGCCTCACTTATACTTAGCTAGAGTAGCTTACCTTTCTTCACGCTTCCTTTTTTAAGACGTTTTTTAAGAAACAGTCCTGATATCTGCAGTGTGCAGGGGCTCAAACTGATGCCCTGATGACATTTCACTGCATATATGTATGACTGTATGTATATGTATGTGACAAATAATCTCTTGAACTTTGAACTTTGACAGGACCCGTAAGACTACCAATAAATCCAAAGTAGCAATCAAAGTTCAAGAGATTATTTGTCACATACATATACATACAGTCATACATATATGCAGTGAAATGTCATGACACCTGGTGATTACGCACAATAAGCTCTAAAAATAGTATGTGACAAATAATCTCTTGAACTTGAACTTGAAATACTAAAATGTGCGTAATCGACACAAGGTGCTCGCGCAGGCAGCCGCAAGGGGAGGCGCCACAATCACGATTCTGGGGCCTCTAATTATATAATAGAATTAATTAACTGTGTTGTATTAAATATACATTTAAATCCTCCTTAAGGTAATTTTAAATAGCATTACATTATTTATTCTTACGACCAGACAGAGAATGCAGTGCAAGGAAAACATACTTTAAGAAAACACAATTCAAACTATGAATATTAACATTTCAAAAATAGGTAGCAGCATTTGCTAAAATATATTCTATTTCATATTTGAAATCCATGGGATTAAAGCTGAAATCTGACAAGATTAATATCAATCCCAACAAGTAAATGCCTTCACAGCTTTGTAAAAAAAAAAAAAAAAAAAAAAGGTGCATTAGTTAAAAGGTCCCGTTGTGTTGTGGGTACTGATGTGACATCTCCTGCTGAGAGCGATGAATCCAGGGCTGTTCATGAGAGCGTAGATGCGCCCGACTCTTACAGCGTGGAGAATCATTACTGTTTTGTGATTTGCCAGTTCCGCTGTTAATCCGTTAATGCGCTCCTCTAACTGTTGGCCGCCCAAAAACAAAAAGAGTTGATGTTAAATTGGTGCCATTTCAAAGCGTAGATTGTAAATGTAAGTAAAACTGTGCTCTTAAACTTTCCAGAACCAAAGATTTATGATTCAACAATTGCCTCAGAAGAATGCATGCAAGATTTAGGCCATCAGGAACAAGCGTCTGCATGTCACAATGTGTGCGCCGTGTCCATCACCAGTTTATTTATACTTACACTGCAAATACTATTTGATACTCTGGTCATACATGAAAACTTAAGGCGCAGAGATGTGAACCAAATCATTTACTTTGCATAACTATGTACAGTAGTTACAGAAAGTAAATTCTTTGGTATATGTATGTGAGAAATAATCTCTTGAACTTGGTAAGTTTATTAAAATACTGATGGCAAACATCAAAAATCTAGATTAAAATATATCATTTTATAAAATGGGGCTGATAATGATCAAACAAATGATCCAAACAATTACTTTACTGAACAGTAAACACTTTCCTCAACCTAGACATCTAACATGGTAATGGATTTCTTTAATATAGCTCTCAGATCTTTGAAAAACGGATACTATCAGGCTTTAGGAGCAGCGCACGTGAGACTGGGATCATTATTGTACACCACAACCTTAAACATACTGCCTCAGACCAATTGCCAATAATATTGTCAGTTCATCCCTCATAAAAGCAAACTAACTAAAATAAAATGCAATACAAAAAAAAATATATGCGCAAACGTAATCTGCAGATGGAAATTAAAGTGTTCCAGACTCTTACGTTCTCCAAGTCCTCACGCGTGCCGTCCCTTTCCGGATGATCTTCAGCACTGGACCGCAGCCAATCCTGGTAAACCTTTCGTACAGACTTCCAGGACCTGATTGATGCAAATGCAAACATGTAAAGATATGCAGCACCAGCATGAGGTACAACCATTGCCACATTATGGTAAAGCTATTGAAAAGCAGTATAATTAGGCTATTTATGGTACAATGAAAGGGGGGAGGGGGTCTTACTGGAGCCGCTCCCAGTCCAGCTGAAAACCCTTCACCTCCTCTTGCATACGGCCTAGTTCTTTAGTTAGGGTAAGGGTTGGATCAGGCTCTGACACAACAGATGTTCCCTTTAAATCATCAAGGTACAAGAAAAACTTGGTTGAAAAAAAACCCCAATCCAAAATATGAAAATAAACAACAAAAATAAGTAGTATTTACTGAAATATGTGATATCCATGGCATTAAAACTGATAACTGACAAGATAAATATCAATCCAAAATAAGTAAACGCCTTCACTCGACTTCAAAAAAACATTTGTTTATTGGTTAAAAGCTACCGTCGTGTTGTGGGCACAGGCATCACATCCATCGAGGAGAGCCAAGTATTCAGGGCTGTTCAAGAAAGTGCCGATCTGCTCGGCTCTCGCAATGTGGAGAGTCATCGCTGGTTTGCGAGTTGCCAGTTCCGCTGATAATCCGCTCATGTGCTCCTCTGACTGTTAGCCGCCGCACCCAAAAAAAGATAAGATGTAAATTTGTGCCATTTAAAAGCATTTATTGTAAATAAAGTAAAACTCCTCGCTTAACCTCTACCAGAACCAAAGATTTATAGATCAACTGATGCCTCAGAAGAATGCGTGAAAGACTTGCATGCATGTCACAATGCTGTGCCCAATACCAGTATATTTATACTTACAGTGCTCTGGGCCATACATGTCCCCCCCCCCCTCTTAATTTGCTCAAAGTGCTGAGATATATACCAAAATATTTACTTTCCATATAACTATATAGTTACATAATGATGGCAAACATCATCCAAACTGTATTTAAATATATATCTTATTTTATTATATGGGGCTAATGATGATCAAACATCAATTACTTTACTGAACAGAACAGACCAATATGTTTTCCTCAATCTAGATATATAACATGCTAACGGATTTTCTTTAATATGGCTCTTGAATTTACATATTAAAGATATTATTCTGATACAGAAAGCCAATTCCAGGCTCCATAAGTGGCGCACATGAGACTAAGATCATGATTGTACGCCACAAACGTATACAAACCAATATCATTCTCAGCTCCCCACTAATAAAAGCAAATTAATTAAAAGAAAAACCATAAAAAAAATAATTTATATATATATATAAAATTATAATGTGTCTTGTTATGGGCAGATGGAAATGAAAGTTATCCAGACTTGACTGTTACCTTCTTTAACTGCTGATGCACAACGTCCCGATACGGATCTTCTTCAGCGCTGGAGGGCAGCCAAGCATGTAAAACCTTTTGAATAGACTTCCAGGCCCTGAATGAGCATGTTGCAAACAAACACACACAGGAAGACAATATGCATCACCAGCAAGAGGTACAACCATTGCCATATTAAAGTACAACAATGGAAAACCACTATAATGGGGCCATTTAGTGCAATGAAGGAGGTGGTGGTGGTGGGGGGGGGGGTTTACCGGTGGAGTTCCCTTTCAAGATGAAAGCGTCTAACATCTGCTTGCATGCTCACCAGTTCTTTAGTCAGGCCTAAAGTGGAAACCAAACATTTTTCTTTTAAATCATTCAACTCAACTTCTTCATTTGATGGAGTCATGCCCTTCTCTTGAGAAAAAAATCCCATTAAATAGCTTTTTTTTTTTTTTTTTTAATGAGTTGACCTTTAAAGTGACAAAAAAACTAGTATTGAGATACAATGTAGAAGTGCTGCACATAATAGAATAGGTTTAATACCTGAACACATTGTTGAATGCTCATAACATTGGTCATGGGGGACAAAAGTATCATCTCCGAGATGAGAGTTGATGGCCTCTGCTGTCTTAAAAGAATCATTCGTTAAAATCGGTTCAGATTATAAAGACATCAAAACACAACCGAGTACAGTACATGCCAAATACAGCGTGTGGGAGGTTCAAAGCCAAGGGGTTGGGAGTTCTGGAGAACGATTAGTTAAAAGCTCTCACACACACACACACACACACACACACACACACACACACACACACACACACACACACACACACACACACACACACACACACACACACACACACACACACACACACACACACACACACACACACTTTTCATTGAGACAAAAATACAGGATTATGCACCAAGCGTGAATGTGGCATGTACAGTATTATTTGTTTATAAAAGGCATTTTCTTTCGAAGCAGAAAGTTTTGTATGTGTTACAGAAGTGTATGACCATTCACTCCCTAATACCAGAAACTAAGTAATGATATTCAGTACTGATAGATTTTGTAACAATACCAGCCTGACTCTTTTCACACTGTTTAATAAGCTGTTTTGGTGTGTACAAATGGTACCTTGGCCTGGAGAAGAGGGGCAGTGTGCAAGATGGCCTGCTCCGTCGCTCCAGAGCCAGTCACAAAAGGACTTGGGTTCAGGACCAAAGGCCTGGAACTAGCTGAGGCTTTTGGAAGGCGTGATAAGGTATTCTGTGGTTTTTCCTGTAGTTGATGCCTCCCAGGTACATCCATGGTCTCAGTGTTCAGGGCCGATAACTGCGTTTGAGAACTAGCATAAAGAGAAAAGGAAGTGAACAATTCGCGATTACTAGTTTGCAGTAATCTAATCATAAAGGAAGTAATCTGTCTGTATGTCCTTATCTTGATAACCGTTCATCCGATCTACTTTACACTTGGCAGGTGTATTGCTGGGGACCAAAGGGCGTGCAGAGTTGAATTTGATGCAATTCGACACACGACACGTGTTGGCGCTTTGTGACATCAGCCAACTCCACTTAGCCAGCCAGATTTGTGCGTCGAACTTTCGATAAACTGCGAACAGCGAGCCAGAGGGGGGCGCCCTCACGGCTCTGCGACTGAGTCACAAAGACGGTCTTTCCCCGGTGTATGACTCTAACCAGCAACGTCCTCTTCCATTGTGGAACACAGGACTGAATCAATGACATTTGGCTAAATTGTGGAATTAATATGTCTTAGAAAGTCTTACATTTTAAATCGGCATGCATTAGTTAAAGTAAAGTAAAAAAAATTAAAATACCATCTTTTTCCTCAGGACAGTATTCATAAATAGGTTACCCAAAAGCTTTAACTGGAAAACCAAGCGGTGGTGGTGGGGGCCGAGGCTGAGTTCTAGGAGGACGTGATGAGGGCCTGCATGAAAGTAAAAACAGAGACTAAGACCGTGCTTTATTAAAGAATTACAATGTGATATCGTTGCAAACTGTGGTACAGACTCACTGTTGGCTGGTCACACTGTGTTGGTCCGACTGTGAGAAGGAGTCGAATTTGGGGCAATTCGGACATGCGACACATGTAATATTAATAAACTCTATATAGACCAGCAAACAGCAAGCCACTCTGTACAGCAGCAGCACTTTGTGATATCATTCAATTCCACTAAGCCAGCTGATTTGTGGGTCAAACTTTTCAACTGCGAACAGCGAGCCAGAGGGGGGCGAGCCCTTGGGGCTCTGCAACTCAGTCACAAAGACTGTCTTTCCCCGGTGTAGGACTTTAACAAGCAGTTTCTGTCTTCCATTGTGCACACAGGACTGAATCATTGACATTTGGTTAAACTGTGAAATTAAAATGTCTTTGAAAGCCTTACATTTTGAATGGGCATGCACCAGTTAAAGTTAAGTCTTCTTTGGGCTGCTCCCGTTAGGGGTCGCCACAGCGGATCATCTGCCTCCAATACCTTCTCTTCTGCACATCATCCTCCCCTACACCAACCGCCTGCATGTCCTCCCTCACCACATCCATAAACCTTCTCTTTGGCCTTCCTCTTTTCCTCTTGCCTGGCAGCTCCATCCTCAGCATCCTTCTCCCAATGTAACTCATCTCTCCTACACATGTGTCCAAACCATCTCAATCTGGCCTCTCTCACTTTTCCACCAAACTGTCCAACCTGAGCTGTCCCTCTAATGTATTCATTCTTAATCCTGTCCATCCTTGTCACTCCCAATGAAAATCTCAACATCCTCAACTCTGCCACCTCCAGTTCAGCCACCTTCCTTTTTGTCAGTGCCACCGCCTCTAAACCGTACAACATAGCTGGGTCTCACTACCGTCCTGTAGACCTTCCCCTTTACTCTTGTTGGAACCCTTCTGTCACAGATCACGCCGGACACTCTTCTCCACCCCATCTTAACCTAGCCTCCACTACCCTTTCACATAGCTTTGTGCTGTGGCTGATCAACTTTATTCCCCTGTAGTCACTACAGCTCTGTAAGTGTCCCTTATTCTTGAAGATGGGAAGATGAAGATGACCAGTTCAAGGTAAGTAAAAAAATGATAATAAAATGGCATCTTCTATTTCCTCAAGACAATACTTATAAATACTTTACCCCAAAACTTTAACTGAAAAATCAAGCGGTGGTGGTGGGGGCCGAGGCTGAGTTCTAGGAGGACGTGACGGGGGCCTGCAAGAAAGGACAAACACAGAGACTAAGGCCGTGCTTTATTAAAGAATTACACTGTGATATTGTTGAAAACTGTGGTACAGACTCACTGTTGGCTGGTCACACTGTGTTGGTCCGACTGTGAGAAGGAATCACCATGTGTCACACTCTTTGAGCCAACCGTTTGCAAACTGGTGCTCACACTTTTTTTTGGTGCGACTCCTTTGACCTCTAGTGTTGTGCCTGACTCACACAGCGCTTGCAGGTTCACTCTCTCAAGGGGTCGGGAGTTCTGGAGAACAGCAGGATTAGTTAAAAAGGACACCAAGACGCACGCACGCACGCATGCACAGTACTAGAAAAAAAACCTACATGGAAAAAAAATACACTTCAAAATATGAGAATAAACATTACAAAAATAGGTAGTAGCATTTGCTAAAATATATTATATTCCATATTTGATATCCATGAGATTAACACTGAAATCTCACAAGATAACTATCAATCCAAAAAAGTAAATGCCTTCACAGCTTTATAAAAAAATCTGCATTAGTTAAAAGGTCCCGTTGTGTTGTGGGCACTGACATGACATCTCTTGCTGAGAGCGATGAATCCAGGGCTGTTCATGAGAGCGTAGATGCGCCCGACTCTTACAGCGTGGAGAATCATTACTGTTTTGTGATTTGCCAGTTCCGCTGTTAATCCGTTAATGCGCTCCTCTACCTGTTGGCCGCCCAAAAACATAAAAAAGAGTTGATGTTAAATTGGTGCCTTTTCAAAGCATAGATTGTAAATGTAAGTAAAACTGTCCTCTTAAACTTTCCAGAACCAAAGATTTATGATTCAACAATTGCCTCAGAAGAATGCATGCAAGATTTAGGCCATCAGCAACAAGCGCCTGCGTGTCACAATGTGTGCGCTGTGTCCATCACCAGTATATTTATACTTACACTGTAAATACTGTTTGATACTCTGGTCATACATGTCCCGATACATGTGGTAATGATTTTCTTTAGTATAGCTCTCAGATTTTCATATTATAGATATTATTTTGAAAAAAGGATACTATCAGGCTTTAGAAGCATGTACGTGAGACTGGGATCATTATTGTACACCACAACCTTAAACATACTGCCTCAGACCAATTGCCAATAACATTGTCAGTTCATCCCTCATAAAAGCAAACTAACTAAAATAAAATGCAATAAAAAAATAAAAATTAATGTGCATCGTTATCTGCAGATGGAAATCAAAGTTATCCAGACTCTACTCTTACGTTCTCTAAGTCCTCACGCGTGCCGTCCCTTTCCGGATGATCTTCAGCACTGGACCGCAACCAATCCTGGTAAACCTTTCGTACAGATTTCCAGGACCTGAATGACGCAAATGTAAACATGTAAAGATATGCATCACTAGCACGAGGTACAACCATTGCCACATTAAGGTAAAACTATTGAAAAGCAGTATAATTAGGCCACTTATGGTACAATGAAAGGGGGGAGGGGGTCTTACTGGAGCCGCTCCCAGTCCAGCTGAAAACCCTTCACCTCCTCTTGCATACGGCCTAGTTCTTTAGTTAGGGTAAGGGTTGGATCAGGCTCTGACACAACAGACGTCCCCTTTAAATCATCAAGGTACAAGAAAAACTTGCTTAAAAAAAACAAAAAAGCAATCTAAAATATGAAAATAAACAACAAAAATAAGTAGTATTTACTGAAATATGTGATATCCATGGCATTAAAACTGATAACTGACAAGATAAATATCAATCCAAAATAAGTAAACGCCTTCACTCGACTTCAAAAAAACATTTGTTTATTGGTTAAAAGCTACCGTCGTGTTGTGGGCACAGGCATCACATCCATCGAGGAGAGCCAAGTATTCAGGGCTGTTCAAGAAAGTGCCGATCTGCTCGGCTCTCGCAATGTGGAGAGTCATCGCTGGTTTGCGAGTTGCCAGTTCCGCTGATAATCCGCTCATGTGCTCCTCTGACTGTTAGCCGCCGCACCCAAAAAAAGATAAGATGTTAAATTTGTGCCATTTAAAAGCATTTATTGTAAATAAAGTAAAACTCCTCGCTTAACCTCTACCAGAACCAAAGATTTATAGATCAACTGATGCCTCAGAAGAATGCGTGAAAGACTTGCATGCATGTCACAATGCTGTGCCCAATACCAGTATATTTATACTTACAGTGCTCTGGGCCATACATGTCCCCCCCCCCCCCTCTTAATTTGCTCAAAGTGCTGAGATATATACCAAAAGATTTACTTTCCATATAACTATATAGTTACATAATGATGGCAAACATCATCCAAACTGTATTTAAATATATATCTTATTTTATTATATGGGGCTAATGATGATCAAACATCAATTACTTTACTGAACAGAACAGACCAATATGTTTTCCTCAATCTAGATATATAACATGCTAACGGATTTTCTTTAATATGGCTCTTGAATTTACATATTTAAGATATTATTCTGATACAGAGAGCCAATTCCAGGCTCCATAAGTGGCGCACATGAGACTAAGATCATGATTGTACGCCAATATCACTCTCAGTTCCTCACAAATAAAAGCAAATTAATGAACAGATAAACAATTTAAAAAATATATATAATAAAATTATGTGTCTTGTTATGGGCAGATGGAAATGAAAGTTATCCAGACTTGACTGTTACCTTCTTTAACTGCTGATGCACAACGTCCCGATACGGATCTTCTTCAGCGCTGGAGGGCAGCCAAGCATGTAAAACCTTTTGAATAGACTTCCAGGCCCTGAATGAGCATGTTGCAAACAAACACACACAGGAAGACAATATGCATCACCAGCAAGAGGTACAACCATTGCCATATTAAAGTACAACAATGGAAAACCACTATAATGGGGCCATTTAGTGCAATGAAGGAGGTGGTGGTGGTGGGGGGGGTTTACCGGTGGAGTTCCCTTTCAAGATGAAAGCGTCTAACATCTGCTTGCATGCTCACCAGTTCTTTAGTCAGGCCTAAAGTGGAAACAAACATTTTTCTTTTAAATCATTCAACTCAACTTCTTCATTTGATGGAGTCATGCCCTTCTCTTGAGAAAAAAAATCCCATTAAATAGCTTTTTTTTTTTTTTTTTTTTTTTTAAATATGAGTAGACCTTCAAAGTGACAAAAACACTAGTATTAAGATACAATGTAGAAGTGCTGCACATAAGAATAGAATAGGTTTAATACCTGAACACATTGTTGAATGCTCATAACATTGGTCATGGGGGACAAAAGTATCATCTCCGAGATGAGAGTTGATGGCCTCTGCTGTCTTAAAAGAATCATTCGTTAAAATCGGTTCAGATTATAAAGACATCAAAACACAACCGAGTACAGTACATGCCAAATACAGCGTGTGGGAGGTTCAAAGCCAAGGGGTTGGGAGTTCTGGAGAACGATTAGTTAAAAGGACACACATACACTCACTCACTCACACTCTTTGGAAACTCAAGTGTTGACTTGAGCGTCATTGAGACAAAAATACAGGTTTATGCACCAAGCGTGAATGTGGCATGTACAGTATTATTTGTTTATAAAAGGCATTTTCTTTCGAAGCAGAATGTTTTGTATGTGTTACAGAAGTGTATGACCATTCACTCCCTAATACCAGAAACTAAGTAATGATATTCAGTACTGATAGATTTTGTAACAATACCAGCCTGACTCTTTTCACACTGTTTAATAAGCTGTTTTGGTGTGTACAAATGGTACCTTGGCCTGGAGAAGAGGGGCAGTGTGCAAGATGGCCTGCTCCGTCGCTCCAGAGCCAGTCACAGGCCTGGAAGGCCTGGAACTAGTTGAGGCTTTTGGAAGGCGTGATAAGGTATTCTGTGGTTTTTCCTGTAGTTGATGCCTCCCAGGTACGTCCATGGTCTCAGTATTCAGGGCCGATAACTGCGTTTGAGAACTATCATAAAGAGAAAAGGAAGTGAACAATTCGCGATTACTAGTTTGCAGTAATCTAATCATGAAGGAAGTAATCTGTCTGTATGTCCTTTGATTATCTTGATAACCGTTCATCCGATCTACTTTACACTTGGCAGGTGTATTGCTGGGGACCAAAGGGCGTGCAGAGTTGAATTTGATGCAATTCGACACACGACACGTGTTGGCGCTTTGTGACATCAGCCAACTCCACTTAGCCAGCCAGATTTGTGCGTCGAACTTTCGATAAACTGCGAACAGCGAGCCAGAGGGGGGCGCCCTCACGGCTCTGCGACTGAGTCACAAAGACGGTCTTTCCCCGGTGTATGACTCTAACCAGCAACGTCCTCTTCCATTGTGGAACACAGGACTGAATCAATGACATTTGGCTAAACTGTGGAATAACAATGTCTTAGAAAGTCTTACATTTTAAATCGGCATGCATTAGTTAAAGTAAAGTAAAAAAAATTAAAATACCATCTTTTTCCTCAGGACAGTATTCATAAATAGGTTACCCAAAAGCTTTAACTGGAAAATCTAGTGGTGGTGGTGGGGGCCGAGGCTGAGTTCTAGGAGGACGTGATGAGGGCCTGCATGAAAGTACAAACAGAGACTAAGACCGTGCTTTATTAAAGAATTACAATGTGATATCGTTGCAAACTGTGGTACAGACTCACTGTTGCCTGGTCACACTGTGTTGGTCCGACTGTGAGAAGGAGTCGAATTTGTGGCAATTCGGACATGCGACACATGTAATATTAATAAACTCTATATAGACCAGCAAACAGCAAGCCACTCTGTACAGCAGCAGCACTTTGTGATATCATTAAATTCCACTAAGCCAGCCGATTTGTGGGTCAAATTTTCAATCAACTGCGAACAGCGAGCCAGAGGGGGGCCCTTGGGGCTCTGCAACTCGGTCACAAAGACTGTCTTTCCCCCGGTGTAGGAATTTAACAAGCAGTTTCGTCTTCCATTGTGCACACAGGACTGAATCATTGACATTTGGTTAAACTGTGAAACTGTGCTGTCCTCCTTCTCTTCCAGCATCACTGCTGCTAAGAAGGCCTTCTTCAACGATAGGATCAACGGTGCCACAGACACACGTAAGTTATTCGCCACCTTCAAGTCTCTGCTTTACCCTCCCCCACCTCCCCCAGCTACTAACCTCACTGCTGACTGCCTTGCCTCCTTTTTTACTAACAAAGTGGCAGCCATCAGCAGCCAATTCACGAAACAACTTACTCACAAACTGTCTTCTCCAGCCCTAGGCTCATGGTTCCCTGGTTTCACCCCCCTCGCTGAAAGTGAGGTATCTAAACTACTAACATGTAGCCGTCCTACTACCTGTCCACTAGATCCGATCCCATCTAACCTCCTTCAAGCCATATCACCGACTATCACCCCGGCAATCACACATATGATAAATTCTTCCCTAACTTCTGGCACTTTCCCTTCTGCTTTCAAAGCGGCTCGGGTCGCACCACTGCTCAAAAAACCCTCACTCGATCCCAATCAAGTAGAAAACTATCGGCCGGTCTCTCTCCTCCCATTCCTTTCCAAAACCTTAGAGAGGGCGGTCTCTAGACAGGCTACAGAATACCTGTCAAGAAACAACCTTCTCGATACACTTCAATCTGGCTTCAAAAGTGGTCACTCCACCGAAACAGACTTGTTGTCTGTGACAGAGGCCTTAAAAACTGCTAGAGCTGCTGCCAAATCCTCGGTTCTCATTCTGCTAGACTTATCAGCTGCTTTTGACACTGTCAATCACAGCATACTCCTGTCCATACTCTCAAGTATGGGCATAACGGGCAGTGCACTTTCCTGGTTCGAATCTTACCTCACTGGGCGCTCGTTCAGTGTGACATGGCGAGGCCAGCTGTCTGTGCCTCACCACCTCACCACAGGGGTGCCCCAAGGCTCGGTGCTAGGACCTCTCCTCTTTGCCATATACACCACCTCACTGGGCCCGATCATCCGCTCACATGGCTTTTCATATCACTGCTATGCGGATGATACTCAACTCTATCTGTCCTTCCCGCCCGACGACCCCACTGTCTCGACGCGGATCTCGGATTGTCTCGCTGACATATCCACGTGGATGAAGGATTATCATCTTCAACTAAATCTGGCAAAAACGGAACTGCTGGTCTTCCCGGCCAAACAAGGTATTTATCACAACATTGATTTTAAAATTGACTATCTCTTGTTCCTACCAAGGCTGCAAGGAATCTTGGTGTCATTATTGATGACCAACTGACATTCTCGGACCATGTTGCCGCCGTCTCCCGGTCCTGCCGCTTCACACTACTCAACATCCGAAAAGTCAGGCCATACCTGACCCAATATGCCACTCAACTGCTGGTAAAAACCTTGGTGATGTCCCGCCTCGACTACTGCAACGCCCTCTTAACAGGCTTGCCGGCCTGTGCGGTGAAGCCACTACAGATGATACAGAATGCGGCGGCGCGACTGGTGTTCAACCAGCCAAAGAGGGCACATGTCACTCCGCTGCTCATCGAGCTCCACTGGTTACCTGTAGCCGCTCGCATCAAGTTCAAGTCTCTTATGCTGGCCTACAGAGCGATTGCTGGGAATGCTCCCGCCTACTTAAATGCTCTTGTAAGAGCAAATGTTGCCCCCCGGATGCTGCGCTCGTCAAATGAGTGTCGCCTGGCTCTGCCGGCCATACAGCCACGGCAATCCAGGCTATTCTCATTTGTAGTTCCACGTTGGTGGAACGAGCTGCCAAAAATGACCAGAGCAGGGACCTCCCTCTCTGTCTTTAAGAAGCACTTTAGAGACCCAGCTCTTCAGTGAGTACCTCCTGTCCTAACCTACAATTACTTAGCACTACCTTGCAGTATTTATTGTTACACTAATGTTGTTGTTACACTAATCTCTGTCGCAATGTAGCTTGAATGTTATTCTCCCTTGTAAGTCACTTTGGATAAAAGCGTCTGCTAAATGACTAAATGTAAATGTAAATTGTCTTTGAAAGCCTTACATTTTGAATGGGCATGCACCAGTTAAAGTTAAGTCTTCTTTGGGCTGCTCCCGTTATGGGTCGCCACAGCGGATCATCTGCCTCCAATACCTTCTGTTCTGCACATCATCCTCCCTTACACCAACCGCCTGCATGTCCTCCCTCACCACACCCATAAACCTTCTCTTTGGCCTTCCTCTTTTCCTTGCTTGGCAGCTCCATCCTCAGCATCCTTCTCCCAATGTAACTCTCATCTCTCCTACACACATGTCCAAACCATCTCAATCTGGCCTCTCTCACTTTTCCACCAAACTGTCCAACCTGAGCTGTCCCTCTAATGTACTCATTCTTAATCCTGTCCATCCTTGTCACTCCCAATGAAAATCTCAACATCCTCAACTCTGCCACCTCCAGTTCAGCCACCTTCCTTTTTGTCAGTGCCACCGCCTCTAAACCGTACAACATAGCTGGGTCTCACTACCGTCCTGTAGACCTTCCCCTTTACTCTTGTTGGAACCCTTCTGTCACAGATCACGCCGGACACTCTTCTCCACCCCATCTTAACCTAGCCTCCACTACCCTTTCACATAGCTTCGTGCTGTGGCTGATCAACTTTATTCCCCTGTAGTCACTACAGCTCTGTAGGTGTCCCTTATTCTTGAAGATGGGAAGATGAAGATGACCAGTTCAAGGTAAGTAAAAAAATGATAATAAAATGGCATCTTCTATTTCCTCAAGACAATACTTATAAATACTTTACCCCAAAACTTTAACTGAAAAATCAAGCGGTGGTGGTGGGGGCCGAGGCTGAGTTCTAGGAGGACGTGACGGGGGTCTGCAAGAAAGGACAAACACAGAGATTAAGACCGTGCTTTATTAAAGAATTACACTGTGATATTGTTGCAAACTGTGGTACAGACTCACTGTTGGCTGGTCACACTGTGTTGGTCCGACTGTGAGAAGGAATCACCATGTGTCACACTCTTTGAGCCAACTGTTTGCAAACTGGCGCTCACACTTTTTTTTGGCACTACTCCTTTGACCTCTAGTGTTGTGCCTGACTCAAACAGCGCTTGCAGATTCACTCTCTCAAGGGGTCGAGAGTTCTGGAGAACAGCAGGATTAGTTAAAAGGACACCAAGATGACCACACACACACTTACACACACACTTACTTGCTCTTGGCAGGGTTCATTGATGCTGTTCATATGAGCACTGTATTTGAGGATGTAGGTCAGTCCTTCCACCAGCAGGTGGTCTCTGTAGAACACCGCCCCTATTTTCAGAACCTCTTCCTTCCTGCGCCGCACTGCGGCCCACAGCCTCCATGCATGCAACACCTAAACATACAATACACACCAAACACCTTGAGGCCTAATACAACACCACTTTCGCACAATGTTTCAATAAGATCACTCAGGAAAAAAGGCACAGTATGGTGTGCATAGGGGGTTTAGGAATTTAAATTAAACACTTTCATGATACTGATAGAATTGCATTGACCCTCAAATATCAAGAAATTCTGTAACACATGATGCCTAATTTGGAACCTGAAGCAGTGCTTGTGTTGATCGTCAGTGAGCCAAATGTACTGTACAACTAGAGGTTTTCCCACCAAACGTGAATGCGGCATGTATTATTTGTTCATTTGGTAACAATACTGAGCCCTACTCTTTTCACACGGTTTTAAAATAAGTTGTTTTGGTGTGTGTGCAGGTGTAACCTTGGCCTGGAGACTGAGGGCCCAGTGCCAGAGCGCCTGCTCCGTCTGCTCGGACTCATGCCTCCTGCTCTGCAGCTAGTAGAAGGAAGGGAAAGATCAGGTGCCTGCCAGGAGTTTACATTATACTCAGAAAAGGCATTTTAAAAACTATTTTCTTGCATTTAAAGAGACTAAAAAAAAGCCAGGGGAAAGGCCATCTTGGCTTTTTCATCTCATTTATTTATGGTCTGTAAATGTCTCATGTAATTAAGACATTGTAAAGGAGGGGTAACATACCTTCATTTTCCACTGGTCAAAGTACGCCCGGCAGCATTTCTGTCTGAGTCGCAATATTCCTTGTTGTTTCATGGCCTATGAGTTATCATAATAAAAATGGCATGAGGTAGTATGTCAGCATGTTCACAGCTAAAGAGAGATCTTTGAGATGTGGTGGTAAGAACCTTGTATTTCTGGCATTGGTAGCGGTGAGTCTTCAATGCCTCAAAAGCTCTAGAAAGAAGATTGGAGTTGTGGTGCTGTATTGCCTTATCCATGCCTATTCTCTCCTTCAGAGTGTTGACTGTTCTGAGCCTCCACAGTCTGAAAGTATCCTGTAACAAGACTGATGAACAAAAACAACGTGTGGAACTGAGACGAGATATATATATATATATATATATATATATATATATATATATATATATATATATATATATATATATATATATATATATATATATATATATATATATATATATATATATATATAAAATGTAAATCAATCATTCATCAACTATTACCCTGATGGATGTGACTCTGAGCCCAGGTCAACACTTCTCCCTGGTGGCTGCGCTTTGCTATAGCATGGCTCGCGGCTTGTGTCCATGCATGAAATGCCTGGAAGAAATGATAAAATCCTCATGAACAAAGATATGACCTTCATATTCAACCGCCATATCTGGTTATGAATGTATAATTATAATTTCCAAGAGTCATGTAAAAATTAAGCGGTGTGCATTGATGTTATGCTAGTCTAACAGACGATGGGAAATTAATGGTCACAATTATAATTTTCTAACCGAAGCTAATCTGACATGGTTACCTTTATTGATGATGGTGATTTTATTTGATTGACTCTTTATTTCAGATTCGGTTTTCGACGAGTCACTCATCAAAAAGAGTCGTTCGATTAGATTAAGTTTGTTTGACGCACATTCAGCGACGGAGTTTTGGTGTGTAAATTAGTCACATTAAATATGAATTACGCCAAAATGCCTCGGCCTATTTTGCCTCAGACTTTACTTCAGTCCCCTGTAAATATTTTCTGTTTGTGGTTCAAAAAGTTTGTGAGTTGACTCTTTCGGCAAAGCGGCTCCCAACTCCCGAGTCAAAGATTTGTTCGCTAAGAACGAATCGCTCTCAAGTCTTGCGTTGCTCCTGTAGGTTTCAAGCCAGCTGTTGAAACGGAGAAACATGGAAGTAATGTGTCCAATTCTAAATAAATAATTTAAAGTAGTTTGTAAATGTTTGGGCTAACGTTAGAGAATGTGATGACCAATAAAGTTCAATATAAGTTTCATCCAGTTTGTTGCACAATGAACGCACATTCGGGAGAAATATCCGGTAACTGTGCAATGTCAGCGTCGGCGGCAACGCACGAGCGCACCGGCGCGTCTCCCTCTCCTCCAGCATTTCACTGTGTGTACAAGGGAGATTGCACCTGACCACAATGTCCAGTAATTTCACTGATGTGGCGATTAAAATGGGAAATAAACCCAACTATCAATGACGGAATGTCCTGTAGTGCAGAGGTTACCAACCACCGGCTATTTAATATTTCAAGAGTGATCTCTGATTTGCTTCGCAGTGAAACAGCGGCAGGAAATTGAGTACATTTAATTCATCTAGTTATTTGCTTTTTTTTTTCCCCCCTTCTGCTTTTCTTCTTCTCGAGTTATTTGCTTTGGAGAAAATGTTGCTCCGATCGGAGCTGCGGAATAGTGCGTCACGCCCCTGGCCTCCACATGATGTCGAAGAAAACCTGATTCATCAGACCAGGCCACCTTCTTCCATTGCTCCATGGTCCAGTTCTGACGCTCACGTGCCCATTGTAGGCGCTTTTGGTGGCGGAAAGGGGTCAGCATGGGCACTCTGACCGGTCTGCATCTATGCAGCAAACTGCGATGCACTGCTTGTCCTTCCTTTGACCACTTTTGGTAGGTACTAACCACTGCATACCTGGAACACCCCACAAGACCTGTTGTTTTGGAGATGCTCTGACCCAGTCGTCTAGCCATCACAATTTGGTCCTTGTCAAAGTGGCTCAGATCCTAACGCTTGCTTATTTCTCTGCTTCCAACACATCAGCTTCAAGAACTGACTGTTCACTTGCTGCCTAAAATATCCCACCCCTTGACAGGTGCCATTGGAACGAGATGAGCAATGTTATTCACTTCACCTGTCAGTTGGCACCGAGCTTTGGTGGGTTATCTCCAGATTAGGGGCCTTTCTGTGTGGAGTTTGCATGTTCTCCCCGTGCTCACATGGGGTTTCCTCCTTGTAACATCAGTAAGGTCCAAAAACATGCACAACATCGTCGTCTGACCAGCGATGGATATTTGCAACTGGTCCCTGGGCGCATTGCTGTATGCTGCCCACTGCTCCTGGCTGCCCCCCCGGAGGAAGGACAAACCAGGATGGTTTACACCGGCCACCATTTGAAGCGTGTGCGTGTGTTTGTTGGTGGACGCCGCCACATGAATGCATGTGTTGTGGTGTGTGTGCCGTGTGACAAATAAAGATTCTTCTTAATTCAAGATAATGTTAGGGCAGCAGAGCTGAATGGCTCATTTTAGGGCATGTTTCCTGAAACAGGCAGCTCACAAAAAACTGACTGAGTTGTCTTTTTTCACAGTTTGCGTGTTAGTAGGCCCATCAGAGACCCAACTGTCTGTGCACAGGTCTCCTTTAATAAGTTGTGGCTGTTTGCGTCATCTGTTGGGGTTTAAATGTGGCCCGCTTGGTCTCTGAAGTACAGAATCTCTTAGGTAAGAAATGCCCATCCATAAAAAAAGACAATAGGTACCAAGAATAGAAAAAGAGCTTTAACCTCGAATAGAAGATGGCGCTGGAAGTGTCTCTGTGCTCTTTGTTCTTTAATCCTGGCTTCTGCAAGAACCTGAGAATTTTCCTTCCACACAGCAAAAACCCTCCTGTGTAGGCATAACTTTTAGATTAAGCAAAAAGGCAAGTACAATTTATCCATATCAGGAAAAAAAGGAGTGCTCAAATTCAAAAGGTTAATTTCACTGAAGAGGGGGATGAGATCTGTGTTTTGTGTGCATTACCTGAGTAAGCGCTGCATCTGTAGCTTGTAGTGATCCTCCACATGGCCATGTATCCGGCCTCTCTGGTGATGGTGGTCCTGCAGTAGCAAGGATGTCACAGTGTTTGAGCCTAAAAATGAGCATGGCT
Source organism: Zeus faber (assembly GCF_960531495.2). NCBI lineage: Eukaryota > Metazoa > Chordata > Actinopteri > Zeiformes > Zeidae > Zeus > Zeus faber. The sequence continues at coordinate 14,561,856 of NC_137192.1, forward strand.
TGGTTCCTGCATAACATGAGGCAGCAGTGATACTTAAAGCAACACTGTACCTTCAAAGCCTGAAAGGATCGCTTGATGAGCTTTGCATCATGATAGTGTCGCATCTGATCAAGCTTACGGTTTCCCTCTTTTTGTGTCTGTACAAACTGATCAAGGACACTGAAGTGAGAAATCAAAAGCTCTGCAGATAGAAGCTTGCTTTCAAAGACAAATACCAAATCAAACATTTTTTTGTACAATTAACAATTTCTTTATTCTGTGAAAGTTAAGAAATAAGAGAGAGATGTGTGCACACAGTTTAAAGGTGCAATCAAAATTCATAAATTGGATGAAGTGATGTTTCGGTCAAAAAGACCATCATCAGGCAAATGTTTTGGAAAAAAGTGACAGTAAGTGGGGCTTTCAAGCCAGCCAATCAAAACAAAGCCATCTAATATTTGGATGGTAGAAAATTAAATCAGAGGCACACAATATTTATTGTCCACACAGTATATTCTCTCTCTCACACAAATGAAATTACCAAACACTACACAGAATACAACAAACAACTGTATTACCTTACACCATCCATTCATAGCCAGCTTGAGGGAACGGTGTCTACAATGGTGACAAGCCTTCAGCTCTAGGTTTCTCCTGGCGTAGAAACATACACAACTCTGTTGATTTACAGGTGAGGGAGCCAATATTATGTTCTTACAGAGGCATGCAAACAGAATTGGTCGATAGAGTTATTGATCACCTTTTCCTTTTCTCAGCGCACTTGCCCTTCCATTGCTGTATTGTCTTGTGAAGAAGCCTTTGCTGGTACAGATGATCAGCAGCTCCTTCTTTCTCCCTCCCATGGACCCGCTGCTGCATCCGTAGCATCCAGAGAGCCCAGACTCTCTGCAGACATACCCGCTCGTGATGCAGAATCGCCTGGAAAGAGCAGGAGACCACAACACGTTTTTCCTGCTCTGCATCAAGAGCGAACATCCTAAAATGAGCTCATAGAATAATCTTGTATATACGGATGTGGACAAAATTGTTGGTACCCTTAGACAAAAAAACAACAAAAAAAAAACAACACAATTTTCTCTCAAATAACTTGAAACTCACAAAAGTATTGGCATCCATCATTGTTTATTCCATATTTAATATAAATTAAGACTTGGCTTTTGACTTTGATTCAACAGAATATTTTACATAATAAAACTAATGAAAATGGCATGGACAACAATGATGGGACCCTTAACCTAATATTTTGTTGCACAACCTTTAGAGGCGATCACTGCAATCAAGCGATTTCTGTAGCTCTCAATGAGACTTCTGCACCTGTCAACAGGTAGTTTGGCCCACTCTCCCTAAGAAAACCTCTCCAGCTGTCTCAGGTTTGAAGGGTGTCTTCTCCAGACTGCATGTTTCAGCTCTTTCCATAGATGTTCAATAGGATTCAGATCAGGGTTCATAGAAGGCCACTTCAGAATAGTCCAATGTTTTGTTCTTATCCATTCTTGGGTACTTTTAGCTGTGTGTTTTGGGTTATTATCCTTTTGGAGGAACCATGACCTGTGACTGAGACAGAGCTTTCTGACACTGGGCGGTACGTTTCACTCCAGAATGCCTTGAGTCTTGAGATTTCAATGTGCCCCGCACAGATTCAAGGCACCCCATGCCAGATGCAGAAAAGCATCCCCAAAACATAACCGGGCCTCCTCCATGTTTCACAATAGGTATGGTCTTTTTTCTTATTAATTTTTTCGTCTGTGAACATAGAGCTGATGTGACTTGCCAAAAAGCTCCAGTTTTGACTCATCTGTCCAAAGGATATTCTCCCAGAAGCATTGTGGCTTGTCAATGTGCATTTTAGCAAATGCCAGTCTTGCTATTTTATGTTTTTCTTTCAAAAGTGAAGTCCTCCTGGGTCTTCTTTCATGGAGCTCACTGTCACTCAAATAGCGACGGATGGTGCGATCAGAGACTGATGTACCTTGACCTTGGAGTTCAGCTTGTACCTCTTTGGACCATTCGCACTATCCTTCTGTTCAATCTGAGGTTGATTTTCCTCTTGCGGCCGCGTACAGGGAGATTGGCTACAGTCCCATGGACCTTAAACTTCTTAATATTATTTGCAACTGTAGTCACAGGAACATCAAGCTGCTTGGAGATGGTCTTATAGCCTTTACCTTTAACATGCTCGTCTATCATTTTCTTTCTGATCTCCGCAGACAACTCTCTCCTTTGCTTTCTCTGGTCCATGTTCAGTGTGGTGCACACGATGATACCAAACAGCAGTGACTACTTTTCTCCATTTAAATTGGCTGAATGACTGATTATAAGATTGAAGACATGCGTGATACAAATTAAAGAAAACAGTTAGTTTCACTATAATCCAATTATTTATAATCTTTTCTAAGGGTTACCAACAAATCTGTCCAGGCCATTTTAGAATATAATTGATCTCTTAAACAATAATTTCTCTTTTCACAGTTTCTTTGCTTTACTCTATGACATACCAAAGGCATGCAGGTATACATGAGAAAATTGCTTTTAATTTCATTACTTTTCAGGAGGAACTAAGCATTTTTTCCAATGAGCTGTAAGGGTACCAACAAATTGGTCGACATATGTATGTGGCTTCCATACCATCCGCATTGACAGTCTCTCCCCTTTACTTTTTTCGCCCCTTTTCCACCAGGTGTAAAACACCCAAACGTAATGACGGCGCCTACGAATCACGACAAAGAAAAAAGATCAATCACTGGAAGCAGATAAAACACTTCTTGATATGCAAGCGTAACACCATGAGGTGAAGGCCAACTTCTTCAGAAAATACATTCTATGTAAACTCACTGGTAATAGCACTCTGCCCTCTCTTTGTTCTGCCTGTGCAGTCGTCTCCGCATGTTGAACTCAACCCAAGAGCTGACACACCGTGGCAAAAGGCGTTCAGCAAACCAAGTGTCTGCACGTTTCTGCAGTGCCTGATCAAAAGCAGATAAACTTTTTTGTTAATCCAATTTAATTTCTGGACAATTAGGACAATTCCAAACCATAATTTAAATCAGAGAATCAAAGTCAGATCCTTTTAAAGAGTCACTATTTACAAAACAATATCAGAGACGTAATGCCATGAAATAACATAAGAAAAATAAAAACAGTACTAACAGCGGATATCATACATATTAACATAAAAAATGCTGCACAACTTCTGAATACCTGCATACGTCTGTGTTCAACAAGCTCCTCCTTCCATTGATGAAAAAAGCAGCTCATCAGTGTAGTTCTGCCAAGTAAAATATAATTACGCTCAAAACTTAACATTGGATTTAATTCATGAAATAAAAACAGAAAGATTTGTGAAAAGAAAATGTACTCAAGTTTGGGAGTCCGTCAGTCTAAGAAAGTGTATTTTCTTGCCCAAAATGAAAATTATGCCTTCAAGGCTATAAATAATATAAGGGTAAATCCTAAAACTAGTTAAAATCAAAAATAGTCTTAAAATGCTATATTGTACGTACTGAATTAAAATGTATTCCAGAAATGGTCAGTTGTTTGTCAATTTATTTTAATACTCAGATTACATATTTGTGTGTGACATAATTGAATCACAAAAATTAAATAGGAAGAGCTTGGAGTTATACTGAACCAACGTTTGTTTTTGTCAATAATTAGCACCTGTAGTGTGTCCCTGCAATTTCCAGTTGTTGATGAAGACACTGATCTTCTGCCTCATCTAGACGGTCCTGCCACAATCTCCAACATTTGCCTGTCATCTATGGATGCACAAAAAAAATACATGTATAAAGGCTTAAGCTTAAGGGGGAACGCAGGGTTTAGACATGGTGATGTTAAAACCGAAGGGCAGTGAGTAATTACAGTTTTGTGATATTGTTGGACAGCCGCATCCTTATTCTGTCGCTCTTCTCTTCTCTTGCCAACGTTCAGGGACAGGCCTTGTAATCCCGCACGCTGTACCCAAAAGACACTAGTATCAACATTAGACATTACATCTGCTGCGCTGCGGTGTATTTATTGTTTATTACGCTTTCTTGCTTGTTACCAGTAAATGATGCCCTCTGTGCTGCCGTGCCAACTGATCTCTTTCAGCTTCCTCACTGCACAATTTCATGTCTACTTTTGAGCTCAAGAACCAAACAATATTGTGTCACTAATGCAAAACAGTTACTCTCCATTATATTGTTTATTTGTGAATGGAAAAGGATACAGATTCTCCAGTGCTCCAATGCCTTTCGCTGCAGTGCTTCATTGAAATGGCCTGAGGCTTTGGATTCCTGCTCTTGATGAATGCCGACAGCCAAGTGTGAATCTTTCCACTTATGCCATGCCTAGGACAGGAGGAGCGTATTGACACATCATCGGAATAAGTAAGAATGCAATGCAGTTAGTTAGTTATCATGGTTCGGAAACCAATATTGACAATGTGATATGATGAACACAGTGTGTGTTAGGTGAATCAAGATAACCTTGCTCTGTACAGTTAGCGTCCAATGCTGCGACGCCTGGTCTGATAAAGCACGTAAGTCGTAGTGGTGCAGCAGCTTCCCCTGCCATAACTTCCAAGCTGAGCTGTATGGGTAAAAAAAAAAAACAACACAATAAATGTATGAAAATAATGAGGCAAAAAGTCAAGCACAATTAAAAAACTAAATAGAATCAGTAGACTGGAGGAAATATTTTACCGGAGAGTGGTGAGTCTGTACTGCTGAAATGCCGACTCTCGCATTCCGGCCTTCACTTGCCTCATTACTACAAATACTTTCCACCTGTCCACCACCCGGCGCACCAGTTGCCTCTCAGCTAATGGAAAAAAAAGTGTAAGAACGTGCATTAATGCCTTTGACATCTGACAAGTGTGTCAAACCTCCCTCTTAAAAGTAATCAAGCAAGTCAAACCTTCCATACCATAGGATTCAGCATCTTTTATTTTCTTTTTTGTTTTCCCTCTGACACACACGAATCTTTGCCAGTTTTGGAAAGTCCATTTGTAAAGGGTGTACCTAAAACAAATAAGACATATTTTTGCATATTTGGTTGTGACTCCAATTAAATTGTTACTCATCCTTTATTGCTAAATAACATCTTGGAGGTCCACACTGACCTATAGTGACACTCTGCCCGCACAGTCAGGCTCCACTCTCTCCTTGTTGTCCACCACTCTTCTCTCCATAATTCCAAAGCTTTGAGCAGCACTATTTTAATATAGTGGGACCTGAAGTGAATACAAATCCCCTCAAATTAAAATGAAATGCCAACCTAGGTAGAAATTCAACATGCCAGATTAATTTGTTTTAGGACAAATTAGAACTGTTACCTTGCTTTCCAAGGATGAACTCTGCCAAAGGTTTTCTGCATCCATATCTTTAAGAACTTCCGTGCCAGGTGTCTGCCAGTGCATAGCGTCTATTTAGTATTTTTGCTTTCAGTTTTAGTGTCAAAGCCTTTGTCAGTTTTAAAGGTACAATTTAAATTAAAAGTATTATTAAGCGTGCAGGCAATGCTCAAGAATCCAGTCTTTGTGATGTCACAACTGTCAATTAGAATGACATGTAAACCTATTCGGCAAATTCCCAACAAAGCTCAACTCGTAGACTATGTATGCATGAACGGCCGCATAGGGCCAGCACACTGTTAACATCTCTCCAGAAGTTGACTAGTTATTGTTGTTGAGCAATATAATGTAACCCCTTACCTTATCCTTATCTCTTTAAGCCTTCCACCTCTGTTCCAGGTGTATCCAACCCTGTAAGGAGGCCTGCGGGCTGCAACCTTGCAGCCATGTCGGACATCACCACCTGCACTGGTTCTGACAACTTTTCGTTGGGGTTTCAGCAGATCTTGTTTTTTACTGTTAGTTTGCATTGCCTTGATATAGTTCAGCTGAACAAATGTAAAGCAAAAATACAGATTACAATGTGTAGTTTACTATGATACAATATACTGATATAATTACAATGATCCAAATCAGTCATCATTATTTAATACAGGGCGTCAGCAGGTATGAGAGAGCTTAATTTAATATGTTTTAAGTAATAATTTTTTATAGGTTGGGTAGGTCGTGAACTATATGATTCCATGAATTGCCATAGCAGTTTCCTTACTGCTGTTTCCTTAAGGAAACTGCAATGGCTGCTATAGTTTCCTTCAGATAGCAAGGTAAGTGATTAAGATATATGATTAAACTGTATTAATCCCATGGGAAAATTCTCATGTGAAATAGCAGTGCAAGTCAAGAAAAGAATGAGAAGTACAGTGGAGGAAATAATTATTTGATCCCTCACTGACTTTGTAAGTTTGCCCACTGACAAAGAAATGAACGGTCTCTAATTTTAGTGGGAATTTTTGGTAGGTTTATTATAACAGGGAGAGACAGAATATCAAAAAGAAAATCGAGAAAATCACATTAAAGAAAAAAGAAAAAGAAAATTTGCATTTCATTGAGTGAAATAAGTATTTGATCCCCTACCAACTTTAAAGAACTCTGGCTCCCACAGATTAGTCCTCCCGCTTTAAGAAAGTACTCCTAATCTCAACTCGTTACCTGTATAAACGGCACCTGTCTCAACTTGTTACCTGTATAAAAGACACCTGTCCACAAAATCAATCAATCAGACTCCAACCTCTCCATCATGGGCAAGACCAAAGAGCTGTCTAAGGACATCAGGGACAAGATTGTAGACCTGCACAAGCCCGGAATGGGCTACAAGACCATTGGCAAGAAGCTGGGTGAGAAGGAGACAACCGTTGGAGCGATTATTCGAGAATGGAAGAATCACAAAATGACCGTCAATCTCCCTCGGTCTGGGGCTCCACGCAAGATCTCAACTCGGGGGTATCAATGATCATAAGAAAGGTGAGGGATTGGCCCAGAACTAAATGAGGGGAGCTTGTTAATGATCTCAAGGCAGCTGGGACCACAGTCACCAAGAAAACCATTGGTAACACACTACGACGTAATGGATTAAAATCCTGCAGCGCCTGTAAGGTCCCCCTGCTCAACAATGGACATGTAGAGGCCCGTCTGAAGTTTGCCAATGAACACCTGAATGATTCAGAGTATGCTTGAGAGAAGGTGATGTGGTCATATGAGACCAAAATCGAGCTCTTTAGTATCGATGTGACTCGCTGTGTTTGGCGGAAAAGGAATTCTGACTATGACCCCAAGAACACCATCCCCACTGTCAAGCATGGAGGTGGAAGCATTATTCTTTGGGGGTGTTTCTCTGCTAAGGGGACAGGTCGACTTCACCGCATTGAGGGAAAGCTGGATGGGGCCATGTACCGTGAAATGCTGGGTGACAACCTCCTTCTCTCAGCCAGGACACTAAAAATGGGTCGTGGATGGGTCTTCCAGCACGACAATAACCCAAAACATACAGCCAAGGCAACAAAGGAGTGGCTCAAGAAGAAGCACATTAAGGTCATGGAGTGGCCTAGCCAGTCTCCGGACCTTTAATCCTATAGAAAATCTGTGGAGGGAGCAGAAGCTTCGAGTTGCCAACCGACAGCCTCGAAACCTTAAAGATTTGGAGAGGATCTGCAAAGAGGAGTGGTCCAAAATTCCTCCTGAGATGTGTGCAAACCTGGTAATCAACTACAAGAAACGTCTGACCTCTGTACTTGCCAACAGGGGTTTCTCCACCAAGTACTAAGTCGTATTTTGATAGGGGATCAAATACTTATTTCACTCAATGAAATGCAAAATAATTCATCTTTTATTTAATGTGATTTTCTTTTTGATATTCTGTCTCTCACTGTCATAATAAAATTACCACAAATTATAGACCGTTCATTTCTTTGTCAGTGGGCAAACTTACAAAATCAGTGGGGGATTAAATAATTATTTCCTCCACTGTATATGGACAAATGTGTAAAATATAGCTGCGGGCAGCAATACAGTCCAGGTTAGTAGGAGTGACGTATGTTGTTCAAGGCCTATTTGCAGGGCTGTAGGTTTTATTTAGGTTAATGTTATAAAATTCCAGATGACACACAACCAAATAGTCTGCAATGGAATATGCTTTTGTTGTAATTGTAACAAACCCTGACGCTGTTGGTAATTCTCCCAACGGATTTGTAAGAGTTGGATTGGTAAGGCCGAGATCATTTGTGGATTCACAATGTATGCATAAATCAGGTTCCTTCATAGAAAAATATCTTTGTGTCCACATCGACAGCTCGCTCACATGACATGTACACGTTGAAAACCTTTGCTCTAGACTACAACAGAGGATGCACTTTTCGAGACGGCTGAAGGCAATGGGGTAAACAAAACTCGTGTTTGTCAATCTTGCACTTATTCAAACGGCCAATGAATATCACAAAGGACATCACTATCTTTTGAGTCCTTATATGACAAATCTGCCACAGACGACACGACATACATTCTGAAACCAGAATTCGACGGTTCAGAATGTCAAATTGCCGACTGCACCGGTGCAACAAATAATTCGTTCCATCCTCCACCAGGATATTAAATAGCAACAAGTAGTACGATATGATTTTATTTGAGGACTAAGACAATGATTTATTATCTAAAACTTATTATTTGAAACGACTGTCGTTTTAATAACTTTATCATTTTAACGACCTCCTGTCTCTCTGATATGTATGTGACAAATAATCTCTTGAACTTGACCTTGGATATCAGCGTGTTTAATTAGCGTATGCATGTATGATCTGTGTGCTATGCGTGTATGTGACGTTGTTAGAAAGGGAATTGTGTGAAGCAGCGGTTGGGAGACCGAGACACATTTCTCGAAAGTACATCTTATGTTTGAGTAGCTAAGCTTTTAATGGCACTATGCGTAACAAACCACCGATATAAATATAGCTTATGAGCGTATAGCTTATAACTCTACTATACTTTTATTTTAGAATTTTACCGGACCGCCCTACTGGTGTGGTCTCTGTTCTGAATGAAGCTAATCTCGAATAAATTTGTTAAAGTACTTCATTAATCGTTTAAATGCTTCACGAATAAATTTGTTAAAGTACTTTATTACTCGTTTAAATGTTATGTTTCGGGGATAAGAAATAACAACAAACCGCGAGCCGGAACTCCGACGCACGCCGAGCCTACAGCCACCTGACCTGTTGCCGCTCTCGGACTTTTTCTTCTTCTTCTTCTTGTTTTTCTTCTTATTCTCGTTGTTTTTCTTCCTTCTTCTTCGTCTTTTGATTTCCGGCAGACTGGGCAGGGTCAGTGCATTGCTGCCCCCCTCCGGTAAAATAATAATAAAATAAAATAAACAAAAAAAAAACTCCGTACTTGTTTGTCAACGACCTATATCCCTGGATACAGGCCCGCGGATTTTACGGGCAGTCCGACTGTAGATTTACGGGCAGTCCGACTCTGGTGTTTTGATTCTCCCCGTAGTGTTTTCAAGGAGAAAGTCTCAACTCCACAGAACGGTTTCTCTCCCTCCTTCGGCATCGAGTGGACATCGCAGCATCACACGCTGAACTGTTTCCAATGCCCCCGCGCCCTCCACGGTGACCATCCCTATGCTTTCCAAAGAATACCAAATGCCACTCATCCGTCCCCTGTTCCTCACTCTGACTGACGACTGTATATTATGCAGTCTTCTCCCTCCTCCCATTCCCTCTGCCACCACTGGCTATAAAGCCCCTTCCTGACCGTGCTTTTGCATTCTTCGGGGGCCAAATGAAACCTCAATGTCCACCCTTTCCCTTGTCAGACTGCCTTTATCCATCCTATCTGCTCCCCCGTTGCCCCCAACTCCTGCATGAGATGGAACCCTACACCCTCTTCTCTCGCATCTATAGACTCCTATAATTATTTCCTGAATACTGTTTGGTCGAGCGCGAGTACCTCCTCCCTCCAGAGGCGCCAGGGATGCTGCTGATCGGAGCACAAAACTGCTTCTCTGGGACCCACCACAATGCCCTCAGTAGAGCGGTGAGTTGGGCTGAGTGCACCGACATCCCCACCCGGCAGCCTCCTTCCCTGGTCGAGTTGGATTTGAGGAACGCAAGAGCCAAGCCCTACTCTTCTAGTTACCAGGGTTTCTAGATCCACCCGTGTAAACCCGGAAAGGAGAGACTTCCCCTTGAAATGTTGACCTGCTTCTAATCCTGGATCTCCAGCGCCTTCCTTCTTCAATGTTTCTAGTCGACTTAAATCTGTATGGGGCTCAGTCCGTAACCGTCGAGGTGCTGCAGTGTTTGTTGATGCCCGTAGTCAATTCGTTTTTTGTTTTTTTTGGATTGGCAAAATAAGCACAAGTCTTCTCATTCAGATCCGCCCTTGACCCATTTTGGAGCTCAGTTGACCTCCCTCCTTCGATCACTTGGTTGTGTAGAAGATTCCAAAAAAATCGGAAATGCTCAAATTTGTACAAAGTGAATGATTTTTCCCCCCCATCTTAACGTACACACCGTTATACCCGTGATAACTAATATCTTTGTGTTTATTTGTATTTATTTTTTGGTTTGTATTTTTGCGCAGGAAAGATTCCTTGCAGCGACGCAGGTTTGAATCGTGACCTGTTTTTTTTTTCTTTTTTCTTTCGTGTGAGTGTTTTTTTTAAGTGTCTCTCCCTCCATATGTCCAGTCTGTCTCCATTCTACTCAATAATAATAATAATGATGATGATGATGCTGCTGATGATGATGCTGATGATGATGATGATGATGATGATAATAACTACACACACACATCAGTCGATGACCAGAAGTCGTCGTATGTTATTATGGGGGTGTTTGTTTCGCTACACCCATTTCACATCGTGCATTTTCTCATATGAAGCTCCGAGCACTGAACCCATTTTCGACACAGCGGACTGGGGAACCAGGCCAAGCTCCACTTCGCCATCACCACTCACGTCCCGCCGCTACGCAGTGGGTTTAGTCACGCCCGCTCCGCCCGCCGGGAATGAGCCCCGTCGCTTGGCTGAGAGCGGCGGGCTTGACTTCAGGGCAGGGACAGCGTGGAACGCAAATCGAGCAAACCAGTAAAACAACGAGTTGGTGCCCCGAGCGATGCCTGGCAAAAAAAAAATACAAATTAACGACGCTTCGTGCAGCGATTAACACGCGTGTTAGATAAACACCGGATAAAACGGTCATAATATAAATGTAACGATAGTATAGATCGTGTTCGTTTGATTTTTGTTAAAGGTTGGTGGTTAGTGCACGTTAGACGATTGTAACGTTCCACAAAGGCGCGACGGGCACCAGCTAATCCTCCCGAGGACCTTCTTAAAGCGGCGATCAGAGGAAAACTGATGCTACGACTGAGAAAACAGAGAAAGAGCATACGCTTGATTTGAGATCACACAGTGTTGTTTTAGGAGGATTCAGACCAGTGTTACTGACTTGTAATAACCCCGGGACCGTGTTCACCTGCCGATAGCACCTCACCACCCTAACCGGCTTCTGAGTTCGTATTCGCGGGGTGGGCATTATACCCATTCCCCAGCTAGTTAGCTAGCTAGCTGAGGCTAGATTAGCTAGCTGGCTAACTACTCCCTGAGAACCAGCATCAAACAATATTCCGAGCAACCTCCAAACTAAGTAAGTTTCTCCACGCCGTTTATTTCACCAACATTAGTAACCATGCGAACGTAGAGCTATAGAGAGACTGTAATTCGGTTGTGCTCGCTCAGCTCAGCGTCCAGTGAAGGTTTTTCACCACATGAAGGTGGGTGTTTAGTTCAAGTTTTGCATTGTGGTAAACGCTGGCGCCGCTGGCCCTGCAGTTACGCGGAGACCGATCAATTCCAATCTTGACCTGATAAAATAATGATTTCGATTCAATGGGCCGACATTTTCCCCCTCATTCGTTTACCCGTAGGCTCAGCCGTCAATTTGCTAATTGGCTCATTTGGTTAATTGATGCGTCCAGTGGTGGAGGCTGGAACTGTTTCCGGTTACTTCCAGTTAATTGGTAATTAACTGATTACCTGGCACGTCACTGGTTAATTGGCAATTTGATTGGTTGCTGTGGTAGCCCACAGCTTTGTCGAGTCACCTCATGTTGGTTTTAAAAGAGTGTGTGTGTGTGTGTGTGTGTGTGTGTGTGTGTGTGTATAGAGATTGATTTTTACAAATTATTTTATTTTCTCCTTAAGTTCTTGGTCCAATTATAACTCTTGCCTAACTAGACATCAGAAGCTTTTTCAGAAATAAACAATGTTGTGGTTACTGACTGACGTTCAAACAATAGATTTTGTTGTAACAGAAGCCTGCGGCATGTCGGAAGCACACTTTTGAGCCACTGGTGAAACAAATTTTCTCAAATCTGTCGGTTATTCTCCAGGGCGAGGGTCATCAGGCATGGAGGACAATTCATGTGTTGAACAGAAGAATTGTGATGCTGCAATGGCCCAAGTAAAGGAACCGGCAGCATCCACACCTTACAGATACACCAAGGTAAGCAGAAGCTGTTATGAGACTACGTTCATGGAGGATTATTTGCTTTTAGTTCCACTTAACAGTTTGCTGTCATGACTTAATTTCCAGGAGGAGCTTCTGGAAATAAAAGAATTGCCATGCTCCAATGACAGGCCTGAATGTCTCTCAGAAAAATATGACAGGTAGGATTTTGACACCTCTGCTTCCTTTAAATTAAATTGGTTCCCATCTGATTGTTGCATATCTTACTTCCATATAATGGCTGGTGTCTGCACAGATGGCCAGCGTGTGACTAATCTTACACAAAGGGTTGAGATGTTGAAGAGAAGAACACTTAAAAGAATGATGTGAAGTCTAGATAAAACTGTTGTGGCTCCTTAATACTGTTTAAGTTCACAACTCAGTATCAAGGTATTGAGTCTAATTCTGGCAATATTTGCAGTTTGCGTGGTGATACTGACAGCCCAACTTTCCCCCATTTTATCAAAATGGAGGGAGAATTGGAGTTAAAATGATATTTGAAATTAATTTTGGCATATTTTGATACTTTTACCTTTTCAAGATCATTCATGGTTTCTGGTTTTCCCTTAAATATGATTTTATACTTTTTGTATTTTGCTAGTGATGGTGTCTGGGACCCTGAGAAGTGGCATGCCTCGCTGTACCCCTCTTCAGAGCGCAGCTCTCCAGTGGAAGGCTTAAAAAAGGACTATATGGATGATAGAATTCCATTGAAGCGCAGAATTCCAGGTAGATAGATAATTTTCAAATATCAATCAGTTTTTTACAAATGCTTTGGCTAAAGGGTGCAGTTGGAAACAATGTAATTCTGTCTTGCAGAAATCTGTTTACCAAAAAGGAAATCTGATTTAGCCCCTGGTCTGAGTTACATATGTAGATTCAATGAAATTTAGATCATGTCTGGACAGTCCAGTTCGGATTTTGGGCACACTGAGCCAGACCTTATCCCGAGATGGTCAGGCTCACATTGTGATTGAATTTTATAGGTATGCGTTTTGCCAGAAATCTGGGTATAATGTGCTAGATTCATTAAAGCCTGTGTCCACAAGAGACAAGGGTGCGCAAAGGTGCGTGTGCTGCAGATGGTCATTTAGGTGAAAACATACATGCTCAAAAGTATGTTTTCACTTGTGAAAGTTTCTGACACATAAAAGTCCCTCCATGCATGAGTAGAACGATCGCCTCCGTGTTCTCAACATTGCACCTCTGCTGCCTACCAGAGATGCAATGTTGACAATTCAATGGGATTGTGATGCATGATTTGAGCTAAGCCCTTTCTTTTAACCCGTTTTCAGATCCCCGTGAGCGGCTAAAGGAGGACGACCTGGATGTTGTACTCAGCCCACAGCGGCGTAGCTTTGGAGGAGGATGTCAGGGCACCGCTGCCCTTGCATCTCACACCCGTCGCCCCATAAGCCCCCTGGAGAACAAAGAGAATGAGAGTCTCCGTCTTGGTGGGGCACGCAGGATCGGTAGTGGCCGTATCATTCCTGCTCGGGTCTTTGAAAGAGAGCCCCGCCTTGAGAAAGAAAGGGAGCGCGAAAGAGATTTCAAGGACAAGAGATTCAGGGTTGGTTCATGCTCTTCCTTGGCAGATTTGTTGATCATATTGTGTGTGTGTGTATATTGACTTCATATAAAAATGATTGAACACTTGACTTCAGAAGCGGAAATTTGTGCTTCAGACAAAATGTATTTAAAGTCTACCTCGAGCGCTAGAATTACGTTTTATTCAGTTTGAGACTTTTTTTTTTTTTTTTAATTGAGTTCACAAATTGACTAACAAGCCAACACTACAGTATTACTCAAAAGCCTGTAAGTAGTGTTGTGACGCTACTTGGTGGACATGTGAAGCATTGTGGACAGACACTACATTAAATTCTGTCTTACGTGACTAGAACCGTTGAAATTATAGAGCTCTATATGAAGTAGCGTAGGCAGTGTTAATTCTGTTTTGGTGCTGTATGAATGGGATTTGATCCTGTAGTATTTTATACACTATTTTAAAATCTTATGTGCTCGGAAAAATATTCCTTTAAAGCCTGGGTTAACTGTCAATTTGTTGTCTGCAGAGAGATTTTGGTGACAAACGTGTCTTCAGCGAGAGGAGAAGGAATGACTCTTATGCAGAGGAGGAACCAGAATGGTTTTCTGGAGGCCCCACAAGCCAGTCTGAGACTATCGAGCTCATTGGATTTGATGACAAGATCCTAGAAGATGATAAGCGCAGGTCCAAGAGATCAAGGAGGCGGACAGAATCTGCAAAAGAAGGTATGTCATAACTTTATATAAATGTAAATATATTCTATGCATAGTGTTTTGTTATCTTAGCATATATGGCTAAATTACGTTTTATATGGCTAATAACATTAATTATATTTTCATAATAAAGTCAGGTATTATGTGCTCTCAATGTGATATCATTGCTTTAACGTCATAGTTATTTCTGTATATGTTTGGCAGTGGAATGTAATGGTGGACTGGCAGAAGAACCCGATTTAGTCAGAGGTTCTACAGCTGATCAGGAGGTGCCGCAACCTGAAGTTCTGCCTGAGCAATCAACTGGAGACTTTGACTTCAATGAGTTTTTCAATTTGGAGAAGACAATGCCAGGCTTGGCATCTGTAAGTCTTGGATCACTTGAAACACTTTTCCTTCTTATCAAGGTGTGCACACAGAGTGGTGTCATGAAATAAGGAATAGGTCACTTATCTCATGTGCTTAAAATGAGCAGTAGAAGTTCTAATTTGGCTCCTAGAAAATCTTACTGCTTCGTGGCCAGTTTTTATATGAATAAAGTTAAATGAAAGGGTCAGGTTTATGCAGGAGCTTTGAATACCTCAATTGCACACTCACCTTTCGCTAAACTTAGTCTTTTGGTGGTGGTATCACCGGTGTTGGCTAAAAAGATTGCATGATGCCCTCGGTGAAAGGAAAGCGGAATTGTTTCAAATAATGCTCTATTGATGCCCATTATTTCCACATCGGAGCAGCGTTGCATTTGAAAAACGTGCCAATGAGGGACAGCTGACTCAGTATGGATTGTTTAATATACTTAATGTTTGTGTAGCCAATCAGCAATGCATCTGAAACTCCTCAGTCATTTAGCATTCTGGTAAAACGGATTGAAAGTGCTTTACATGTAAGTGCCAACTTTATTTTTGCAGCCTTGGGTTCCTTGCATCCACTGCCTGCTTTGGACAAGTGGCAGTGATTCCCATAAATAGATTTTTGTGGCGGTCCGCTACAATATCGACATTGACTGCCAGATATTGATTTTCTATTTGTATTTATTTTTACTATTTCACATGGGTAAAATCATAAGTTATTGTAGAGCTGCGTGCAGAACATTGGTTTGCTCAGCCCCTCCTTGCCCTGCTCTCTCAAACACTTTAGCAACGGACCCGTCTGAATAGCCCCTCCTCTCCATGCACACTCAAAATGATCATGTGCAGGATGTTTTATGAATAGCCCCATCTACATTAAAAAAAAATTTGACAAACAATTTGAATAATTAAATAGTCCCAGATCTATTCATCTGTCATTCCGTTCATGCATTAAAGCCCTTGAAAAATCGTAACAGTACATTTGTGGTCCGCCGAAGAAGTGATTGGGATGCAATTTTGTGCCCGTCTCCCTCCATGTGTAATGGAGACATTAGAGAGGGAGTCTTTCCTCTAAATAAAGCAAAAAAGGAAATTTTGATTTTTATTTTTCTCAATTTCATATACAAAAAAGCACTGTGCCCATCTCTCACCCTGTCCCCCATTAGCTACCACCACAAATAGCATCAAATTCTGTGGAAAACATTGCGTTGCCTGTTTTTGTCTTGCAGATGATAGAGGATGTTTTGGGGGAAGGCCCTGTGTCAGCTAGCCGCTTCAGTCAATGGTTCTCCAGTAATTTGAGCCCGTCAGGCAGCCGCTCCAGCAGCCTGAGGTCTACTCCCCATGAGGAGCTGGAGAGACTAGCAGGTAAATAAAGTATCTTCAACTGCTTCCTAGCATTTCTACCATGCAACATTAGGTCTCTTTACACGGTTCCCGGTAAATGACTGGGATAACCATTTCTGTGCCGCTAGTGAGTGTCACTATTCAGACATGCAGCTGCATTCCGTAACATTTCAGTTGTTTGCCTTTTCACACATGCCACGATAATGCAAGAATAGATGGGGCAAGGGACAGTCATGCAGAACTCACCTGGTGCGGTCCCAGTTCGCACCCCCTGCTCCGTGGGGTTTTGTGAGACCCTCTGAATCTAATTGCATGTTGCCATTTTCAAGTGTGAAAAGTAAGAAAGCTAAACTCCTGCAGCACCAACTGCACCAGTGGTGCAGGTGCGCACTTGCTCACGCCCCCATTTGGAAAACAGCACAGTTTACTGTTTGCCAAAATAGCCTATGTAAAACGTTCAAAGAATGTTTTTACTATTGACACGCAGAACATGGTTGTTTAGTTGGCACATTTTAATGCCTACTTTGTTCTTGTTTTTTTTTTTTTAATAGCATAAATGGACTGTAAATTCCAATAAAAGACTTTAGGAAACACCCATTCAGACATGACCCCTTGCAGGAATGGTTCTGGAACATTGCTGGAAAATAATGCATGTGTGAATGGGGCTATAGCTACGGGGTTGGGGGGTTGTTTAATAATTGTATAAGAAAGTGACCAAACCGACAAATATTTATTTGTATAGCATAAATGATGGATCCTGTTTCATCAAACCAGATATTTACAAGACAGTGACCATCATTAAATGCTTGTGAGTTTGGAGGTAAATTATTGTGTGAATAAAAATTGAACCACCGCAGTGGTTGAATTTCAAACCTTGTGGCTGTTTTGCCCCACTGCAGGTCTAGAAGCTCACTGCTCCTCTTCTGGCCAAGGTCCTGCACCGTACTTCACACCCATCCAGACAGAGCGCAAGGAGAAGGTGGACATACTGGAGCTTCTCAACAAGGCCAAAATAGATCTGAAGCCCCTCCTTTCCACCCTGTCTGTCAACAAAGCACGCCTACGTGAGAGTAGTGAGTGCCACTTCAGTCGACCACTTTCACCAGGCCTTTGGACATCGATAGCACTGCACTTGTCTGTGGCACAGGACAAGGTGCACAGTGCAAGTTGCACTGTCCAATTAATTTTGTACCCGAAATTACACATTTTATGCGTTTGTTTCTCTGAGATCTGTTTTGTGTCAATGTTCCTTTGCCAGCTAACTCTGGAGTTGTGTTGTCCCTGGAGGAGGTGGAAGGAGGGATGAAAGGCATGAAGCTTGCCTCACAGCCGCCGGTACGAAAGGTTCCACCTCCACAGAGAGGAGATGGAACGCCCTTTATGGCCGAGCACTTGGAGGAAGCGTTAGCAGGTGGACCCAGTGCTCGGCCACGGACACGTGACCCTGATATGTCTGCCTTTAATAAGCTGGTCAGCAGCATGAAGGCAAGTGGAACTTTGCCAACTCACCCCAAGGGCAATGGCAATAATGTAAGTAGCAGTGTTAAAGTTATTTTATTTTAACCACATTAAACGTGTCTTGCTAAACTATTGTGACTGTACAAAAGAAAATGGAAGGGCATAAATTTGATTTGGATTCTGGTCTACATTTGAAGAGTTGTGTGAAAGGTATCCATGCCCTTTATGCAAGTCAGTCTTTTTGTATTTTATTAATGAATGAATTCATACACAAGAAATGGGATACTCAGGGTCTAAAATTGTACTCATAATTGACTTGGACAAAGGGCTCTGTAGGTCTTGGCAACTCTATTAAATGGGGAAAGTGGTAAGGTATTCTTGTCTTGACATCAAACATGATTAGTTTTCGAAGTTGACTTTCACTGGCTCTTTAAATGACAATGGTATTTGAATTGCAGGACTGCTAACTGCCTAGTAGGATGGGTGTTTATTTATTTTAAAATGAATTGAATCTTCAGCCCTCAGAGCCTGCTCTGGTGACTATATCAGAGAGTCAACCACCTCCCCAACAACAGAAAAACATATTTCAGGTATGTGTGAACACAGAACCTAGTTGTGGTATTTGCTATTAGTGCGTTTTATTTGGATCTGTGTCCAGAACTCGTGTGAACTGTGGGTTTTATTCTATATTTATGTTCTGGTTTTGTAGGAGCTCCTGGGAGGCCAGGATCCTCCTCGGGGTGGCTCCCCCACGATGCTTCGCAGCCTGCTGAGTTCTGATGCCCCGCCAGCGTCGGCTCCCCTCCGTGGTCACCTGCAAAAGGGCCCCTCTCCCCCTCTCTTCCCTCAGAGGGCATCATCACCTGACTTCTTCCGTGGACATTTGCAGACTTCAGCAGGTAAATTAGTAGATAATCTATTGCCAAGAATTTAGTTGGAAATGGCATTGCTATAGTCCTTCTTAATGGAAGTCTTTGTACGTTATCTAAAGGTACAATAAATAATTTATTTGCTTGTTGCACAAATTGGCATCGATCAGCAACATGTGACTCCCCACCGCTATCACTGTCAGTCCGCTGTTACTTCGATGGCTGCTAGGATTTCAAGCTCTCAAAACAGGCAATCCGCATTGGACTCTGTTTAGGAAGTGATGCATTTTACCCCCAGACCGGTCTCCACCCCATCAATCCCCAAACAAGTTTCATTTTAGTTGGTGCGAGCATGGGTGACCATCCAGCTATCAAACTACACCTGTTCTACAAAAGCTAAGAACCCTTGTGGAGGAGTAGTCATGTTTGGCAATGTTCATATAGTTTCTGTGGCTTCCTTTAGCGGTCGCTATTTGTCATCGTATTATGTCATATGTAAATATTATATCCTGCTCCATTATCCTCATGACAAGCGAGGAAACCTTGCCTTCGATCTCTACTCACGTCAAATATTGAAAAATGTACGACTGCTAGAGGTTTCTGAAAGGGGTTTAAATAAAAAAAGGCGCATTTGTTGGTGTGCACACTAGTCAATCCCTAAGCTAGCTCATTTAAAATTAAAACTAGTAGCTTCCCTGTTCTTCTGCCATGATCAGGTCAGTGTTTCACTGAAACATTGAACTTCTAAAGGGAGTTAATTTCTTTAACTTTAAGACATTCTGTGTACTGCAATAGGTGCTTCTACACAGTCAAGACTGCAGTTTTATACACTGGGTTCTGTTTATTTTCTGTCAAATGGAACTAAATGGAAACGACTAGGCTGAAAATTGAATTTTTATTTTCGCAGGATTTCCTGTTCCACAGCCTTTGCTGGCAGAGCAGTTCACAGACTTGCACAGGTCTATCAGCCCTGGACCCATGGCACACGATCAGGTAAACCAAATGCCAATGCCTTGAATATGAAACATTTTGATAGAAGTCTCTTTTCCATAACATACCAATTTTACTTGGTGGTAAATGTACTGTCCAAATGGAACCAACCTTTTACTTTGGGTTATGTGTACAAAGATGAGGGCCATCTCTATGGTGGTGGACCAGGCTGACCTGGAAGCCCTGGCGTATCAGCAGGACCTTGCCTTGCTCGTCCACCACCCATTCCAGTCATGCTACAACAAGCAACAGGACAAATCCTTCCGAAATAGGTGAGACCTGATGAACTCGAGTCTTTCAATTCCTCTCAGGACTTGTTTCTGCAGCATTTAGTGCGTTAACATGCACTCAATAGTCGGGTTAAGGTTATTGTCTTGACATGCGTTTGGAATAATGTGACTACGGGGAAATACCTGTCATAGAGTTAGACAGGAATTACCGTCCAAAATCACACTATATTTAGCTCCCTCATCACTTTCAAAGTCTGCGCGTTTACTGGCGGTCACCATGTTGTCTATCTGCTGAAAGTCTTTCCAAGTCAAATATATGCGACGTGACTCACTGGGTTTTGTGGCACACGTGCCGTTTGAATACACTTATCATATCCATGTTAAGGTGTTTACATGCCATAATAAATCAGATGATTGAAGAGAAATCCAAGTCTGTTAATCGGGTAGTGCTTACACCGATTTTTAAAGCTCAACTCGATTAAGATTATCAGGGTGCGGTGTTTACATGACAGTTGCAATAGAAAGAGCTGGCGTCTCCACATTAGGGCCTGGGGGGGCCAGGCCCCACCAGATCGCACCATTATGCTGTCCTCGTTTCAACATAATTTATTCAAACATAATTTAATAGATATTGAGAAACTAAACTTTTGCTTGATATTGACATAAATAAGTCTTAAGTTACAAATACAATTTGAGGTGTGGTGAAAATATCCATTTAATATATTTGCTGTGCTCCGCAAGCGTGTTTAGTGGATCCGAAGCCCCTCTGCGCATGTCAGACAGGCCCATCTATGAAGGCTGAAGGGCCTGATCTTTGTCCTGGTACCGCCCACCTTACTGTGCGAACCTGTCATTCATTGGTGGTGTCAAGCAACTGTCCAGTTGTTGGATATGACGCCTGTCTCTTTAAGAGATTGTAATGTAGGAAACTGTGTGCTAGCTTCTGCCTTTGGCAGAAGCTAGTCATTCCTACATAGCCTTGTTTACGGAAAATATCTGTATAGAGTCTCATCCCATATAGAAGCGGTTCTGGATAGGTTACGTCAAGCTCACACGAGAGGTGTCTAATGTCGCACGAGACTAGGTAACCGAATCAGTTGTAGGCCAGTGCTTCGCTCACTGTCTCTCAAACTCTTCCCTCAGCTGACTGAGAGGGGACAGAGCCCCTGTTCTCGGATGCAATAACCCTACCCCAATGTTATAAATCAGTGTGATCATTTTCAACCTGTCCTCTCTCTCTGCCTCCGGAGAAGGAACGTTCTCCACCTGTTCTACCTCTCCCTGTACGCTAGTTCCCACTCTGTGGTGGGTGCAGCTGGCGGGCAAGCAAAGCGCTTGTGCCCAATGCCATCACACGGTTGTATGGCACGCCTAACTGGAAAAGACATGTCCAGTGTCGGAGTGGCATTTAAAAAAAGAAAAATAATAATATTCAAGAATATAAAGACTAAGTCTTTATATTGTGTCTCCGTAGAGACTGGACATGTTTCAGTTTCTCATCTCTGCAGCCAAGCTCCACAGATGGAATAAGCCTGAAACAATAAAAAAAAATGTTTTAATGTATTTGTACGAAATGTTTGTTTAAAAACCCACTACTTGTAGTTTATTTGGATTTGGCTCCAGCCCTACTTCACGGAAATGTTACTGCTTCCATTCCTTCACACTTCAGCGATTGATGATTCTATCGGGAATGGGTGCACACGCATAGAACATAATGTAATGCGCTCTCCTAGTTTAGTTGTAAACAAATTAAGTTCAAGAGATTATTTGTCCCTGGACTTCTGTAAAGTATTTACACAAAAACATCTCGTTTCTACAAATCCCCGGCACAGGACAGTGGGGATACTTTTTTTGGGACGGAACAGGACAGTTCCTAGACTGTTTCATACAAGTAGGAAACAAACAGATCTAAAATGAAGATACAGGAGAACCAGCGCACTGCTGTCTGGTGGCGAAATAGTAAGCCTAATTGAGGATTGGAGTTTTTTATTTTCCATACAAGTTAAAAAAAGTAAGGAAACAAAATAAATGTCAATCTTTCTCTATGGGAATATATAACATATCTTATGTATATCGTGCATATAACTATCACAATGTATTTGATTTGCACATAGAGCCGATTTGCACAAGTGGTTCCCCATGTGGAGACTCGTTCTAATGCCAGGTGTAAACCGATGTACTGGTTGACAACTAAAGTCGTGTCATTCAATTTCTGTGGTTGTAGTTGATTCAGACAATACACTTCACAATGAGGGTTAGAACAAAGTCACGAGAGGGAAAACATCACAGGATTTTTACATGCAATACTAGAACACTTTTACACCATGAACATTACAAATAATCAAATCAAAAACAACTCTGAGCAGAGAGCCTCTTCACTCCCCCTCAGCCCTCGCTCTGATCGATTCAGAGCGAGGGAATCGTTTTCAGAACACTGTTAACTGCACTTATACCGCTTCAATGCTCAGCTTTTTCCTGGCAGATAAGTGTCATTTATGTGAATCGATGGAGTCGATAGACTATTTAATCGTCATTCTGCCCAAGCCTAGTTTCTTCTACTTTATTAAATAGCGGTTTGTTCAATTTCGTTCAACAGCAATGTTTAATTTAAATGTCTAGAACCAAAACTGTTATTAATTCGACTTTATATTGAAACTAAAAGCAACTGCTGCCAGATGATGCTGCTGGGGGGGGACACCCAAAAACTGGTGATATGCCTTTTTTCAGCAAGGTGCCCCACCAGAATTTCAGTGCCAAAAACACTACTGTGTCAGAGTATTGGCTTAATGCCATTATGAATGACTTCAAGTGCATGTGAATTCACTGAGTGATACCTTGGTCCTTGGTTTCTGGCAGATTTATTTAAGATGTATGTGCTCAACCTGCAGACAACCAAGAATGAATAGGTCACCAGGCCCAGGCTCTCACCCCTCGGAAAGGACCTCTCCAGGAAATGCAGTCACTAGCATGGTAGACATTTGTTTTTACTTCATTTATACATTGTTGCTTGCATTTTCTTCAAAATGTGAACATAAACATTGTATGTTTTGATCACATTTGTTTACATATCGTTATGATCTGCTTAAAGGCCGACCCCAGCTAATCTCCCATCCTGCCCCAACCCTCTTTTTTTTCAAACAAACACTTGGCGGTGTAATAACTATAGAGTAATTAATCATTGTGCATTAGCAACTCTACGGCAACCATTGATCGAGGAAGCAGATTTTCAGCAACACCGCTAGCTTGTGGGTCAAAGGTATTGTGGTGACTCTGGTT
This sequence comes from Zeus faber, assembly GCF_960531495.2. Taxonomy (NCBI): domain Eukaryota; kingdom Metazoa; phylum Chordata; class Actinopteri; order Zeiformes; family Zeidae; genus Zeus; species Zeus faber. Next base: position 14,585,031 of record NC_137192.1, read on the forward strand.
TTGATGTAATTGCCGCCGGATACACCATAGAAAAACATTACTGTACGAAAATGTAGCCATTGACCTTTGAGTCTAAATTATTATTGTAATATTCTGATGCCTTTTCTTGCAGTTATCTCCATCCTTCACTCCGACATCTGTGATCCGCAAAATGTATGAGACTAAAGAGAAGAGCAGAGACGATGCAGTCAGTCGCCCAGATGGCAAGGAGGAGGCCTTGCACTCCCATGACGGTACACCACTTTTATGCACCTTGTGCTATATACATTTTTGGATTCAAAGATGGATATTTGATTAAACATTTGGTCTTGTGTTTTTAAACATTTGGGGTTGTGTTTTTAATAAATGTAGATCACTGCTCCCCAAGCTCTTGTTTGGACACGATGGATGGAAGTGGCTCCCAGTCTGGTGGGGTGAAATGCGCCCCACAGAACATGCCCAGCAAGGACAGTGAACGCCTCAGACCAGGCTCTGCTGGGCACCATGCGCTTGCTTCCGGGCCAGCTTCGTCTTTCCCTCGTCCTATATACCCAGTACCGCTGCTCTCCCATGTTCCCATGGGGCGCCCCCCACCTCCACAGCTGCATCCGAGTGTTGTGCAGCGAATGCTGGCACAGGGTATCCAACCGCAGCAACTGGGACCTGCCCTGCTCCAAGCAGGTTAGTGTGGTGCAATTTGAATATATGGGGTGAATACAATGTACTGGTACTTATTGGTTTATCAAAAAAAAATTCACTGCAATTAGCATGATTTGTCATCAGGGCACTAGTAACGGCTACTAAATGTCCTACAGTCTAAAAAAAAAAGGGGGGGGGGGGGCTAATCAATCAGCCTAATCAAGCTTGTTTGGCTTTCATGACTTACACAGCATAAGTTAAAAGTGTCGCATACGAAGACTAACATCCTAGCATCTAAAGGGTAGCGTTAAAAATTTAAGAATTCTGCAATTGCATACAAAATATACTGTTGTTTTTTTTGGCCATTCTGCCTTGCCCCAATTGGTGCACCCCACCCATGTTTACCTTTTTATATTTGGCTCTTTTTTGAATGTTTGTCATTGTGTCAGATTGTAACTTGGTCTTGATGGCTTTTTTTTTTTTTTTTTTAACACTCCAGGTATATTTCCACCACATGTTGACCTTGCACAACTCCAAGGTTTGCCTCCTGCCCTTCTTGGTCAGCCTCTGTACCCTCTTGGTGCAACAGGGCATCCTCTTCTACCTCCCCGAGCCAGCACTCAGATGCAGCTAGCAGTAATGCAGCAACAACTCCAGCAGCAGCGACCGAGTGAGTGGAACCCATTTCAATGAAGCCCAATGCTCCATGCTGGTCCTTCTGGGTGGCAGATTCACTTTAATTATTGTTCCATAGACAATTTGTTAGTTATTGAACACATATGAAATGTGCACATCACATTTAAAAATATATTTGAACATTTTCAGAGCCTTTTGACAGCATTTTCTTTCTACTCTTGCAGTTCACCCGACAGTCCCAGGCTCCCAGAGCCACGGTCCTCACCGGACAAACTCCCAGCGACATGGGGCGAGCCCTCCTCTCGGCCTGTCAAAGTGGTTCGGCTCGGATGTGCTACAGCAGCCACTGCCCTCCATGCCTGCTAAGGTCATAAGTGTAGATGAACTGGAGTTCCGGCCATGAGAACTTGAAACACCATGCTGAGCAACTTTTTTTTTTTTTTTTTTTTTTCCTTTGGTTCCATTTACACCTCCCCATTACTTGGATAAAATGTGAACTTTAATTTAAAAGACAGTGCCCAGACATGGATTGTCTGACCATGCTTTGTCTTAAACCTTTCAGTCACAGCTTTTTGGTTTCTGAGGAAAAGGGAAGACGAGTTATGGAGATTTGTTTTTTTTGATGATTTGTTTTTTCCTCTTTGTATTGGTTTACTTGCAGTAAAGATGAAGTAAATAATGTATAGGCCCTAATTGTACAGACCATGGTAAAGAAACATATTCTCCCTGTACATAGCTGTTTTTTTGGGGGGGGGTTTTGTCTTTTTGTTGGTATGGGGAAGCTTTAACTATCAAGTTGAATTGCAGAATGACAGACGAAGTCACCAAGAGATGGTAGCGTTCCTTTGTCTGGTCATCCCAGTGTAATAACCTCTTCCTGAACTGCACTGCCAAAGGACTGCTGCAAGTCAAAGTGTTTAGTAGTGGAGCGATGCAGAGTGCGCTCTAATGTTCTGTACGGTGAGAAGCCCCCAACTAGATGTGCTTGGCTGGTGCATTTCAGGAAGTTCCCAGGGGGGAAGCGGCAAATGTTGGTGTGCCTTTCTTACTTTTTTTTTTTTTTTTTTTTTTTTTTTTTACTTGCACTCTTCCATCCAACTAGTCACTGGGGAGAAGCACTGCTCTAGATCATTTTATTATTTTTTTGGGGGGGTGGGGGGAGGGGGGAGGCTGGGATTCAGTTTGCTTGTGCTATTAATTTATAAAAGCACATAGAATTAATAAATAAAATGTTCAGTAAAACTGATATATATTTGCCTTATTTGGACTATTTAACGTTGTCTGTACTGCTGCCTCTTTTGGTCAAACTACATGTGTAGCCATTTTGCTTTAGTTTTTGGAACGTGGTGCAAAAACGTGAGACAAATGATACTTAATTCAAAATATTAAACGCCCAATCATTAATTGCCGACTTCTGTGTTTGTGCAGAATATTACCACACACGTGACGGTGCGTTCAGTTGCACCCGGTTTCTTATACTAATGGATGTTACTTACTAGTACAACACGCTTTGCCAGCTCGGTATCACTCTAATTCTTTCATGCTTTAAACTCCACTTTTCAAAAGCCCTTCCAATCTTAGTAAGAATACCTTTGGTCCTGCACAGTTTTGGGCTTTTTGTACTTGTAGATTGAAGCTTGCTTGCAGGTTTAATGTAAACCCATGCACACTAGTGTCTTGTTTGTTGTCTAGCCAGCTCTCCCTCTGAGCTCTGGTTGGTTACTCCTCCACAGAGCTCCATCCCCTGATTAAGGGCCCTGGGGTGGATGGGGAGTAGAGGGTGCTGTTTTCAAATGACAGAATGGGCCTTTTAAGGCTTGACTCTGTACTTCGATCTCCTTGTCCGATTAAGCATGTATAGCTTATGGAATGCAAACCCGATTCACATTCACGTATCTAGATAAAACGGGAACTTTCATTGACCATGAAATCTGCTTGTCAAGTGTTTCTAATTTGCCTTATTTTTGAAATGTACAACCATTTAGCCTGACTAGTGTTGGAAATGGTATTTTAGACATGTAAAGCCTCATAAGTGTACTCTGGATGAGTCTGACATTCTACTCCAGTAAAATGATGTTAGTAAAGTACAAAACGTAAAGAAACTGCATGAAAATGGAACTCGCCTTGAATGCATTAACCTCCTATTTGCCGCTAATGTTTTAGCCTCTTGACTGAATGCATTCACCTCTAATCAAATTGGGACCGACAACGCAAGTGTTCATGGGCCTGATTTGATTGGTCTAATGGTTTCCTCCAAACCTCACTTACAAACATGCTTGTATAAACAACTTATTTTAGCAGAAAATAGATGGCATTCATGCAACACTATGTCGAGTAGAAAAGATATACACAATGCATGCGGCGGCGTAAAAGTCCCCTAAAATGGAATGACAAAAGTTTGAATACCTGAGTTGTACTTTGTACCCGTAGTGGGTAGGGGTATAAAGTTACTTACCCCTGCCCAGTGAGGCATTCACTGGGCAGGGGTAAGTAACACTGTGTACCCTTAAGAGAGGAGGGTGGGGGAGGGGTTTTTTAACACCAGACCAGGAAGAGACGGCGACGCCACTTCGTTGAACCGAACGCGGGCTCCTGCGCTGCCCTCCACACAACGGCTGTCAACACGTCCCCTTCGGAGCATCGGGGGGATATGATCACTGTTGTCGACGCTCCCCGCGCCGAAACCAAAGCGGTAAATCCGACCCCCACCCCTTAAAGCAGCAGAGGTCAAAGTTGACAGGAAGCTGGGGGGCTGCCATCTTCCCTGCTAGCGTTCAGATGCTACACCGTCGGGAGCGGCTGTCGTGTCGTTACAGCCGCCGTTAGTTCCCTCCGTTTCGCCCGAATACCGATGATATTGGATGAACTCGGCATGGAGAGAGCAGCGGAACCGTCCTGGAGCCCCTCCTACACCTACCAGGTGAGCAAGCACAGCGCCGAGATGCTCCACAATCTGAACGCGCAGAGGAAAGATGGAGGCCGGTTCTGCGACGTGATCCTCCGCGTCGGGGAGGAGAGCTTCCCCGCGCACAGAGCGGTGCTGGCCGCCTGCAGCGAGTACTTCGAGTCGGTGTTCGGCTGCCAGGGCGACGCGGGGGACGGCAAGGAGCTGGAGATGCATACGATCAGCCCGAGGGTGTTTAAGGACATCCTGGACTTCGCCTACACGTCCAGGATCGTGGTGCGGCTGGAGTGCTTCCCGGAGCTGATGACGGCCGCCAAGTTTCTGCTGATGCGGTCGGTGATCGAGATCTGTCAGGAGGTGATCAAGCAGTCCAACGTGCAGATAATGGTCCCCAACTCCCGGGGAGGCGAGGCCAGTCTGTTCCAGACCGCAGGGGGGCCTCCTCCTCTGGAACTGGGCTTTACCGGGGCCCGACAGGACGGCGTCAACGGGGCGAGCGTGACGGCGAACGGGCTGCCCTTTGCGAACGACGGACAATCGCATGTGGACGGAAGCCAAAACACCGGGCTGGTCCTTCTGGAGGAGGACGCAGACACCTCCATGCCGATCCTCCAGCCCGTGGACCGCTCGCCCGTGTCGCCGTCGGATCTAACGGAGAGCGCGTATCTTCACGCCGACCCGGGCTCCCCGGAGTCGAAGAGGAGCAGGGGGAGACCGAAGAAGTCGTCGGTGATGGAGCCCATACACTTCAACCACAGCACCCCAAAGGACAGCGGGCTGTTCCCCTGCGGGACGTGCGGGAAAGCCTTCACGGAGGCCTCGAGGCTGAAGAACCACGAAGCCCAGCACGGAGCCTCCGCCGGCGGCGTGAACCACGTCCTCCGCGGCCTGTCCCCGGAGGGCGGCGTGGGCCTGATGATGTCCCACCCCAACGGCGCGGCGCTGTCGGACAACGGCCGCAGCAAGCGCGAAAGGACCCGGCGACACGTCGGCTGTGACATCTGCGGGAAGGTCTTCCGGGACGTGTACCACCTGAACCGCCACAAGCTCTCCCACTCCGGGGAGAAGCCGTACGCCTGCCCGGTGTGCGGGCTGCGCTTCAAACGCAAGGACAGGATGTCGTACCATGTGCGCTCCCACGACGGCTCCGTGGGGAAGCCGTACGTGTGCCAGAGCTGCGGGAAAGGCTTCTCCAGGTAAACCCCGCGGGCGTTGCTATAGAAACTGCTTAACCACAATGTGCGGGTCAAAGTCTCCAAATGCCCTAACTTGAAATCACACAGATATGAAGCTTTGAAAAAGCGGCGCAACAATGTCAGAGTTTGATCTAGGATCTATTATATCGACAAACTTTTATTGGTTTTATCCGACGTCGTTATTGCGGAACTGCAAAAGCAGCGTGACGTCATCGGCCATTTTTAAGTTATTACAGCATGGGAATAAACAACCCAATAACTGAACCGGTGCCTTCACCGGCAGCTCGTCGCGGCTGTTTTGTTTAAATTGTTAAACCAGGGAAATAATAAGTCCAAACCTTCTTAATTATTATTTTTTTAAATTTGTATTTTATTTATTTATTTATTTATTGCTTTTAGAACAACGCGTCCTCGGTGAGGGCACAGGGTGACACATTTGGAAAGTAAAGAAAAACAACGATCTCGACGCTCCTCCGCCGCCGCTCCTTGTTGAAATGTTTCCCGGCGAAAGTGGTCGTTTCGCGGCGCGTTGGGGCCGTGAACCGAGCCGGTCCCTGCTCGGGGAGAGCGCCTCGTTCTGTGACAGCGCCGCTGCTTTGTTGTTTTTGCGTTTGCTTAGATCGCTGCGGTGAAGGGAGAGACGTTGATCCGCACCAACAACAGTCATCTTTTCATTCGTCTCCTACTTCTGCGTTTAAAAAAAAAAAAAAAAAAAAGGAACGTTTTAACGTCGTTGTTTGAACAAAATGCTGTTTGGAACCGGGGAAACCAGCGCAAATGTCGTTGCGTGCAGAAATCACCTTTAACAACCCTTTCCTCGACCCCCCCCCCCGATGACAACAGAAGCGGTTCTTTTAAAATAAAATGGGCTTTTCAGTTTGGTGCAGCAGCTGGCTGTGATAGAATGCGATTTCACACTTAAACGCTTTAATTCAAATAAATAAATAGACGTTGGCTTCCATAACATTGTGAACAAGGCACTCGTTGGGGAAATTGAGCCTGTCATTATAATGTTACAGAGAAGTTCACAACGATACTTCTTTCAGAGAGAAAGGAGAAGTCAGTGTTGTTTTCCACCCATAATCAACTGCACAGACTGTGGAGAAATGAATATGGTCTGACAGAGATCACTTTTTGGAGAGACAATGTAGTGGTGAATGTTGATGATGGCTGCTGGCATATTAATCCCTGTGTAATCTTGTATAATGGTGTTTGCTTGCAGCCTAAAAATGAAGCTCATAGATTTGTACTGTATTCATTTCCGGTGATATAATTAAGGTGTAATAGCAGCACATATCGGAACATAAAGGCAAGTAATAATAAAATAATAAAAATTAAAACAATAAAAAAAAAAAATAGGCCGTGGACATTAAGCCTTTGAATCGACAAACTTCCAGGTACTAATGGTTCTGACCTTCCTTCCCCGGATGAAGACTGGGGATCAGGGGGCCTTCGTCCGGCTTAACTCCACCACCATCTCCTTTGCATCGCTGATGTTTAGCACTAAGTGGTTCTGCTTGCACTACTCAACAACGCTGTGCGCCATCCCTCTGCTCCCCTCCTTCATGATTCATCCCTCTCTACCGCTCGGCAGAGAACTTCTGCAAGTGTCTGGATTGTGGAAGAAGCCACGGGTATAGAGGGTGAAGAGGAAGGGCACCGAGCTGTCCCCAGGGGGCGCCAGAGTGTGAATGAAAAGGAAACAGAGGAGGGGGCTGTAGATGGAAGCGGTATAAGGCCAATATAAGGAGTGGGGGGTGTTGGACCTGTGGTAGAACAGGGCTGGGGGAAGGAGAGGGAAAATGGAGCGGAGAGTTGTTGGTGGAGCTGGGGACATGTGGAACTGGCTCTGCCCAGATCGGCCCTGGCTGGTGGGTCTTGAGCGTCATCCTCGTGCTGCCCCTCGACCCTCCTCCGTTGTTCAGCTTCCTTATTTCCTCAGGTACAGTCGGCTATGTGCCGGCAAACACCGCCGTCCTCAACAGCAAATATGCGATCTTGTTCATTTATAACAAATGTGTCTCATCTCAGTCCCACAATGCTGTATACCGAATTTGGTGTTGATACAGTCAAAATCCAGAAAAGTCTATTCACAATACAGGTACTCCTCACTGAACGACCTACCTGCTTAACAGCCGTTTGGACTTAGTACCAGCTCTCTGACCAGGCGGTATTGTACGCTGCGTACAATACCACAGCGTCTCAACGTCAAGCATCTCATCACGCATTTCCCTTTATATACTATATAAACTATATACACTGTAAACATCTCATCACCATTCTCAGTGTCGTTCCCGTAGTCTGTCAGTATTCACTACACTAGCGTTCAAAATGGCCACCCATCACAGGTCCCCGCTTATCCACCACTTTGTTTAACGACCTGGTTGTGGGAACAGAACTTGGTCGTCAAGTGAGGAGTACCTGTACTAAAAATCCATCAAGGCGGTCCGTTTTTTCGTCGGGCACATTGAGCTAGACTTGTCGGTCAAATTTCTACTCAGTCGTGGTCACAGCGTGAGGGGCGCGGCCTTTCCAAAATTGCGCTTTGGGGCATTATTTACAGTGCCGCCCTCTAGCCGAGCTGCACTGCCAAAGGACTGCAGCAAGTCAAAGTGTTTAGTAGTGGAGCGATGCAGAGTGCGCTCTAATGTTCTGTACGGTGAGAAGCCCCCAACTAGATGTGCTTGGCTGGTGCATTTCAGGAAGTTCCCAGGGGGGAAGCGGCAAATGTTGGTGTGCCTTTCTTACTTTTATTTTTTTTTTATTTTTTTTTTTTTTTACTTGCACTCTTCCAACCAACTAGTCACTGGGGCAAAAGCACTGCTCTAGATCATTTTATTATCTTTTTTTTTGGGACGGGATGGGGGCTGGGATTCAGTTAATTTATAAAAGCACATAGAATTAATAAATAAAATGTTCAGTAAAACTGATATATATTTGCCTTATTTGGACTATTTAACGTTGTCTGTACTGCTGCCTCTTTTGGTCAAACTACATGTGTAGTCATTTTGCTTTAGTTTTTGGAACGTGGTGCAAAAACGTGAGACAAATGATACTTAATTCAAAATATTAAACGCCCAATCATTAATTGCCGACTTCTGTGTTTGTGCAGAATATTACCACACACGTGACAGTGCGTTCATTTGCACCCGGTTTCTTATACTAATGGATGTTACTTACTAGTACAACACGCTTTGCCAGCTCGGTATCACTCTAATTCTTTCATGCTTTAAACTCCACTTTTCAAAAGCCCTTCCAATCTTAGTAAGAATACCTTTGGTCCTGCACAGTTTTGGGCTTTTTGTACTTGTAGATTGACGCTTGCTTGCAGGTTTAATGTAAACTCATGCACACTAGTGTCTTGTTTGTTGTCTAGCCAGCTCTCCCTCTGAGCTCTGGTTGGTTACTCCTCCACAGAGCTCCATCCCCTGATTAAGGGCCCTGGGGTGGATGGGGAGTAGAGGGTGCTGTTTTCAAATGACAGAATGGGCCTTTTAAGGCTTGACTCTGTACTTCGATCTCCTTGTCCGATTAAGCATGTATAGCTTATGGAATGCAAACCCGATTCACATTCAAGTATCTAGATAAAACGGGAACTTTCATTGACCATGAAATCTGCTTGTCAAGTGTTTCTAATTTGCCTTATTTTTGAAATGTACAACCATTTAGCCTGACTAGTGTTGGAAATGGTATTTTAGACATGTAAAGCCTCATAAGTGTACTCTGGATGAGTCTGACATTCTACTCCAGTAAAATGATGTTAGTAAAGTACAAAACGTAAAGAAACTGCATGAAAACGGAACTCGCCTTGAATGCATTAACCTCCTATTTGCCGCTAATGTTTTAGCCTCTTGACTGAATGCATTCACCTCTAATCAAATTGGGACCGACAACGCAAGTGTTCATGGGCCTGATTTGATTGGCCTAATGGTTTCCTCCAAACCTCCTTTACAAAAATGCTTGTATAAACAACTTATTGTAGCAGAAAATAGATGGCATTCATGCAACACTGTCGAGTAGAAAATATATACACAATGCATGCGGTGGCGTAAAAGTCCCCTAAAATGGAATGACAAAAGTTTGAGTCGAGCACATTGAGCTAGACTTGTCTGTCACATTTCTACTCAGTCGGAGTCACAGCGTGAACGGTGCGGCCTTTCCAAAATTGGGCTTTTGGGCCTTATTTACAGTGCCACCCTCCAGCCGATTGGGCCCCTGTTTCTTGGGAAGCATTTGCGCATCATTTTCCGTTATTGGGCCAAGTTTCATGTTTCTGGCTCGTTCCAGCTTACCACAATTTGAGCTGCGGCGTTAGACAACAAAGAAGAAGAATAATCTAGCGGCAAGAAAACAATGGGGTCCTACCCCTTCGGGGTTTGAACCCGAATAAAAGAGATCATGTTACGCTGTCGTCGTGTCCCGCCTTTCTTTAATCTGATTGGCGGAAGGTGTTGTGCGTCAGGGCATGGATTCAAATCTAACGCTCGCTGCGTAAGGCCTCTCCTCTTGGGATGGGGACTGAAGACCTCGCTAGAAAGACACGTTTAACCAGACGACACGATAGCCAAACCATGGGAGAAATGCTTGGTATTGACGCATGTTTTCCTTTTCTCTCCAGGCCAGACCATCTGAATGGACATATTAAGCAGGTTCACACATCGGAGAGACCTCACAAGTGCCAGGTGATAAGCCACTTATATGAATACGTTTATATTTTGGAACGTTGTGTTTTAATTATTATTATTTTTTTTTTACAATGCAATAATGGTTGTCAAAGTCGGGTTACAAAACCCGCCTCGTGATAGTTTTGAATCGCTCGTACATGAGACGGGTATTGACATTTTTGTTCTTTCAGATTTGTAATGCCTCTTTTGCTACACGAGATCGCTTGCGATCACACCTTGCTTGCCACGAGGACAAAATCCCCTGCAAAGTCTGTGGCAAATTTCTACGGGCTGCATATATGACGGACCACCTCAAGAAACACAGTGAAGGAACCCATAACTACTGTGGTATTTGCAACAAAGGTAACCCCTCACATAGGCCTTACGTCCTGCACTGTGAGCTCGAAGCTTTTGGTGAATCAATGACATATCAAATCTGCATTTGAATTTTAAGAGCAGAGCATCAATGTGCTGTTTTCAGGATGACACCATTTCAAACATAGATATACCAGTCAAAATCAACAACGGTGGAATCAAACTCCTATACCAGGCCCCAAATGGGCCTGTCCTTTTTAATCTGAAGCTCACATTTTGGAAGCGCGGCATTGGTCACGTTGCTGAATGTAAATGACACTGAGGTTTAAATCCATTTGAATGCATATATTAATTCATGAAACTCCAAATGCTAATCTCACGCTCACATTTAAAATGCAATGATTGCCAAAATAGGTCATCTCTGCAAGTGCACTGCATTCTACTGTCCAAATACAGCCATGTACATTATGAGCAATGTACATTATGCATGCATTTTCATCAAATCTTTCCTTCAAATTCTTATACGCTTGGTTGTCTAGCAGAGAATTCACTTTAAAGGGATACTCTTTCTCAGATTCGGGCAACGAGGTCAACAGTAATTTCATCCCCGTGCTTCCAGAGCTGGGATGGCGGCGGACTGCATGCTAACTGTGTTAGCTCAATGCAAGGCTGCAGAGGGGATCAGCTAGCCTAGCTCATGTGAAGTTAGGGAAATACACATTCCGGAATCTCAAAAGCTTGAGTGTTTTTAAGCGATGCATCTGCATGACGTCATAGAAAAGAGACCTCGGTTGTTTTAAATGCAGCTATATTCTTCACTATTTTTGATGCATAAACATTCGTCCATGACTCATTGTCAGCTGTGCGTCGCCTGTGAACCTCCCCTTGTTGGTGCTGTAGGGTTGCCAGTTCAGCCAGCTGAGTTTTGTTGACAGTAATCTTCTCACATGAGGCATAACGCCCTTGAAGTTGCACTTAAAAAAAAAAATAGTGACTTGAATTACAAGTAAAACATTTCGATTTTCTTTTTTGGGCTTTTCGTGGGGCAAAAGGGCCTGCAACGTGTCGAGTGAAAGTTTATAGTTCTCCAAGCGCATGGTCGGGTTGCACAGATAAAAGCAAATCGTGTTTCTTCAAGACAGGCACTCTGTGCAGCTGTAGTGGAGACATCACGTTTGGCTTTGGAAATGTAACATGTTGACGCTAATCGTAAAAATCTCCCGTTGGACTTGGTTCTGACTAAATTTTCCGTTTATCGATATCGTTACAACGAAAGCTGCCACGGGGTAGAGCGGTGCTGTGGGGCCTCTCCCAACGCCTTTATTTACACAAGGCCCTCCTCACGCGGCCAAGGCCTCCAGTTTCCAACAACTGCCCTGTGTTTTTTTTTTTTTGTTTGTTTTTTTTGTTTTGTTTTTTTTGTTCTTCTCCTGGTCTCAGGTTTCTCCACCGCGTCCTACCTTAAGGTTCACATAAAAGCACACCACGGTTCGTCACTGCCTCCCCCCTCCGCAGTGCACTCCTTCGCAGAGCCAAGGGGGGAACCGCAGATGCACAACGGCAACCCTTACCTCTCGGGACGCCAGTGCTCAGTGGAAGGCAAGCAGCCGGCCGCCCCCACCCCGATACCGTCATGGTCATGTTTCCGCCGTTCATTTGCTCTGCTTCCTTCGTTGTGGGGCGGGGGGAGGGGGGCGCTGTTGCATCTTTGTCTGCATCTTAACATAAGCATACATCAGCCTCTGCTGCCACACTTTGTGCCTCTGCTTTTCCCATTATGCAGCTTCAAGGTGTCATCTGAGTGTCACACATTTTTTTTTGTTAACTGACAGTGCCGTCTCTTCATAGGAAAGCGTTTCACATTAGCATTGTATAACTGACGCTTAATGAAACGTACTCCTCCAGTCTTGATGTGAAAGACATTTAATTATTTTTTTAATTTATTTTTTTAATGATGAGGCCGAAGACTGCCGAATGCCAGCCCGCAAGATGCAATAGTGACACAATATTTGTTGTTTTGGTCCTGCACTCCCAACGCATTATATTTTGAAATGAAACAATGACTATGAGGTTAAACTATATACGCTGCTTTAACTTGTCAGCATTAGGTGAGCTGTATAACAATTGTATTATACCTCCATTTTAGGAGAGTGGAAATAATTGTTGGCCATTTATCTCATGGGATTGGTAGTTAATGTACAAGAAAGCTTAAAAAAAAAAAAAAAGGTTAAGAGTTGATTTCTAGGTTGAGAATTTGCATTCGGAGTGGGTTGCAACGTCTCGCAACCTGATGTCCAAAGACGTGCCAACGCGAGTAAAACAGGTCGTCGCGAGACGAAATCGAAAAATCGAAACAAATCTATCTGGTCGGAGCCTCACGTGACGCGCCGGATCAAGGGAACGCCCCCAGAATGTAGGCAGAAATGAGTCCCATGACCTGAAAGAGTGGGCAACATGATGCGCACCCCTGGTTACGCCTCAGCAAGACGGCTGCCCGAGACGGGTTGGCCCGACAACCTGCTGCTACAGCTGTAAAACATGGTGGGGCTCGTGTTAGTACTTGTACTCGTACTGAACTGAAACATCTGCTGCGGCGCGGTTAGAACGCCTCAGCACAGCGACCCCACAGTGACTTCAAACGGAGGCCGTAGCAACCAAGGAGTCCTTCAGGGCCAACTCCGTCTCGAAATCAGAGTTGGATTGAACATACGGTTTATGCGCTGATGGCGACAAGAAGGGGCACACGGCACCGAACCAGAACTGAAGACTTGTGTCCAACCCCATGTGCTGGAGTACAGGACCACAAAACAAAAAAGGTTTGTCACTGTTCAAATACTTGCAAACTCCTCTCTGTGTTGCGTTTTGGGGAGTGCCATTGTGGAGAAGCTGGAGTCGGAGGGCACCCCAACAGATCCATTGATTGACCTCAAAATTGCAGAAATTAGCAAAGGCAGTGTTTTAAAAAAAAAAGTGTAGCTATTACTTTCTGGGGCCACAATTCATCTTAAACTGAGTTTGAAATGCCGCAGTTAGGACTCACGTAGGAACTACAGTGTCCAAGGCTGGGTTTTTTTTTCTGTCTGTCGTGCATGGCCATGGCAATTTTTGAATCGGTGTCTGTTTCTGCGTGGCTTGTACCCCACCACGTGGTCAGCAGTGCACTCCGGGTTCCCACAGGTCTTACGTTGAATTCAATGAATTCAATGCCAGGCGGCGAAAAGTCAGAAGAGGGTCGTGGAACTTTGATAGTTGCCATTTTTTTGCATCTGCATTTTGCAATTCTCCATGGGTCCGCGTCGGTTGGAACATGTCAACGCGGAGTTACCGATCACGTGTACGCTACTCTGCCAAAACCGTGAAGACGCGCGCTCGTCAAACATCTTATTTCCGAAACCATGGGCTTCAAGATGGAGTCAGTGGGTGGTGTTCTCCTGGCGTCCGCCAAATCCGGCTCCCAGCTGCTGGGCTGATTGATCGTGCCAGAGAGCGTGGTGAGTGTTCCACCACTCGCGGTTTTCACTTTCTGTAGCACTTGTCTGAAAGAAGCAGTCTCAATTTACGGAGTGTAACCGGGGACGGATGATTGTTGTGCCCTTTAGTAGTCGGGCGACGCGCTCTATGAGCTTGTGTAGCCGACCACGTTTCCGGTCACAATCAGGACACTTCCAGTGGACTGGGGAACCTACCTGGGCAGAGGTTTGACAAACCTCCTGTTTTGGGTAAACTCCGGCCCATTCTGTTGCCGGTGTTTACCGGTGGAGATTGCGTGACTGTGATTGTATGAACTGGTCAGCAATGAGTGGCGCTGAAATGGGTGAATGGCGCCATTGGAAAGGTTGATCACATCGTTTTGGCCACGTCGTGTGCATCGAGTAAAACTAACTTTTTCGTTGGACAACTTTTGGTCGCGACAAGTCACAGACAAGTCCCAGAAGTTTGCCTTCCATTTAAAGTGGGAACCCTGTGCACTGATCTTGCATGATTGTCCTGTGCTTGTCGTTGCTTCCACTATTTGCACCGATTAATTGTATTTATTTTAATTGTTCCCCCCCAACCACCCCCTTTTTTTTTTTTCTTTTTCTTTTTTTAAACATTTGAAAAGCATCAACTTGGTTACTAATTTGCAAGCCACGCTCTGCACGAAAAAAACAGCTTAGTACCCAAAATTAACCTCTATTCAGATTTACTGCAATCAAATTTTCATAGCAAGCTGTTATATAAGCCACCCCTCATTTAAAAGGCTTAAATGAACTACCGAATACTGGTATAATCTAGGATGCCAATGTTGGCGTTGGTTTGTTAAACATTTCTCTATATCAAAGTGTTGGCCATTGGCAAAGCAGGAACACATGGAGTCACACTTGTTTTTTTGTTGAGCATATTTTACACGATGGATACATGGAATTGGGCACGGTCCAATTTTTATTGGAATTCATAATCCGGTGTTTGCAAATCTCACATTGCATGTGAAACAGAAATGACAATGGAATAAGTGACGTAACTGCAGCTAAATCCAGATCTGTGGCATTTGTTGGTTTGAGCTGAGTTTAGATTCAGCATTTTTAATGTAAAGAAGGCCATGATAAGACACGTACGTGAGATCTGTTGCTTGGCACAGTTGCTTGATGCTTATGAAGGATCTGAAATATTAAAATGTGAAATACTAAGGTGAACTACTTTAGGTATCGTAAAATAATCCGCACTGTTTGTGTATTTCTTATTTATGGTGCAAATAAATAATATTTGAATATATATATATATATATATATATATATATATATATATATATATATATATATATATATATATATATATATATATATATATATATATTCCTCAATGAGTAAGAGTTAGGCCCCTGGTTATACTGTGGCTGACTAATATATTCCAACTAATATAAATATCCACTAAATGCAAAGAAAAAGACTTGACAACTCCATTCCAGATATTTCACCTTGAGTTCCCAACTCAGCACTAGTGTTTGTCATGGTTTGAGCAACTTAATTTATAGTCATGAAGTCAGTTTGAATAGAAAATAAAATATTTGACCTCGTCTTTAACAGTGTGAAGAAAAATTGGGACTTGGCTCAATGTTGTGCGATTGTGGATGTATCATTCGACCTTTTTAATGCCTTTTAATAGGTGAATTAATTTTATTCTAAAATATTGGGACTAGTTTGTTAAAGGTGGATCGGTAGTCATAGAGCTCCGTGCATCACCATTACCAAACACATTTGACAATGATATGCTTGACTTGAAGGTTCTGCTTTTAACATGCACGGAAGCAACTTATGTTAATCACTTGAGGTCTTTGAAATCTGCTGGAAGGGCAAGTTGTCAAGGAAAACATTTCATTCATTACCTGTCCAGTTAAAGCAGTCCGATGCTAGTAAGCATGAACTAAATCGAATAGGTAAACGGTTGGTGCTTGCTTGGCCTGCCTTTGTTTTTAGACAGTATTGCATAACATAGTGATTAAATCGGGTAATTCTGTCTATATGGTTTCTCCTGGCTTGTTATATCTGTCCCTCCCCTTCCTCTCTCTCTGGCCGGGTGCGGCGTAGACCTGTGCGCCAGTCGCCAACTGCTTGTCGCCTTACCTGAGGCAGAGGGTCGCTTTCATGGGCTCTCTGGACCCCCATTTCTCCCCCAGCCTGGCCCTCCAGCCATGAGCCTGCAGCCTGAGCGGCTCTTGGGGAGGCCAGGTGGGGTTCCATATTTCTGGGAATGTTGCTCTGGCGGGGCGCCTGGCTTCCCCTTCCATGGGCCTCTGGCAGGTCAGTACCGTCCAGCAGGAGGGTGGGAGAGGGCAGGATGCTAACCGCCCACCGATTGGATGAGTACAGCACGGAGCTGCACACTGTATTGTACTGTCAACCAAAATGGCTTGAGACGACTGATTGGAGCTGCAAATTCTACTTCTTAGAACTCCACACCTAATTTGTTGGTTGTCAGGGGGGGTTGTCCGATCGCAGAAGGTTTAAAAAAACAAAATATTTCAAATCAGTTATAAAAGTAGTTAAATTTTTCTGCATCCACTGTTTGGTGGAGCCTCTTTGGCATTATGCCGGCGCTCTGAACTTCAAACGCTCAGGTGACAGCCCTCTACCGACTTCAAGCTGTTGTGGACAAACTGTTTTGTATTACTGGTTCCTAATTTGTATTGCTTTGAACTAATTTGAGGCTTGTTTTCCCCCCCTTTCTGTTTCTTTCTCTCATATTGTTGTTCCCTTTTCTCCCGTTTCTTCCCCTCTCACTCTGTCCGTCCCTCTCGCCACCGCTGTATTCAAACGCAGAGGGACAGGAGAATTCTGAAAAATGCCCTCACCTGGAATCCGAGGAATCGGACCCTTCGTTCGGGGAACTGTCCAACAGCGACGAGCTCAAGTCTCCGCACAAGCCCGACGGGGAGGAGCTTGAGATGCCCACTTTGGTCTGTAACGGCGACGCTGCCGGGACGCTGGGTTCTCCGGCGGGCGCTAAAGCCAAAACGGATCCCGAGAAGAAGTTTATCTGCGGCATCTGTGGGCAGGCCTTCCGCACAAAGTCCTACCTCAACAAGCACCAGCACAGAGTACATAAGGCCCAGCGAGGCCAAGCAGGGACGGGGTCCAGCCTGGTGGAGCTGACGCCCACCCTGACTTCTCCCTTTTCCCCTCAACAGAACATGTCTCTGCTGGAGTCCTTCGGCTTTCAGATAGTCCAGTCGGCTTTCGCCTCCTCCCTGGTGGATGCCGAGGCGGGTCGCAGCGGGATCGACTTTGCAGGGAAGTGATCTGCTGTCGGGGCTTGAGCTCGACCGAAGCCCCTGGATTTTTGGATATTGCTGGGTTGTCCCTGTTGATATCCTCTGTATTTGGAAATAACTTTGCCACAGGACTAGTCTGCTGTTTAGGTTGCTCACTGTTAGTCAGATTCTGTTACTCCTCATGGACTTTGCCATATGTTTATATTCTCGAGCTTCTCATCGCTATCCACTTGTCTATGTGTACTGGAGCCTTTATAGTCACATGTACGTCGATTGAAAAGTGGTGAGTTATTGAACATAGCCTTAGAACTACTTATCAATTATTGTCAGTTTCCCCACAATGACTAAAATGTAATAGTGTGCGTGGCTCACCTAACTGCTCATTACGTGTGATTTACTGGTTTCCATTTCCATAAAGAAAAGGAAGGTATCCTCTCCTTTTAGGAAAACTTTGTCCTTTTTTATTGTTTTTCCAAATGGCAGGGATCAAAATCGAAATTGCATTTGGATTTGATTTGTTTGCCGGGTATCTTTCTGGTAATAATTAATTTGAAACAGAGTTTACTGATCAAATTCCTGACTGACTTGTGGCATGTTTCCCGACACAATAACAATTGACATTTTTCTGAACTACTGCTCCGGTTACAAACGGCTCTATTTAATCAGGTGAGCTTCTTATGGGAATATATTTTTGGTAGATCATTGTTGGAAAATTTGATTTCAATATTAGGTTTTTCCATTGCCAATGTATATTTAATTTATTTTAAAGCAGATCACAAACCACACAATGACCAATTTTATATAATATATCATAATAGAAGGTTAAAAGGACCTTGAGTTGGTTGTAATAATGTGTCAGACTTGATTAAGTTTCACAAAAATAACCCCTCACCATCCACGCATTTACACTTTAATATTCGCATTTAGCCACGACGGTATTCAGCTACCTCATATAAGTAAGTAAAGTAACATCAGAATGCTGTGTTTAGTCGTAGCTTTTTTTTGAAGTCATTGTGGTTGTGATATTCATGTTACATAACTGCATATTAGAATTGAGGGACTTTCAGTGTTAATCACAAAATGTTCAGTAACACAATAAAAAAAAACAGTGGACATTATTCCCAATATTGTGACCATGCTGATTTAATATATTGGGTTTTTTCAAATTTTGCGCAGTCGCCAACCCCTACCACACTTTTCGGAACGGGCTGCGCTGCGGACGTAAGTGCTGCTGCACAGAGCGGATTACGAGTTTTATTAATATTACGCGTTTCCAAATTGACACTGTACGTTCTCGGGTCCCCAGCAATTCACCCGCCGAGTGTGAAGTAGGCCAGATGAACGGTTGTTGAGGTAATCGAAGGACATACAGACATAGATACATACAGAGGTTCCTTCCTTTATTAGTTGGATGTCGTGAAACATGCCTTGAGGATGTGATGAATGGGCTTTATAAACCCTGTACAATATGCTACAATCTTTTTTGTCATAACCCGAATGGAAACAATTTTGTACATTAAACAGGGACCAAGTTGAGTTGTAACTATTATAAATTCTGAAAAATGTAATTATATTTTATTAATTTATTTGTGCCCTCTTGATTTTTTTTTTTCTCTGTGAAGTGTAATTTGTGCTCTGCTGAATTTTGATAATTTTACATTCTAAATTATGTGGGAGAAGTGTGTGTTGTGTGACGCTTGTGTTCAGACTGATTAACACTGACCCTCCAGCCTATTGACCAATGAAGCCTGTTTCTAAGTCTCGACCCTAAGGTTGGTTGTCTTGCTTTGGGTTCCGGCCGCCGCACGCGTGGACTCTTGTTTTTGGCGCTCCTCTCTCCCTTCGTCAGGTCTGTTTCTAAGAACGCGTGTCCTGTGTTTCTCCTCGGCTTGTGTCGCTGTGTGTCTTCCAAGGAAACGGTCTTGGTTCCAGAATGTAAACGTGCAAAGCAAAATCACGAGCCTTGTACCTCGCCACAGCGAGGGTTGGGCTTGAGGAGAGCGTGTTGGAGTGTAGCCCTTCTGCCA
The DNA here is from genome assembly GCF_960531495.2 of Zeus faber. Taxonomy (NCBI): domain Eukaryota; kingdom Metazoa; phylum Chordata; class Actinopteri; order Zeiformes; family Zeidae; genus Zeus; species Zeus faber. The sequence continues at coordinate 14,604,140 of NC_137192.1, forward strand.
TAACACAGTTGGATTTTTAAAGTTCCCCTGGCTGCCTACATTGCGTCATCATTTAGTTAACCATTGTCGCTTTTCAAGGCTCTAATCAGCGTTACGCTATTTACGTTTTACTGACCAGATGACATAAAGATCACTGAACTAGAAGTAAATACTTCTGAGTGTATTTGGATTATTCAAATATTAGACTAATTGAGGCGGAGGAAATTTGGACCAGAAATGTAAAATGTAGCCTTATTTCTATCAAATTGAATCCCACCACGATGCGCAGAGGAATTGTGGTTCTGGGATGTATTGAGCGTCCAAATCAATTGCAGGAGGGAAGGCTGGTGTGTGAGCAAGTGCTGAGTCGTCTGTGTCTTTGTGAGTCCCTTCGTCATCGTGCTTTCTTTGTCGGTATAATCCTGTTTATTATTTGTAACTAATGTAGTTCAATGAATTCATTACATTCCTATATTATTTATGGCTACATTGTATTTGCAAGTGTATATACTTTCATATACACATTCTCCCTCTGTCCCCCTTTTTATATATATATATATATATATGTGTGTGTGTGTGTGTGTGCGCGTGTATGTGTGTGTGTATATATATATATATATATATATATATATATATATATATATATATATATATATATGTGTGTGTGTGTGTGTGTGTGTGTGTGTGTGTGTGTGTGTGTGTATGATCCAAAATATATATCAGTGTTTGTCAGCGGCCCTGTACATGTACATATATATTTTATTTCCTTTATTTTGTTAATTATGTAGGAGGATATTCAATTATAGCCATTGGTTGACCTTCAATTATGCTCTGTCCTGAATGTTGATCACTGGTTGGTGGCAGTGCTGTCGCTACTCGCCGTCACACTTATTTTGTTTTGATTTACAGTTTCTGGGCGGCGCTCTTAGTGCAAGTAGTACAACTCAGTTTTCTTTGACCATTTTCCTTAGTTTGATCAGCCAACATGCACTAGGAATCACCCTGTGGTGGGAATCAAGAGCTTTTGTGAGTTTAATTTTAAAAAAAAATTTGAATAAATAAAGGAAATATTTAAATTCATGTTAAAATGTCACAACTACCCTCAATACGTGCTAGAAATGTGTTTGGTTGCATAACTTTTACACACTGGTATTGGTAGGCCCTACTTAATTTAAGATGCTCTCTTTTTTTGGCCTAGACGCGTGTTTTATGCTTTTGGTCTGTTGCAAAGTGCCTTCCAAATACTGATTGTGCACAGCAGTGGATTAATACGGTCGCAGACATACAGTGACTTGCTTCGACACTTTTGTATAAATCAAATGTGCACACACAAGACACGCAAGATGTTAACTTGGTATTTTGTCATCATGCTCAACAAGATTGTCTTGAAACATGTGAATGACATGTTTTGCTATAAAGTCTTTGGACATATTCCAATCCAAGCATACTTTTCTATTTATATTTGTTTTTGTACTTTGTGATTGACCTCATCTCACGTATTGCTACAGAGGTGAGTATAAAATAAATTGCGTTGGAAAAACTGCTTAACTTCTCGTTTCTTTGGATTGTTGCTGGTGAGTTTTGGGCCAATGGGCCTTACATCATAAGACATTACTGGGATTGTAGGATGTACATGGAATTTTATAAAATATTTGCATAACACCTTCACCTCTCTTGCTCGGGTTCATCTCTATCAGTATTGCACTTAGAGTTTACTTGGAGTAAAGATCAAATTTGACATGTTTCGTATAATACATACATATACAACGAATAGATTTACAGACAAAGCAAAATTATGTTTCCATGGAGCCATCATTATTTAAGTGGACAATTGCAACAATATTATGAGAAGTATAAATATATAATTGTAATGTCTATTTCATGGACTTCTGGGTCGATATTGGTTAAAATCTCACTTAATGTTGTATTACAAACCATCAGTTGAGCAGTAGGTCAACCGATAAGGGGATTTTAAGGGAAAGGGATTATTTTTGGTTCATTTAAAATACAGTTAGATGACCTTGATGATTTGTTATACTGACTGCAAAACGCCTAAAAACAAAAGCAGTTTTACTTAAATGGCTGCATTATTAACATTTAAACGCCTCAGATTTTCTATGTTTCCACACAGTTCTCACTGCGGCGTCTCACAGCGGCCCGGTGGCGCTGACCTTCATCTGTTACCATGCCTACCATATCTTTGTTCAAACAGTAACTTTGATAAACAACATGACAGGAATGTTTGCACAAAAAATGTGTAAATGTTTTCTCAGAGTTTGGTTACAAGAGTCATGTCTGCCATTTCTGCCTTGATGGCCCCGTGTTTGAAATTCAATTTGTTGAAGTCCTCTGTAATCTCCATCATTGTTTTCCCTTTAGTCTCCGGGACAAAGTAAAGCATGAAGGCTGAACCCAAAAGGCAGTAAGCCACGAAAAACAGGAAACAGAATTGGCCGAGTGCATCCTAAATGGCCACAGGAAAAGAAAGAAAACAAATTGCATATGAATACACATCACTCTGAAAATAATACCACTGCGGGCTTATACAAGTAACTTTAGTCTCAAAAATATTTGGAAGAAAGAATGGAGGGCACGGTGACACTATTTGCTCTCACCACTGTGAAGCTGAAGGTCATCCCGATGACAAACAGGCTGAGCCAGTTGACGGTGCCGCTGACCACATAGGCAGAAGGACGCCAGGCCTGAAGGAACAGGTCGGCTGGAAGCGCCATGGACACTCCGGCTGGAAGGGGATGTTACACTGACTTCTGCTTGTTTGACTGATAAAAGGATATTGACCCTTACTGCTGATCAGTGAAAATACTCAATGGAATACTCACAGGGTCCCAATCCGTAAATACAGATGACTGCAAAAATGAGGCTGATGTTTATGTAGGTGATATATGAATACAAGTGCTGCAGGAAGAGAATTGACTGTTATGGGACGTCATAATCGAGCCATAACAACAGATTGAACACTCAACGCTCCAAAAAAATCATTGCACTTGAGTTACCTGGATAGACAACATGACAGTAAGTATGGACATGGTCACGGCCATCAGCAGATACCCATAGCCCATCAGCTTCTTCCGTCCGGCGCGATCTATCACCAGAGACTGGCCAAAAGCAGAGCTTGCAAGTTGAAAGCGTCAGCGCACACATTTTGTTCCGATCATCATTTTCCACGGGTGCCTTCCCTCCCACGGTTCAGCGATACTTACACAGAGTGTTATCGTAATCAGCTCTGTCGCCCCAATTCCAATAGAAAGGTAATGCATCTTGTTTTCTGGCACGCCAGATTCCCGGAAGATGTCAAAGGCGTAGAAGTAAAGCTGCGAGAGCAAATTGACGCACGGGAAAGCTTTCAGAGCCGACGTCACGGGGAACACGCGCGAGGCTCTCTATCAGCGTACGATTCTGCGAGGAGGTGGGTCGGGAACCTACTGCGTTGATGCCACAGAGCTGCACGGCGGAGCAGGGGATGATCAGAGAGAGCAGCTGCCACCGGACGCTGCGGGAGGTGAGGACGTCCTTCACCGTCTTGGCCTTCTCGCCCTGGGTCTTCTCTCTCTCGGCGCTCATGTCGTCCAGCTCCAGCTTCAGGTCGTCCGTCTGCCATAGCCATTTCAGGGCTGTCACGCAACGAAAATTATAGATGCACTTTTAAAAACAGTCGACGGTGGTTGGGGGTTTTTTTCCGCCAAGGTACAGCAGCTAAATGAGGAAACATTTAGGCCCCGGAACCTTCTGAAACGGGAACCTCAGCCGTGCCTAAACTGTAAGCACTTAGGAACTACCCAAGCGGAATCAATTTTATAACTATGTTCCTCCCGTGGAAAAAGGCCTGAGTTCCTAAGGGCCGGGGACTAAGTTCCTGGTTCCTGAAATGGCTCCTGCGGTAGAAAGATTGTCTACTGGATCCAACACCTGAAGCAGATGTGTTCCTCCCAAAACTATAAACAATTATTTTTAAAAGGTGATAACTTGGTTCATTTGGCTCTACGGTAAGGATCTTTTCACCAACCTTTTTCGCTGGCTTCTCTATCACCTTTGTCAATGTAGAGGTATCTCGGTGCCTCCGGGAAGTAAAACAACGTCACAAACTGCAGAACGGCAGGGATGCCACTGACGGCTAGGAGATAGGGCCACAGGTCCTCTGTGCCCATCAGTTCCCTAAATAGAGACCGAAATGAAGGCCAGTTAGATAGGCGTGCGGTCGCATGTAAAACAGGAAGAGACAAACGTAATTAATTGGTGATAGTGAGGGAAAGTCGTAAGGATCGTGTGTTCCAGGAAAGGAGTTATAGGAAAACGACGATCTGCAGAGGTTGATAAGTGAATGAAATTGAACTCTGACATCTGAATCTTACTTGATTCCAATTATTTGACCGACAACCTTCCCGAATGCAATGAAGATGGAGGATGTGAGGGTCAGGAAACCCCTCAGTTTCTTGGGAGAACACTCCCCGAGGTACATCAGGTGCACACTCAGTCCAAGGCCTGGGGCAGGGGCAAAAGACATTTCCTTTGCAAAAGAATATTTGGATCAGAAAAAAAACAAAGTTCACTCAGTAGCATTCAAAAAAACACTCAGTAAAGTACACAATAGTTGACTGAATACACACATACACACCATGTGTCAACAGAACATACCAGCGTTGTATCCGTAGAGAAATCTTCCCAGTAGAATCATCTCAAAAGACTTGGCCATGCGACTGAACACCATCAGCACAGCGGCAACCATTGCCACCATATTGTTGATCAGAAGAGCTTTTTTCCTACAAATTAAAATCACCGTTTATACTTATCACCACGGTGTGCTGGAAATATATTGCCACAAAGAGACGTGTGCATGTGTCTCACCGGCCGTGTTTGACAGGAAGTGTGCCGCTGTGAATGGCTCCGGCCCACGCTCCCAGGCTGAATATGGACACAATGAGGGACCAGATGAGCTTGTTGGTGGAATCCTCCAGTGGAGCCTCGTATCTTTCCTGCCATGTCCGATTCACAAAGCGCTGCACATGCTGCCGTCGAAGAGATCAAGGAAAAGATTACGTGTTTTGGCAGCTTATACAGTGTAAGGGAATACCAGTATTATGTTTTGGGGGCAAGTTTGAGCATTTTAAAACAGTCTTCACTTCTTCTTCAATAAAAGCAGGTAAATAATAAACCCTGCAGCTCTCGTCACACCGGCACTCGGGACGTCTTCAACAGAGTACTTTAAAACACCACGCTAAAAATATTTATCTTCTCTCTATAAACAATATACACAAACGGCACATTGTGGACTTGTGGATGTGTAGTAGCCGGTGCGTAATGGAACAATTTAATGTCTGTTGACTAGAGGCTTAAACACAGGCTTTGGCACAATTTATTTTAGTTTTAATTCGATGTATGCTCTGATAACTTACTGAAGGACATCTTACCTCTGCTGGAGAAGCCACGATGGAAACCTGAATTCCATATTGAAAAGATCCCCCTATTCCCAGCACCAGTGTCAGCAGGTAAAGCCTCCAGTATTGCACCTGGAATCCCACATCTACTTAGCCATCGTATTTACATGAAATCAATAAATAATGTACAGAGTACATTGTGGGCAAAAGAACAATTTTTAATAATACAACATGTAGGTCAGGAAACAAGCTCCAGTGGGAATTCGACTTTGGTTAAGCATGATGCCATCTTGCCTAGATGTCGACGTTAATGCGGACCTCCAGAAAAATGTTTTTCACTTCCATTCCAGGGGCGTTGGCGCAGTTTACTGGCGTAGGGATGAGCGTGTTTTGTTTTTTTTTTACTATATGTGGCGAAACATCCCAGCCGCGTCAAGGTTGTCGTAGAGAGAGGAGTATTGGAAACAACAGTGATTTCAATCATTTTTTTAACAAACAGTTTGAGAATAAGTTTTATGTCTGAAATACCACCATTCCAAAAAAATAGACCTCTCGCGCAAAAGTAGAGAAATGCCACTCAGCTGACGTGGCCAGTCGAGCTGCAACAGTGGATTAACATGGATTTAATAGGAAGCGTACACTTAACCACCTACCCGCCCATACGCTGCGCCAACGCGTCTGGCGTTCTTCCATAATGTTCTATTTTTGCATGTTGATACGCATTCTATTAATTGCAGATTCTTACATTTCCATTATTTCAGAAATTGTGCCGAATAAATAAGGAAAATAAAAAGAGAGACACAATGCATGGATGACTTAGTTGCAAGGAAGACACACTAAAGAGCTTTGAAGGCTACCTTTATGTGTAATTAAAATAATTAAAATACAAAATATGAAAACACGGAGCAATTTACAATACGTAATAATATCATAATATTATATTATTATAATAATATATACAATATAAAATCAAAACAAAAACAAAAAGATAATGTTCACTTACAAACTTTCTCAGTGCACCCTTCATTTCCTCTGCAGGCTGGCGAGACAACCTGCCCAGGTGAGCTGCTGCAGCGTTGGGGATGAAAGCAGCGCGCGCTGGATCACAATTTATCCTGATGCCATGTTACACATTAAAAGACCTTGGTTGATCTGTCAATCTCTCCTGCTCAGTCCTGCGTTCAGCGTTGGGATGTCCAAACACTCGAATGAACTGGATTAGGGCCGTGCTCCAGGACCAAACTGGATCTATTGGTTAGACATGAGCTTATTCTTTTCAGGAGGAGCTATGAAAGACAGCAGTAGTAGTAATAGTCACATTTAGTCAAACGACCACAACCCATGAATTATTTCAATAACTTACTTATTGCTCTGAGCGACGTGAGGATTTAGTCTCAGACAAGAACTAGGTAATGATAAACATCTAGGAAAATCTTGTAATGTTCACAAAAGGCTGATAAATGTTTACCTTTACTTTGCTAATGAACATACTGTATGTCTTTACATAATTCAGAATGTATGCATGGAACCTGTCTGGTTATTGACGGTTACTTGAAAGATTTTCTCTCACTGTAGCACCACATACCATTCCTGTTTTCAAACTCACTATCTCTCTCGCTCGCACACACACACACACACACACACACACACACACACACACACACACACACACACACACACACACACACACACACACACAGACTTGAACTTGAATTTGAAACTTGAACTTTTCATTAGCAAGACCATGCCCCCCTAAACACATAGAAGCTCAGTGCATCAGCTTTTATCGTATTTTTTCATTAACCTCTTGTGTGTTATGTGCATCGGTTATTATTTTGTGCCCAAACAAAACCGAATTATTTGATTCTTTGTCATCTAGATTTTTACTTTTTTTGAGTATGAGAGCGTGCATTTTCCCCAGTACACACACATCGGAGAGACGTGGACAGCAGACCTGATGTTACATGCCAAAATGTCTAGAATCTAGGGAGCATAGTTTGTCAGGTGTGTCCAAAAGGCTGAGTTTGTCAGAAAAAAAAGGCCATATCTATTTTCATTGCATTTAATGATATGAAATGCATCAGGATCAATCAGGGCTTTGATTCCCAATAAGTTCACGATCAATCTTAGACTTCAGTGCGTTGTCTACGTGTTATCTGAGGAGTGTTCTTTACCCTGTATCGTATTTCCAGAGACTTCAGAGGAGGAGAAAAGTGTACTTACAGGTACTGTGCTCGGGAAGTGTGGATGCTTCCATGTTAGTTGGTCCTTTTGTGAATCAATTTTCCCTTTCAGATTTATCCCAGTACGAGCACAACATGTTTGAACTCAAAGGGATATCGCTCCCATATCGCTTGCCTTCCAACCGCATTTGATCATTTGGACTCGAGTTTGAACTGAAATGTTTACTTACTGAGTGATGGACCCCACTGTGCATGCTCTTTATTTGAGAATCTGTATCGTCATGTGGCCAGATAGAAAAGCCACTGAATAATATAATGTTGCTCTTCCACTACCAAGCTGTGAGCCTGTGATATAAAACAAAATATGTGCAGTGTGATCTACGCTTAGTAGTATATGGTAGGGATTGTAGCACAGTAGCACATTTATTTAAGACAATATATTTATTAGTATTGTTAAAGTGATCGTGAATATGGAGAGGATTCTATATGGAGTAATGGGGTGCGGGTGGTGGGCTGTTAGTTCGAGCTGTTGCACAGTCTTATGGCTGCAAGCACAATCACCTAAAGCTTTCCATCCTGCACCGGGGAGCAATGATCTGCTGGAGCTTTTAATTTTTTTTAGGTTTTGTTGCCTACTGAATCACTTTACGAATTAAACAAGCACATCTATCTATCTATCTATCTATCTATCTATCTATCTATCTATCTATCTATCTATCTATCTATCTATCTATCTATCTATCTATCTATCTATCTGTCTGTCTGTCTGTCTGTCTGTCTGTCTGTCTGTCTGTCTCAAAAAACAAGTGTAGACATGTTTATTACACTTACATTATTACACTCAAACGCATCCTTCCACGTTGTTGCAGTACCCAGTATTTCCATCAGATGTCGCTGTTTAGACTAGTGAACGCTTCGAAGCGTGGCATAGCGTAGTTGCTTCAAAACGACCTATGTTGTTTTATCATTGTGTATAATCATATAGGTTTAGGAATTTGGGAAAATATTTTTTAAATGTTGGTAACGCCAAATGAACCAAGCGTATTCCATTCATTGTCTTTTGCATGTGGCGAAATCCTTTTTTTCCCCCCAATTAGAAGTTGTATTGGTTTATTTTATATGTTGGTAAACACAGATACACGTACAGCAAAACAAAGCATAATCAGACATACGACAGACATATTCTGCGCGCCAGTGCTGTGAAAGCGCACGCAAAAATAACGTGCGTGGCGCGGTTGTTCGAGTTGCGTGCGCGGCTCCTCTTCGTGCGCTGATACGGTATGCCCCGACATGAGCAATCACCCTAACCACCACTCCCACCAACCCGGACTTGACCTGACGATGACCACTTCCCTTCTGGGGGTGCTTTGCTCTGCACCAGCAAATGACTCTTGAATGCTGTTTAGTCTGACATTGCATTGTATAGAAGTACATTGAGCTATGATTTGTCATCACATTTTATTTATGTTTCCCACTCGGCATCCATTGCAGCCCAGTCATCTTGGGAGGGGGTTTCCTTCTTCTGCGGTTCCTTCTCAATGTTTCCTCCTTTTTCCCCAAAGGATTTTCTGGGGATTTTTCCTTGCCCGGATGAGGGTTCAGACCAGGGGATGCTGTTGATTTCTGTGTGAAATGTGTTTTTTTTTTAAGCCCTTCGAGACTGTACTGTGATTAAGGGCTTGACTTGACTTGACTTGACTGCTGCAATTGTTTGTTTGTTTGTCTTTCTTTTTTAACTGATTGGGAGATCCAAGTTTGAATGTCGTTCTTAATTACGTCCAGGAGTTGGAGACAGCTTCCTTACAGTGGAAATCTCTAAGATTTTAATTTAAAGGTGCAACAGTTGTGCGCCGCTGTCACGAAAGCCGCGTTTCCACCCAAAGTACCAGGAACTTTTTTTTCAGGAACTAAAAGGATCCTTCAGCGCATTGTTGTCTGCATTTGCAGCGTGGGCTTAAGACTGTGAAATTATGCAAATTAATCCGCCAATGTATGAAAAAGCGACGGCTGTTTTTACGCGTCATCTTTGCGTGCGACAAACTTCTCCACTCCAGTCCAGTAGGTGGTGCTAATTCAGAAGACCGTTGTGGTGTGGGGGTGGGGTGGTTTGACCTGTCCTGGGTCTAGGTAATTGGGGCCCAGGATCAGAGTGGCTGCATACCTGTGGCATGTTGGTTGGCCTAATGAGACAGAGGTAAAACCTCCATCCCCCCACACACTCAGGAGAGGAGCCCTTGTCATGACAGATGTCCAGCTGCTCCTGGGCTTATTCCAACTAGCAAACTCTCTACAATAAATTGTGTGTCTGAAACCCTGTCGTCTGTACCTCTGTTGCTGGAGGTCCGTGAAAATGCCACTTGGGCACAAAAAAAAAAATCAATCTCACAATCAAGATTTAATTATCAAGTTTGAAACATATTAAAAAAACTTAAGATGACACACAGGGAATCGAACCTGGGTGTACTGTGTAGGAGGGCAAAATTTCACTTACTACACTATACACACTTCATACCAGTTTCTGTGTTCATACATATATAAAAAAACATAAAACAAAACATGGCCGAGTATAAATTATATACTCGGCCATCTTTTGTTTTCTGTTTTTTTAAATGATCAAAACAAAACAGAAAACGTGTTGTTTTTTGTAGAAACGTAACATTCTTAGAACGAAAAAAAACCCCAACTGTAAATACAATCGGTTTGCAGCTGCAGATTTAAAAATGAAACGTCTGAAATAAAATGCTGCGAGTACATGTTCAGAGCTGCCCCCCGAACAGGGACTTTTTGGTAGACCCTGGTCGCTGTGGTGGAAACGCAGTTCCTCCAAAGGTTCCTAGTTCCTGGGCAAAGTTCCTGCAGTGGAAACGTGGCTGAAGACAACCAGATCGCTTTATGATCACTAAGAGTAGAGGTGTAAATAATCAACAACACTTTGGAAAGAAGGCAAGGCCGGAAAGGCAAGTTTATTTATATAGCACATTTCAACTACAAGGCAATTCAAAGTGCTACATGAAACATTAGGCAATAATGGTACGGTCACAAAGCCAGCGTCCAGGCTTCTGTACACCTGGTGTTTGTGGGCGTGTTGGCTCAAAATCGACTGGCTGCTATGTGTGTACCAAACCTTTGTATTTCAAACCTCTCACCTTTTCCATATTTAATATACATTATATAGATGGATGGCGGCGGCGGTGTGACCGTATCATAAGACAAAGTGAAGAAGTGTAAAGAGCAAATAAGAGAGAAGAAAGAAGCATGTTCACTGAAGAAGTCAATTGAAATGATCACAATTTTAGTAAAATGTTATTAATTTTAGTTGCACAATCATAGACATATATACATAGATGCGCATTGATGGCTTCAGCTAGTCGCTGCGATATGTCAACATGACCGCCATATTGGCAAGACTGGCCTGTAAAAAATACAAGTAAACGGGGGAGCTGCGGATTTTCTGGATAAATGAGGCAACACAAAGGTGATTGAGCCTATGGCCCATTGATGAAAGCCCTTGCATTTGCAGTATTCTGAGTATTAATAACCAGTTGTCTGTGGGGACTTTCCTGCCATGCATTCACATGCCAAATAATCTCTTGAACTTGAACTTGAACTTGAACACATCCACATGCATTCACTCTGCCACACACCTGCAGTTCCCACTTTTAGCCATAGGTGCCGCCAAAAACAACAAAACAGAAGTTGAGATTTGCACTTTAAAGAGACAGTTCATATGTGGGGTTCAAGTTCAAGTTCAAGTTCAAGAGATTATTTGTCATATAAATATACATATGGTCACGTATATTACAAAGTATTGAAACCTGTTAGCTAGATTGTCTTCAAAGAACTGGGGGTGTCAGATTGGGGGGTCAAGCAATGGATTTGTTAAAATTTAGCTTATAACCAGAAAATCTACCATATTGAGAATATAACCATATATCAATTGTGTCTAAAATGGGTGGAAGGGATTTTTCAGGGTTGGATATGTAGAGCAACACATTGACCGCGTGGAGGGGAATTTTGTGTTGAAGGTCGCCTGTCGAAATCCCAGTAATATTTTAACTGCTTCTTATGAGCTCTGCCAGAAGCTCTGCTCCCAATTAGTAGAGTAAAGGGAATAGCGGCCAGCCTTGACAGGTGTCACGCCCTGGAGAAAAGCTCTTTGAGTTCAGACCATTGGTAGTTACCATGGCATTCGGATGGTAATATAGTTACGATTGTGATCCATTTTATAAAATTGAACCCCATTGTAGCAGTTCCATTTGCCACACGCCACCCGAGTGGCGTTTTCAGGGTCCTCCGTCACAGAGATACAGACGACGATGGGTTGTAGACACCAGTTTATTGTAGAGAGGAGGCTTGGTGGAATCAGCCAGGAGCAGATGGAACATGTCATGACAGGGCTCCTCTTGAGTGTGTGTGTGGATGGGTTTTTTAACCTGCTTTTCATTAGCCCAACCAGTGAGCCTCAAGTGTGGCTGTTCAAGCCATCCCATCCACCACAACCCCCATATTACATTTCTGAGAACACTGAGATGAGAAAGCGTTGTTCCATCCAACAATGAAGTCAGCGGGACAGGTGTTTTCTCAGCATTTACTTACTCTATTACATTCAAAAGGTGGTCCGAAGGTTGAAGAAGGTTGTCAGACTAATATCTTTCTTTAATAAATTCTGTCTGGTCTGCATTTATCAATGTAGGTAGAAGAGTGCCTAGTCTTTTAGGGAGAAGTTTGTTTATTATCTTGTAGTCAAAGTCAAGTAAACTTATTGCCCTAAATGAAGAGCAGCAGAGAGGATCTTTTTTTTAACAATACAGTAATGCTTGCTGTGTACAGTCGAGGAGGGATCCATTTGTGCAAAAGTCATTTATAATTTTCCTGAAAACCTGACTAAGTTGGGGCCAAAACGCTTTGTAAAATTCTTGTGGGCAACCCATCAGGGCCTGGGGAAGAGATTACATACATGTCATGGCCTCCAAGACCTCCTCAGGTGTAAAGGGGGAGTTAAGAGTTTCCTGGTCGGAATGGAGTTCTGTGTCTGAATATTTTTTCTCTGATGTATATAGTTTGAAGTAAAAGTCATGAAAGGTTTTGTTTATCTTGTATGGATCATACCTTCACCCTCTGCTGTCCAGAGAGCCTTGATAGTACGTTCTGACTGTTCTTTCTTTAACTGGTATGCAAGATGTGTGTTAGGTCGGTTGCTATGTTCATGGTGTTTCTGTTTAGTTAAAAAAAAAGCTATTTTTAATCTCTCTGGTCCGAGCTTTAGCCAGGCCATGGCTGTTTTAAGTTGACCCCAAGTGGTACTATTAGGAAATTTTTCACAACTCTCCAACTTCCTCTCAAGATCTCGCCTGTGTGCATCCCTTGTTTTTTTTCTTTAAATGGAATATGATATCAGCCGGCCTCCCAGTGTGACCGCAGAAGCAGTAGGACAACATGAGAATCTTTGTTGTCTTCTATATAGTTATTTATTGGTGTTATGACCATTGTGGGAAATGCTTCCTTTGATAGCAAAGATGAATTGGATTTCCATCTCTTTGATATTGGATGTTTTTTACAGATGTCAAAGCTGATTCACACAAAGGCATGGTCTGAAAGTGCTATAACTGCAATTGTGCAACTGGCGGAGTGATGAAAATCGCAGGAATACAAATGTAGTCTATATGAGAATTGTGAATATGTGAACATGTGTGGACATATACAATAGTATGTATAGTCCTTAGATAATGAATTAGTCTCTCTCCAAATATCTGTAAGACCCATCTTTTTGGTAAGGGGATTTTATACTTTTGTGGACCTGGGATTTGTGTGGGAGGCTTTAGAAGACTTGTCCCTGGCTGAGAGGGTGTGGTTTAGATCTCCAGCAAGCACACCATATGAGATGTTGTTAGTTTTACCCTATGTTTTAGTCAATTATAAATGGGACATGTTTGTCGATAAGTATGGCAGTGCCTCTAGTGTTGGATTTGAATCATGAAAAGTACACCTGTCAGGCTGTGCACAGTTTAGCATGTTCTACGTCACAAAGGTGTGTCTTTGTAGTAATCCAATATCGTCTTTTTCCCTTTTAGCAATTAATATCTTTTTCCGTTTGATGGCATGTCCGAGGCCCCAGCAGTTTCAAGTCAATAGGTTTAATAAACTAGTTACTGTTGTCACTATAGTTGTGTAGTAAGAAAACTCCTGTGCAACCTGCACCAAAACGATCTATAAGTATTAATGAGTGATAGTTAATGCTGCAGTCACATAAAAGAACAAAAAGAAAATGTACATTCAATAAGCAACATTAACTGAACAGTACATTAACATGAACACCTCAGCCAATTTCCCAAACAATTTGACATATCCTGTAGGAACTATTAACCCCAAGTTAGATCACACTTCCGAGAAAGGGAACCACTTAACAAACGCACAATCTCCAAAAACTAGGAGCGATAGAGTGTCAACCGTCCCTTCCACACCCCATGAGGGCGAGCCGTCTAGCTTGCAGGGAGTTCGCCGTGATCTAGGGGAACTCCAGCCACCAAGGATTATGGGAGTGCGTACGATTTTTCTCTCCGTGGAGCACACCCGAGTCAGGGTGCTCGCCAGGATCTTGTGGTTCTCACAAGATTTTTGGGGAGCTCCTCGTTTGGCTTGCATGGATCCTGGGGAGCCCCCACCCGGGAGCCCCCCCCCCAGAATGATTGTACCCACTCTCCCATGAGACTGCATTTTTTTTAACTTATCAATTCTAGTAATGATTTATTTCTACGCCTAATAAAAATTACTTGCGATTCCAGAAGATGATATACAGTATGGGGTGGCAAAAGGGGCGCAAGGTGAAATTGACAGATGCACTGTCTGAGATGCAAACTGGTAACTTTTACTAATAGTAAGCAGCAGTTACAGTCCAACTTTTCTTACTTGTAAGTAAAGACCCTTTGTAGCCACGGATTTTTACTATATTAAGTAGTGACTCTGCTCACATTTAGTTTGTCAATTGTCGTCATCATGTAAAGGGAGTTGCTAAATTTGATTGAAGTGTGATGGTTTGTTAAATTTAATGTGTCTGGGACGAATGATATCCCCAAACATTAAAGAAACTAAACCAAGCTCATATGAAATGATTTACTTTAATCAGCAGTACTTCACTGAACACAAAGGATTTAACAAATCAAAAATATAATTTCATTATCATTTCACATATCATTTGATAAACCCAAAATATTCATGAATTCAAGGCTTCCTTAAAAAAATATAAATTGTGGTGAGGGTGAACATTTGAGAGTCAAATAATAGTAAATAATTAAAATACACTTTTTTTTTTATATAAAAAATAATTTGAAATGCATAATGCATTTTATATTGTAACGCTGTGTGTTTTTGCACACAGCTAGGCTAAAAGTCGGAAAATTTCAATCATTTTGATTTGATTTCCCAATTCCAGTATGTGATAATATGGGGTTGCTAGTCACCTTTAAGATGGGACATGCAAAAATCCACTTGTGGTAAGAGATAAGAATGCTACAGTATGTGTCTGGAAGTCATTCTACTCACTGTAAAAGCAAATGGATGGGTCCACTCCCTTAATACGCTTGTGCAGCTTACTGTAACTGTCTCTGGAAAAGACAGTACAGTTATTTAGTTTTTATCTGCTCTATAAAGATGTGGAATAGCACACCTCACCCAGCTGATAGTGAGTCTGAGTGGCTGATGCACCCTGCTTCTCGTTGCCTTTGAAGTTAAGCTTGTGGAATTCACTGGTAATGACGGGAAGCGTCTTTCCCTTGGTCTCGGGCAGAACCAGGCCCACGTAAAGCGCCGATACAAGACAGACGGCACCGAAGGGGACAAAGCAGAACTGACGGAATTCACTCTGGAAAGATAAAAACAAGGAAAGACCTTAATGAGGACTGATGACACTGGCTACTGGGTGATTAGGTGAATATGTAGAAGGAAGGAGGAGTCTATTAAAGAGCAACTCGCAGGTTGGCATACTCAGTGAATCAATGTTTGGGGAAATGATATAGCAATTCCATTTAAGAATCTTTATTTTATTTTGTTTTACTTACAGCTGGACTCATTGTAGAAGTAGAAGAGATGCAGAGGACGCTGAGAGTGTGTTCTATGTTTGGTTGATATTTATTTCCCAGTTTCCTACTTGTATTAAACGAAAAATGTGAACATACTGTAACTACCTCCCATCGAAGCAGCAGAGTGGGATGAGACTTTATTTAGTAAAAACTGGATTTGTTTGTGAAAATACTCTTTACTTCTAAATAATAAATCATAAACACAGTCTATCATCCTAAATAGCTGTGAAACTAACTGACTGACCTGCTGACTGACAGCCACCCTGTTACTGTTCTGAGACACGACAACTCCCTTTTGTGACGTCAGTGGCCCAGAGATGAAAAAAAAATACCTTTTTTCTACCCGCAAAATTAAAACATCTTAATTTTTCCTGTATTTTTGCCCCTTTTGCCTGTTAAAAAAAGGTTTTAAAAAAAGAAAAGTATTTTTTTCAATCCACCTTCTCCATTAGCCCAAGATTGTAAATTCATGAAAAGAAAAACCTGATATTTGCTCTTTAAACAAACATTATCTAACCATTTTGGGAATAAAACATTTCAGAGTAGTTCTGATCAAGTTTTAAAGCATCACTATGTAACGTTTGGTATTTGGGATTTGGCGCCCCTCCGGTTTCTGGGTGCAATTGCACTTTTACACCACTGTCGTAAAACTCGATCCGGTGTCTGAAAATAATACATTTCACTGGACAAATTTGAACCTTAACGGTCACTTTTCAATAACAGTCTATGTTACAAACGCAAATATAATGTACACCTAGGTTACAGCGGCCTTTGCACGGACCCCGATGCTGCAGCAAGCAGCAAGAGAGAGGGCGCAGGGATCA
This sequence comes from Zeus faber, assembly GCF_960531495.2. NCBI lineage: Eukaryota > Metazoa > Chordata > Actinopteri > Zeiformes > Zeidae > Zeus > Zeus faber. The sequence continues at coordinate 14,620,594 of NC_137192.1, forward strand.
GCCCCGTGCTACCGGTGTAGGTACCAGATGTGCTCGCCCTGGCATATCGGCTCACACATGACATGAAAGTGAGGACCGGCAAGTCAGGGTTCCGGGCGCATCACTGGCCCGTCTCATCTGCGCTGTCAGTGAGGTGGAGCAGCTACATTTTGTATGAGCATTATTACCGGACATTTTGACCGGAAAGTTTAGAGTTTTTTTTAATAAATTTTACCAGGCAAAAAACTGGCAATTACCAGAGCCAATTTTTTACCCGAACACAGAAGTTACATAATGTAAGAACTGGCGTTCGAGGTAGTTGATGGGTGGGTGGGAATGAAAGAGGTGCCATTCTTCATATTATAAGTCAGTGTACCGTCAAAATGATTATCAAGCTGTTATTTTAAGGTAAAAAAGTTACATGGTGTCGCTTTAATCCTTACTGAGGTTTTAACTGAAGTTTAGAGCCATTGTTTTGAAAGCACCATACTTTGGTTGTATAGATGTTTGGGTGTAGGTGGACAGATGCATCAATATAAAATACGGAATGACCTACCACCAAGAATGGAAAAATCATTCCAACAACGAAGAGGTTGAGCCACATCATGGAGCCAGCAATCATGTAGGCCGCTGGTCGAGCCGTCTGGTTGAATATCTCAGTAGGCAGCAATCCGGTGACTCCCGCTGTGTGAAGAACACCATATATGCATCACTGTTCAATTTGGTGCCTGGGGTTTAGGCAAGTATAGCACTTGCCAAATACAATTAGAAAGATCCACCCTTTTGGATGTAAAATGACCCTTAGTTATTGGGGAACACAGACAGGAAACTGAACGAACTTCTTTGATTAATGTATTAAAAGGAAGAAGAAATAAAACAAAGCAGTTTGTTTTTATCTTGTTAAGTGTAATTATCATATTGTATATTTAAATGTTTTATTTGTGTCATTAGACATTGTGATAATCTCAAAAACCTTCCAAAAAAAGAGTTTTTCACATACCTGGGCCCATGCCAAAGCTGAGGATGTAGGTGAAGATGCATACCATGCTCAAGTAGGGCATCCAGGATACCTTGTGCTGTTTGCGTTGGCAAGGGTGAATAAAAAGACCACAATCAGCATGGAATAAAGGAGGAAAAAGCACTTCAATTTGTGGGAAAATCCCTCTCACATTCACCACCACTAAATAAGAACCAATACAGCCTTAAAAACATTGTGTCTAAGCAAAGCCCCCCAGTGGACTGAATAGGCATTGAAGTGTCAGACAATTGTTAAGACAATACAGGACATCATATTTGCAAACACATATTCACTTTTGCTTTAACGTTGGCCTCTTTAATTATTGTCAATTGTGCTCTAATGTTGCATGTAAACATTGTTTTGCCATTTTCAAAACCATTTTCATATTTGCAGAAGTTGCATTGACCATTTAGCCCACACAGCAGGGCCTGGCGCCAGACTATATTTCTAACCTTTAGCCTCAGTGCAGCGGGCCTTTCACATAGGAAGCGTTGCGTTCTAGCGCCGCGCAGTATCTGCGAAGCACTGCTTAAACTTTTGCGCGGAGTAGCGCGGTGCGCTGTGACATAATCTTCGCTGGGCCAATAGAACCAAGAGGTGAAGCAAAGGTGCAATATCAAGGAAAAACTGATTTTAGCGGTGTCTGAATTCCCTGAGGTCTACAACCCATCCTTACGAGTTTATCGGGAAGGACGTGTGTTTAAATACACGGGAAATTAGTGATAAATGACTAATGGCCAATAAATATTACCAACTTAACTTAAAATGATAAGACCATAAACAATATTCCCGTAGAAGTAATGGCAGCAGTCCAATTTTCTTTCCCAATCGATCATACATTTTTCACCTAGCAACCAGAATCGCACATGCGTGCTCTACACTGAGCACAAGCGCATACTGCATCCTACGTGAAAGTCTGGCCCTTCTGGCGAGAGTCCAGACTGAAGAAAAAAGGTGAACGTGCCCTTGCCATTATGGCCCCTGGAGTGGAAAAAATCTCTTCCTAAAAAAAATGTATATAGACTTGTCTTTAACCGATGCTGCACATTTTTACTGTTATGAACGTGTAGTGTTTTACTGTACGTTGTGCTCTGTGCTTTGCGGTTGTTGTTTTGTGGTTGTCTTATCTTGCATATTCGTGTTCTGTTTTCCAGATTTTCTGTTGTCTTTTAGTTGATATCATGTTTTACTTTGCACATTTTGATATCCACTGTCCTGTAAAACACTTTGTAACTTTGTTTTGATAGGTGCTTTATAAATAAAGTTTATAATTATTATCATCATTTTTATCATCATCATCATCATCATCATCATCATCATTATTATTAGGGGTTCAACCCGTAGGGCTGGAGCCATATTGTTATTGTTCAGGCAAAAATTCTCTGAAATTTGAAGCCTAAAACTATCTAGAACACCAACTTCTGCATAACACACAAACACGGTTTACACCAACCGCCTGCATGTCCTCCCTCACCACATCCATAAACCTTCTCTTTGGCCTTCCTCTTTTCCTCTTGCCTGGCAGCTCCAATCCCAGCATCCTTCTCCCAATGTAACTCTCATCTCTTTTACACACCTGTCTAAACCATCTCAATCTGGCCTCTCTCACTTTTCCACCAAACTGTCCAACCTGAGCTGTCCCTCTAATGTACTCATTCTTAATCCTGTCCGTCCTTGTCACTCCCAATGAAAATCTCAACATCCTCAACTCTGCCACCTCCAGTGCAGCCACCTGCCTTTTTGTCAGTGCCACCGCCTCTAAACCGTACAACATAGCTGGTCTCACTACCGTCCTGTAGACCTTCCCCTTCACTCTTGCTGGACGCCTTCTGTCACAGATCACTCCAGACACTCTTCTCCACCCACTCCACCCTGCCTGTACTCTCTTCTTCACCTCTCTCCCGCACTCTCCGCTGCTTTGGATGGTGGACCCCAAGTACTTGAACTCATCCGCCTTCTCCACCTCCACTCCTTGCATTTCCAAACTTTCCTCATGACTTCCTCATGCAATACCAAACTTCCTCTCTGCATCCTGTCATATGCATTCTCTAAATCCACAAAGACGCAGTGCAACTCCCTCTGGCCTTCCCTGTACTTTTCCATCAGTATTCTTAAAGCAAATATTGCATCTGTAGTACTCTTTCCTGGCATGAAACCATACTGCTGCTCACTGATCCCCACCTCTCCTCTTAACCTAGCCTCCACTACCCTTTCCCATAGCTTCATGCTGTGACTGATCAACTTTATTCCCCTGTATTTACTACAGCTCTGTATGTCGCCCTTATTCTTGAAGATGGGTACTAGTACACTTCTTCTCCACTCCTCTGGCATCCTCCCCCTTTCCAGGATGGTGTTAAACAGTCTTGTTAGGAATGCTACTGCTATCTCACCTATACATTTCCATGCTTCCCCAGGTATGTCATCTAGGCCAACTGCCTTTCCACTCTTCATCTTCTTTAATGCTGTTCTCACCTCATCCTTGCTAATTTCCTGCACTTCTTGATCCACTATCCCCACATCATCCACTCTTCTCTCCCTCATTTTCTTCATTCATCAACTCCTCAAAGTACTCCTTCCACCTTCTCAACACACTCTCCTCACTAGTCAGGACATTCCCATCATCATCCTTCATCACCCTAACCTGCTGTACATCCTTCCCAGCTTGGTCCCTTTGTCTTGCCAATCGGTACAAGTCCTTTTCTCCTTCCTTACTGTCCAACCTCTCATACAACTCATCGTATGCCTTTACCACTTCTCTCTTCGCCTTGCGTCGCATCAGATTGTACTCCTATCTACTTTATAGGACGTAAGAAAGTTTCTTTTTAGGATGTCATCATATAATTTACTTTAAATGTACAGATTCCGATTGAGAACGTCCACCTGGACTGTGTCCAGTATGCGACGTGGACTTGTTTACTCTGAAGTGTTTCGTACCAAACTATCGATTTACGGGTGTATTTATATAACTTCTTACCTAGTAGATGTCAGTAGATCTGTTCAATTAATATTTTAAATCCTTGGTCCACATGACTTTGCCGTATAAATGAAAAAATAGACTAATAAATAGTCCTTAAAAATTTGTCAGCGCGTCACTGAGTGCCTGAGTGATGTGTTCAAGATTCAGCGAGGCGTTGGAAAAATGAAAGCTGTGCAACGGTATTTATGCACAGAAATACCACAATGTTTTTCATGTTTCACGAGAAAGCAACTTACTGAAAATGAAATCCAAGTAAAAAAACTGAACAAATAAATGACGTGCCCAACACCGCATCAAACGACCATCTGCCACTGAGAATGCAGCACTGTTTCCACAGACAACACGGTAAGTTCTAACAATGAGAAGTTATGGTTTACAGGCAAACATGGACGGTTGTTTTAAAGACGGGAGGGTTGGGCTGTGTAGACCGCATAGTGATTGCTCTGTAAGACGAGCAACCAGGAGACGACAGACCAGCAGAAGCCCATGCGGTGTTCAACGTAAACTCGGAAAATCGTGTTGCGTTTCAGAGAAACCGGGAAACTGTAAAACGCATCAAACAGGAATAAACTGGACCCTGTGTATTGCTGCCTGCAGCTATATTTATAATTATTAATACTATAGTTGCTCGGGCGGGTCTCAGACTAAGGTTCTACAACCAAATCCAAATGCCCTTAAAATCGTCACTAGATGCATTACCAGCAAAACCAAAACAACTTATGTTGTTTGTTATCATCTAAAATAATTTTTAGTTAAAATGAATGAAATTTCTGAAAAGCATCTAATTTAGTTATAACATAGCATATACATTGCTCAGTGGGCATACTGAAACTCCCACTGAACGCCTCAAAGTGCATCTTGATTTTCATGAAGCGACAGATACCTCAAATGACAGCGCTATGGTGAAGACAATGGCCCAGCCCGTCATCAGAACGTAACCGCCCATTAACATGAATCTTCTGCCTTTACGCTCTATTAGAAGATTCTGAAAATAGAAAAGATCGTTTTATTTATCTCACACTGTGTTGTCGTAAAGGCACGTGTCAGAACATAGCGCTGTACTCTAAAATATGCACAACATGGTTTCAATGGCCTTTGGAATGTAAAATATATTAGTGTGAAACATTTCATCCAAAGAAACTATTCCATTAGTCTGGATTAAGTATTTAACAAGATGGGGGCAAACTATTTCTCTCCCTCCACGGCTCTGTTGCCAATTACATAACAAGTCATGTGCTTTGGTGAGGAATACTTACACACATTATACAGGCAGTAAATTCACACGCTCCGGTGCCGATTGTGATGTATTGAATCATTTCCTCGGGTATTCCAGCTTCTTTAAATACATAGAATGCATAGAAATAAATCTGTATTGGAAGAGACCATGTTTAAGCATACAGCAGAGTATCATTAATAGTCAATTTGGTTCAATCAAGATAAATACTTCTAAGCCGATTTAACATTAAGCCAAGCCATTTCTGCATAGCTGCAGTAGTACTAATACCTATAAAGCCCTCTCTAAACCCAGCCACTACAATCCTTGAAACAAACAATATTTTTGTTTGTTTCAGGGGAGGATTTTCCATCACATATACATTTTTAATAAGGTCTTTGTAACTATGGGTGAACGTGAACACAAAACCAGCCACGATAAACTATTGATAAAGCATCTTGATTTTCTAATCACACTTCACTGGCATTCGGGAGGCCTCAACTAGTCAAAAGTTCACCTGATCTGGTATACAGAATATGGATATTAATTATAGATAAACTCGTCGCAGCGGCGTACCTCACCGGCTGAACAGGGTAACACCAAACCACTGGTGAAAACTGACACAACCGTTCGAGAAACCTATCCTGCCTTGAGCAAGGCACTGAACCCTAAAGCGCTCTCGATGAGCTGGTGTGCACCTTGCACGGCTGTCGCTGCCATCGACGTATGAATGTGTGTGTGAATGGGTGAATTTGAGGCGTCTATTGTGAAGCGCGTTGAGTGGTCGCGAGACTGGAAAAGCGCTATTTAAGATGCAGTCCATTTACCTTCAACCTAAACACCAAACGCCCCTCCTCAAGATCCCACTGATCACATGCATCCCTCACAAGCTCGTTGCTAAGAGAACGTGCATCCCAGTAAGAGAGCAACATCCTCCGTCCCCTCTCACCGAGTCGTTACCGCAGAGCTGCATGGCGCTGCTGATGACCATGACGGAGATGAGTTGCCAGCGGATATTGCGGTCGGTGAACAGCTCCCATGGCTGACTAGGCCTCAAGCCCTTGGTTTCAGCCTGTTCTTGCAGGATCTCATCCAGCTCACTGCTCTGGACCTCACATCCTCGCAACCGCCTCAGTGCTGACGACAGGGAAACGGCGACAAATTAAGGCCTGTGCTGCTTCAGAGCTTAGCGATACAACAGCTTTAGGATACACATTACCCATAAGAAATGCCTTGTCAGGCCTTGTGTACGCATAATAACTGGTTATAATAGCTTGATAGATAGGGATTTGGATTTATCTTGCATATTACAGCGTAATACCGTTTATACAAGCTTCCTTGTCGCCCCTGTCAATCAGCAGGTATCTGGGGCTTTCTGGGAACAATGGCAGGGTAAGGAGCTGGATAAGACCAGGAATGGCATTACTGGCGAGAAGGTAGTGCCAGCAAGGTTCACTGCCCAAAATCTCTCTGCAAAAGAATTCACACTAGTGTTTTTAGACATAATAGATGCCATATAGGACAAGCAGTTATATTTTTATGCAACAAATCAACCCCCAAAAAAATTGAATTTCATAGGAACTGCTCATTTGTGATGTGTATTTTGTGTACGTACCTGAGTCCGACCACCTGACCCAAAACCACCCCAAACGCTGTGTAAACAGCTGATGACAGGGACACGGCTCCTCTGAGATGCTTCGGTGCGCTCTCTCCAAAATACATGGGTTGCACGTTCATGCTGATGCCTGCAAGTGGTACATTGCATGTGTTGTGAAGCTACTATGGTACACGCCGTGTATTCTTTATTTTATGTTGAAAGGCCCTGCGCCGGTGAAGACAACATAGTGTGCCAGGACGGTCTGTGGATTTGAAAACACATCGCTCAGTGAGGTTGTATGTGGTGTGGATTACTGAGTATTGTTCTTGGACATACCAGCATTTATTCCCACCAGGACACGTGAAATAAGGATCATCTCAAATGACCTGGCAGCTCTGCTTGTCAGCGCCAGGAGGGCAGCCGTCATCAGGAAAACATTGTTGAATAGCAAACACTTTTTCCTGTGGGAGAGGAAAGAGAAGGCAAATGTTCAGGGAAAACTTTGCGCAGGTTATGTGATAATGTTTGAGGCCCCCCCCACATTATGATCGCGTTATGAGACTTGAAACGTGAAATGTGTTTTAACAGTGTGAAGGAGGTGTTATTGTCATTGGACTTTCCACAGTGCACAGAATGACCTGGCTGGTACACAGAACATATATCCTGATGTTCCACCATGATGCTTAATTCTGACCTGTTTTTGTATGACGGGTTTATAACAAGCTATTAAACTTCCCCCTGAGCCAATTTATGAAGTGTAATATAATTACTCTTAAATAAAGTGATGTCATATCTGGCGCTCATCTATACACATACTGTAGATACCAATTCAGTGAGCGGTCATTCGAAAATCGCAATTCTCAAATTTGAAGTTAAAAAGGTAATTCGGCATTTAAGGCTCACTTTTTCCTTCATATATTGCTAAAGTCATAGTACATACAATATGCGTGAGCTGAATTTAATATGATTTATTTTATATTTTTAACTTTTGCTCATCACTTGCTGGTGGCTATAGCACAGCACCTATCCTTTTGCCCAAAAATCGTATTTTCATTTCTCACGTCACGCCTCGAAGGTGTGTGTTTCATTGTTTTTGGTCGTGCTCCCATGACTAACAGAGTGCGGGAGAGAGAGAGAGAGAGAGAGAGAGAGAGAGAGAGAAAAAGAGTACAATTTTAACCTCTTTACTCATTCATACATGTATCCACCAATAGTTTGGATATTTACAGGATGCCTGCGTCAGAAGCCTTAACCCCTGAGTGGGTCGTAGATCACGGCTGCTCCTCATGTGACATTACCTGCCAAGGTGGATGGTCATTGGCCCCGCGATCAGAGCGCCCGCAAAGCCCCCGAACGAGAAGATGGAGACAATGATTGTCCAGATCAGCGTCACCTGGTAGTCCTGCAGCTGCATGTCCCAGCGCTCCAGGAAGGTCTCGTTGATGAAGTTCTGGATGAACTGTGAGCACACACAGGGCGGCGTGGTCAACCATTAAACCACCACAACTTTAAGCAAATCCACACACACACACACACACACACACACAGACACACACGCGGAGAAAGAAAGGAGGAAAAGGAAAGAAAGAAAGAAGGAAAGAAAGAAAGAAAGTAAAAATAAAGAAAGAAAGAAAGAAAGAAAGAAAGTAGAAAGAAAGAAAGAGAAAAGAAAGGAATAAAGTAAAAAGAAAGAGAACAGAAAGAAGGTCAAAAGAAAGAAAGAAAAAAGAAAGAAAGAAGTGTGACTTTACTTTCTTGTCACATATCTAAGTTCGTAGTTACTTGCTTGGTAAGTCATTAATAGCAGGTAATAGCAATATTTAATTATAAAGCTATTTCTACTATGTCTACTAAGTCAGAAATGTGTAAATATTGCACAAATGTAAATATAAAAAATAAAAATATGATACCTGTTATAAAATGTATACATGTAGAAAAAACACGCTCGCGCGCACACACACGCACACGCGCGCACGCGCGCACACACACACACACACACACACACACACACACACACACACAGGATCAGGAATAAATGGCCTAAAATACGCACCACAGTGGGTGCGTTCATGATGGCCAGGTTGTATCCGTACTGGAGAGTTCCTCCGATCGCTGCTGAGGTGACCAGCAGCACCAGCGTCCAGGAGTTCCCCTGCAGCGCAGAAACACCACACACTCGGACGTCCGATGGCATTTCAGCAAAAGTTCGTAAAAAAAAAAACAAAAAAAAAAAAACCCAACATATTTTTAAACA